>NW_026590767.1:1569773-1577430 GCF_907164565.1 Psammomys obesus | reverse complement strand
TCTTTCTTTCTTTCTTTCTTTCTTTCTTTCTTTCTTTCTTTCTTTCTTTCTTTCTCTCTCTCTCTCTCTCTCTCTTTCTCTTTCTTTTCTTTCTATCTATCTTTCTTTCTTTTTTTAAATTTTAGATTTGTCTGAATACCTGGGCATGGCAGGTGTTACTATCCAAGCTACCTTCCATTATCTCCTAGCCTCCATTCCTTTCCATCTGCCTTAACCATTCTTATCTGGGCTACTTTCCATCTATAATCTTATAAACACTTGCTTATATTTTTTATCTTGGTGTTTTTTCCCATGCCATTCTTGGAGTCATTTCTCCCAGCCATGTGGTTCCTTCTCCACGTTAACCCATCGTGGTATCCTACTTCCTCCTTTCTTTCTCCTTCATGGCCAGCTTCTTAAATTCTGTAGCAGTAGCTGCCCTAGCCTGTACTGTGGAAGCACAAGGTCAAAGCTTGTCTTTTATCACAGGTTTAAAAAAAAAAGAAAAAGAAAAAACAAACAAACAAACAACCCCCCAAACCTCTGAACAGGCCACTGCAATGGGATGAACAGGAATGCTTGGCATTCATGAACCCAGAACAAGTTGAGGAAAAACAGAGCCACAGGGGAGACAGGGACAAAAATGGCCAGCGCACTGGAAACCAATCTGGGACCTGCATCCTAGGAAGCGCCCAAGCAGAAGCACTGCCAGACTCACCTGCCTAAACTTTGCATTCTAGATTAGTCTTTAGTAGAATGAATTCTGGTGTTGCTGGGGCTGGGGTGGGGATCTTTCAGGTATTGTTCAGAGACACAGGGATGCTGATGAGTGTGTAAGCGTGTTTCGGTATGGGTGTGTGAGGGGGTACATGTGTGTACAGGTGCAGATGTGTGTGATGCATGTGGAAGCTGGAGGTTAACCTTGGGTAAAGTTCCTCAGGATCCTGTCTACCTTGTTTTTTGAGACAGGGTATCTCAGTGACATTGAACTTTCCAATTCAACTAGACTTACTGGCCAGTAAATTCAGGGATCCTTCTATCTGTTCATCTACCTTCCCAGTAGTGGGGTTAAAAACACATGACACCAGACCCTTCCAGGGCTTTCTATCTCCCCCTTCTTTCATAAGATTCCCTGAACTCTGCCCAAAGTTTGGCTATAAGTCTCAGCATCTGCTTTAGTACCCTGCTGGGTAGAGTCTGGAAGGGTCTGGAGCTCCACAAGGAGAACTACAACCAAACAATCTGGGCAAAAGGGTCTTTTCTGAGACTGATACTCCAACCAAGGACCATTCATGGGGATAACCTAGAACCCCTGCACAGCTGTAGCCTATGGCAGCTCAGTCTCCAAATGGGCTCCCTAGTAAAGGGAACAGGGGCTGTCTCTGACATGAACTCAGAGGCTGGCTCTTTGATCAACTCCCACTGAAGGGGGAGCAACCTTACCAGGCCACAGAGGAAGACTATGAAAGACATTCCTGATGGGACCTGATAGACTAGGGTCAGATGGAAGGGGAGGAGGATTTCCCCTATCAGTGGACTGGGGGAGGGTCATGGGAGGAGATGAAGGAGGGATGGAGGAATTGGGAGGGGATGAGAGAGGGGGCTACAGCAGAGATACAAAGTGAATAAACTGTATTAAATAAAAATTATATTAAAAAAACACAGGACACCACCTCCAGGTCTATCATCTCCTCCAACCCCTCCTGCCCCTCCCTACATCCTCCTTCCTCTTCCTTCTCCCTCCTGCATCTCCTCATTTCCCCCTCCTCTTCTTCCTCCCTCCTCCCTCTCCTCCTCATCCTCTTGTTCTTGTTCTTATTCCTGTTCTTCTTCCTTCTCCTCCTCCTTGCATGGGTAATGAGGATCAGATTCTGCCACCTCTTTGTTTATGCTTGTACAGACACAGCAAGCACTTTATCATTTGAACATCTCCCTACCCAGGCTCTGATTTAAAGGTCCCTGGCACAAAGCTCCACAACTTCCCAGGGAAAAAGTTACACTTAAAAACGCCCATTGCAGATCCCCAAATCCATTCAAAAACCTCAAAACACACTGGGGTCTAAAATGACATACTCAAGCCTTGGCATGACAGGCAGGAAGACCACTGGGGCTTCAAGTAGAACTTAGCCACCCAATTTTGTGACTGAATTTAGCCAGACTTGCTTTTCTTTACACGGCCTCGATTTTGAGAATCATAGTGAGAATAAGTTCTGTCCTGCTCTCCAGCCTTCTGGTGGAAAGCTTAATAACTGGAAATGAATATTATGTATTGTATAGAGTCTTTTAATATTGACAACAGTCATTGCTTTCTGCATAAATGTCTGTTGAATTCCCTTGTATACTGAGAAGCATGCTAGGTGCCGAGATAACCTCTTCCCTTAGGATCCTATGGCTGTTAAAGAAGACAGACACATGAACGAGGTCCACTACATGAAATCATCATTTGCACAGACCTATGGATGCCACCAGCAGACACTGTCTCTCTTCTAGTTCAGGCTATTTTTTTCTTTTCTTTTTGAGAATACAATATAATTACATAATTTTTCCCTTCCTTCCTCCAAACCTTCCAATTATACCTTTCTTTGGTCTTTTTCAATGTGGCTTCTTCTTCTTTTTTTAAAATCAATTGCTACTGTATGCATGTATGTATATACATATGCATGTCTGTAAGTATAACCTGCTCAGTCTGTGTAATGTTACCCTGCATGTATGTTTGCAGGGCTGACCTTTTGATATTGGATAACCAGTTGGTGTGTTCTTCCCTGGGGAAAACTACTTCTTCCATTTGCGCATTCCCTAGTTGCCTGTAGTTTTTTTGTGTAGCTTAAGGTCTCCTGGGCATTACCCCCATCCACTTCGGCATGTCTCCTGGTGCTGTCCTCCTTCAGCTCATGCTGAGGTAGTCATGTTGGTGAAACTTCATCAGTGTGGCTTCTGATGTCACTTGGAGGCACAGTGTCACCGGGAATTCCCTGATCCTCCAGCTCTTGCGGTCTTTTCCTCCCCTTGTCTGAAACATTCCCCAAGCCTTATGTATGAGAGGGTTTTGTTGACGAATCCATTGGGCCTGGGCTCCACAGTGCTGCCTTTTGATTAGCTGTGGTTTTTTGTAGGGGTCCCTGTCTATTTCGAAGAGAAGTTTCCTTGATGAATGGTGAGGACTACACATGTCTGTGAGTATAAGGAAAGCGCTTTACAGATTGTTGTTTGGGGTTATGCTGGCTTAGTAAACCAGTGGTTGTAGATTCTGCTTCAGTAACCCTAATGTCGCCAGCACTGAGTAGTTAGCTGGGTTTTCAGTACCAATATGGCTTCCTTTTGTTGAGTGGATCTTAAGTCCGATTAGAGAGCTGCTGGTTACCAAGTCCGGTGTGCCGCTGCTGTACCCTTAGGGTTATTGTGCCATTTTAGTTGTTGATGTGATCCATAGGGGTCCTCGCTGGGTAGCACTGTTGGTTGCTAACCTCTTTTGGAAGCTTTCACTTGTCCTTCCGGTATTGTGGGAAGCTAGTCCTCAGAGACAGGACATTTAGGTAGCTCCAGGGGCCTCTATGCCCTGATTCTGAAGCACACGGTGTCTTCAGCAATAGCAGCTTATCTTCAACCTCTGCTGGCAAAGCAAGGACAGCACCAATAGCGTGTGAGTGTTGGGGAGTCTCTGGAACAGCCCTGATCAACAGCTCAGAAGAGGGCTCTCCATGTCTAAGAGTGACAGAATCTCAAATTTATTTTCATCTGCATTTTCTTAATTGACAGTGAAGATGAAGAGTTTAAAAGGTGTTTCTTAGCCATTTTATTTTCTTTTGAGAACTGTCTGTTCGGGCATCATGCCCATTTTTTGATTGGATCATTTGTTTCTTTGATTCTTTAACCAAACTTGGTTAAAGACTTTCTCTGCATCTGTAGAGATGATGATGTGATTTTTGTTTTTAACTCCATTTATGTGATTTATTACATTTATTGACTTGTGTGTGCTGAACTATCCCTGCCTTTCAGGGATAAAGCCAACTTTCATGGTGGATAATCTTTTTGCTATATTGTTTGCCAGTATTATATGAAACAATTTTGAGTTTCTGCTCATTAGGGATCTTGCTCTGTAATTTTCTTTTGGTTGTTGTTGTGTTCTGACCTGGTTTTAGTATTAGAGTAATACCATAGAAGTTTGGGAGTGCTCCTTCTGTTTCTACTTTTTTGACTAGTTTAAGAAGGAGTGGCTGTAGCCTCCTTTGAAAGTAGTAGAATTCTGCTATTAATCCATCTAGCCGGACAGTTTACTACTATTTCTGTCTCATTTCTTATGGGTTTGTTGACTTCTTCTTGGTTTAATTTTGGTGGTTTGGCTGAATCTAGATATTCATCTATTTCTTTTAGGTTTTCTACCTTAATGGAGTACAGGATTTTAAAATATTTCCTTACGGTATTCTGTATTTCTTTAGTATCTGTTGTAATGTTTCTCTGTTCATTTCTGATTCTGTTAATTTTGGTCTTCTCTTTCTTTTGGTTATTTGGGCCAAAGACAATCCTGTTTATCCTCAAAAGAAAGAAAGAAAGAAAGAAGAGAAAAAAGCTCCAATATTGTTGATTCTTTATATTGTTTTGTTTCTATTTCATTGATTTCTGCTGTTTCAATTTTATTGTTTTTTAATTATTTCTTGCTGTCAGGTGGGTTTGAATTTGGTTTGTTCTTGTTTTTTCAATTTTTTAATTGCATTATTTAGTAATTTATTTGTGCTCATTCTGATTTTTGGGTGTAGACACTGAGAGCTGTGGGGTTCATGTCTAAGACTGTTCTCAGTGTGTTCCAGTGGTTACATTGTGTTGTGGTTTCTTTTGTTTTAATTATTAAAAAAGAGAGATTTATTTATTTATTTATCTATTTATCTATTTATTTATTTATTTATTTATTTATTTATTTATTTATTATGTATAGTGTTCTGCCTGCATGTATGCCTGCACAGAAGAGGCCACCAGGTTTTATTATAGATGGTTGAAATGTGGTTGCTGGGAATTGAACTCAGGACCTTTGGAAGAGCAGCCAGTGCTCTTAACCTCTGATCTATTTTCTCTCCAGCCTTGTGTTTTTATTTTCAGTTAGTTCCAGGAAGTTTTTTCAGTCATGTCTTTATTTCTTCCTTGACCCACTTGCCATTCAGTAATGAGTTGTTTAATCTCCATCCTTTTGTGTATTTACTAGAGATTTGTTTGCTGTAAATTTCAAGTTTTATTGCATTGTGGCCAGATAGGATACAAGGAATTATTTCAAACATTTGAATTTGTAAAGATTTGAATTTTTGTCCCAGAGTATTATTTATCTTAGAGAAGTGTCTGTGTGTTGCTGAGTAGAATGTTTATTCTTTGGTGTCTGAGTGGAATATTCTCTAGAGATCTCTGTTAGGTCCAGTTGATGCATGATGTCAATTAATTTTGATGTTTCTTTGTTTATTTTGTGTTCAGATAACCTTTCTATTGTAGAAAGTGGGCTATTGAAATCAGCCATAGTTAATGGATTGATGTTAATCTGTGTCTTTAAATATAGTGGTACATTTTAAAAAGGAAATTAGGCACTTCAGAGTTTGGTGTGGTGTGGTGTGGTGTGGTGTGGTGTGGTGTGGTGTGGTGTGGTGTGGTGTGGTGTGATGTGTGTGTATGTGTGTGTGTGATGTCTTCTTGGTTCATTGCTTCTTTGATTAGAATGAAGTATCGCTTTTTAATATTTTTCTGATTAGTTTTAGTTTGAAGTCTATTTTGTCAGAGCATAGGATAGTGCTTGTTTTCTCATCCTAGGTATTGAAATACTTTCGTGCATCCTCTTACTCCAGGGTGGTGCCTATATTTAAAGCTAAGATCTTTTTGCAGATAACAAATAGATGAAATTTGTTTCATTATCCTTTCAGTCAGCTGATGTCTTTTTATTGGTGAACTGAGGCTATTAATGCTTCAGGTTATTACTGAAATGGATGTGCTAGTTGCAGTCTCCGTGTTGTTGGATTTTGGTGGTGTCTGTGCTCCCAGAAGTACTTTGTATTTTAATAATTGTGGCTGCATATTTCTTTCCACAAACTCTTTGCTATGTTTATTCCTGTGTTTTGTTTAGGTTTGTTTTATTGGATATAATTTTTTTAGACTGTTTATGTCATGGAAAAATTTCTTTCCCCTCCAATTATGCTTCCTGTATTTCTTCAGTTTTGGTTCCTGTACTTTCTACAGATTTTTGTTTCTGTATTTTCTTTAGGTTTAGTTTGGTTCATTTTCTTTAGGTTTGTTTTAAGGCTGCTTATGTCATGGAAATGTTTTCTTTCTCCGTCAATCATAGTGTATAGTTTTGCTGGGTATGTTAGTATAGGTCAACATACTATATGTTAGTATAGTCTTTTAGGGTGTGGAATGCATTGCTCCAGGCTCTTCTGGCTTTCAAACTTTCCACTGAGAAATCAGATGTTATTCTGTGGGTTTTCCTTTATGTAGAACATATATTTTTCCTCTTGCAGCTTTCCATACACTTTCTTTGTTATGTATACTTAGTGTTTCAACTATTATTTTCTGGTCTTATCTAATTGGTGTTTCTTCTCCTCCTCCTTCTTCTGGTTTTATTGATACAGGGTTTCTCTGTGTAGCCTTGGCTATCCAGAACTTGCTTTGTAGACCAGGCAGAACTCACAGCAATCTGCCTGTCTCTTCCTCCCTGAGTGGTGGGATTGAATGTGTGTGCTGCCTCGCCTGGCTTCTTGGCTTCTTTGTGCTTCTCGTATCTGTACTGATGTTTCTTTTTGTTGTTGTTGTTGTTTAGTTTTGGGGAATATTTTCTATAGCATTGACATGAGATTCTTCTCCCTCATCTATGTCTGTAATTTAAAGGGTTTGTTTGTTTGGGTTTTTGTTGTTGTTTATGATGTTCCACATTTCCTGTATGTTTCTTTCTTGTGTTTTAATTTTTTATGTTTTAATTTTTAATATTCCTTGCTTATTTGGTCTATATTCATTTTTTTGAGTCCTGATATTCTATCTTTTGCTTGATTCATTCTACTTGCAAGCCTTTCCTTTGGGTTTTCTAGTTGCATTATTGGATTTTTCAGTTCTATTTGAATCTCTGCTTGAGTCCAAATTCAATGTTTCTAACGTCTTTGAATTCAATTCCTGGATAATTTTTGTCACTTCATCAGCTTTACATTTGTGTTTTCTTGGGCATTACCCAGGCATTTATTGGCCTGAAGTCTCTTTTTTAAAATTTCATTGAGTTAACCATTGTGTCTTTTTTAAACCCCTTGAATCCCTTGATGAAATTTATGATTTTTTTTTAAAATTCTGTGTCTTAAGGTTCACCTAAGTAATTCTTACTGATGAACATCTCTTCAGCTGGTAGATTCGGGAGAG
This sequence comes from Psammomys obesus, assembly GCF_907164565.1. Classification (NCBI taxonomy): domain Eukaryota; kingdom Metazoa; phylum Chordata; class Mammalia; order Rodentia; family Muridae; genus Psammomys; species Psammomys obesus. The sequence goes on along the minus strand of NW_026590767.1, from coordinate 1,570,080 downwards.
AAGATACTGGCTTCATATTTCACATTGCTGGTGTTTCTACAATGAGAAACTTTTCTTTGTTAGTTCAAAGTCTAATATAGACAGAACATGTTGGGGCAGAAGAGAAAATGTGTCAGTAGGAGGAGGTGGGAGGTCTGGCTGTGTGGAGAGGCTGGATGTGGCATAGAAGAGACCTGTGGCAGGTATGTGGGTTCTGGCTAGACACTAGAGAAGTTGTTCAAGTTATTTTGTTTGGTTTTTTTTGCAGGTGTCTCTCTGTGGTGTGTGTGTGTGTGTGTGTGTGTGTGTGTGTGTGTGTGTGTGTGTG
>NW_026590767.1:1405973-1569763 GCF_907164565.1 Psammomys obesus | reverse complement strand
TGTGTGTGTGTGTGTGTGTGTGTGTGTGTGTGTGTGTGTGTGTGTGTAGGCCAGCTGAGGTTGACATCAGGAGGGTTCCTTGATCAGTATCTTCCTTATTCATTAGGGCAGGGTCTCCCAGTTGAACCCAGAACCTTCCCATACAACTAGTCTAACTAGCCAGCTTGCTGCCAAGACTCCCTGTCTTCTACCTTCCTGGGGGCTAGGACTACAGATAGGTTGTTGTGTTCATCCTGTATTCCTGTGGGTACTGAGGGTCTAAACATTTGTCCTTACACTTATGGAGCAAGTGCTTTATCTCCTGAGCCATCTCCCCAGTTCAAGTTGTTCAGCCGTGAAGATTACCTCTCCATCCCTTGGAAATGCATGAGAATGTAGTTCTCATCCCTGTAGCCTTATAGATGCTGATCTCATTCCTAAGTCTATCACTAAAGGTTTAATGACTGGAATCAGGCTCCTCATGAGGCTAACATACAACAGCACTCTTCTTTTTCTGCTGCTAAGAATGCAGTTCAGAGTGAGACCCTTTTGAGATACCAACCAGCATCTGTACCATCAGCTGAGCAGGAAAGATCACTATCCAGATGTGACCTTCTTAAAAGACAGATCTCAGGCCAAATTAGGCTGCCATGAATCAAAACTCACCCCGACTCCTGCCCTCTCTCTATGAGCCTTTTTAGACATTTCCATAGTTGTGCCAGAAAGGACTAGAGCTAGATACTCTTTCTTCTTTCTCCTTGTAACTTACCAAACATGCTTATGGCATTGCAATACAAAAAAAAAAAAAAAAAAAAAAAAAAAAAAAGAAGGCAGCAACTGGGGAGGTGGCTCCATTGGAAAAGCACTTACCTCGCAAGCATTAGGTCCTGAGTTTGACACTCAGAACCCACTTTAAAAATGTTGGATGTGCTGACTACAATTTATAATCCCAATAGTGCAGACACACAGAAAGGAAGATATTGGGCTTCCTGGTCAGTCTGCCTAGCCTACTTGAGTTGTAGGCCAGTGCTTTTAGGTTTTTAGAGTGCATGCTAGGTCCAGCCCAATTCGCTCCCTCTCCTCTTTTTCTCTTTCACCCCTTCTTCTTTCCCTAGGCCTCTCAGCCTGGGGATCAGGATGCAATTCTCAGCTACTGCTCTATACCAGGCATACCCTCATGATCCTCATCAGCATAATAATGGACTAAACCTCTAAAACTGTAAGCAAACCTTCAATTAAATGTTTTCTTTTATAAGAGTTGCCTTGCTCATGGTGTCTCTTCACAGTAGTAGAACAGCGACTAACACTTGAATTAAAACTTCTTCCTCTTCTCCCATATCACCTGTTGCTTTAGAGTAGTGGTTCCCAACCTGTGGGCTGTGACCCTCTGGGGGTCAAACAACCCTTCCACAGGGATTAAGATCATTGGAAAACACAGATGTTTACATTCTGATTCCTAAAAGTAGTAAAATTAAAGTTATGAAATGTCAGTGAAACTAATTTTATGGTTGGGGTCACCACAACACGAGGAACTGTATTGAAAGGTGGCAGCATCAGGAAGGTTGAGAGCCACTGTTTTAGGGCAAGTGTTTCAAGACACTCCCTCCCATGAAGATCCAACTCCTCTCTGAAGGGTTTCAAAATTCTTCTTTAAGCTGCCATACTTAAATTCAGCCTCAAGAGCTCATGCCTGCATTCCATAATGTTTGGGTGGTTGACCACAGCCTGTAGTTTTTCTGAGTTATTTTTAGAGTGTGAGTTATGCAGCTCACTGTTTACTTTGGTCAAATTAGCTGCCTCCTTGGCAGGTGGCCCTTTCCTTTCCAATAGGTTGACACCACCTTCATTTTGTTGCTTCTCCATCGGCCCAGCATTCTTGTGTGTGTGTGTGTGTGTGTGTGTGTGTGTGTGTGTGTGTGTTAAACATGACGATAGGAACATTGCAAATGAGCAATTGCTGTTACTAGTGTCTGCTTATAGAGTATAGAGAAGGGCCATAGACAGTAGCAACATTTATTTATTTATTTATTTGTTTGTTTGTAATAAGCATGTTTCCAGACTTCAGTGGTGCCAACTAGATTTAGCTAACCCACACAGAACCAATTCTAGGAAGGAATGTGAAGTGACAGCACTCTGTTTCTGATAGCTGCATTTTTAGGGATGGTTTGTTTTTATTCACTCATTTGAAAAAATACGCTGGTAAGATGAGTGCTTCTTGGAAACCTAGGGAGGGAGACACCAGTTTCCAAGGCACAGAACGAGCTGAGTGAGGGGTGGGGTACTGTGCGGAGTGGGCAGGGTAGACTGGGTGAGCACAGAACACCCCGGACAGTGAAATAACTCTGTGGTGTGGTCTGGCTGACCAAATGTTTTCAAGATCAAACCTGGAATGTTACCTGATGTGCTCTGTGCTTTGTGCCACACAGTTCAGAACAGCTTGAAATCTTGCACAAAGTTCAACATATGACCCCGCCATTTCAGGGTAATGATATAGCTTTAAAAGTTTCTCCCTGGCCTCCCCTTCATGCGAGAAACTCATTGCACATTATAAATTCTCCTTTGCTAATCCACACCGATTCCTTGCCTGGATGGCACATTCTCCAGTGTGTCAGCTCTCTCTCTTCTCAAGTGAGGTGAGCGTGCACTGTTACAGACCACGTTTCAGAAAGCTCTAATAATGGTCATTAAGTAACCCTGGAGGAAAATGGAACACTCTGAGCAAGTGACACGAAGCAGATGTGGCCTCAGAAGTAACCTCTCAGAATGCCCATTGGATGTGACATCCTTTCAAGTCAGAATCACCAGCACTACAGATTGTTTAAATATAGCAAGTGAGATTTAGCAGCTGGGGAACACTTGGTTATCTGTTTCACAGTGTTAAATACCAATAAATGTTTTGAACCGTGGGCTGGTATGTAACGTTACCAAATCATTCTTTCTATTAAATGAAACTTCTTGGATCTCGTGGCACAGCTGAGCTTTGTAATAGCAAAAGGATTATGGGTCACATGCTAATCCAGCACAACATGTGCTCACATAATTATTATAGCTATGTTTCAGAAGTTGTTAATTTTAGTATGTAACTTTATTTTAACTGTCATGGTGAGGGGGTATGTTAGCGCTTAGAAGCAGGGTCAAGTAGACAGTCCTCGAGCTAGGGGGTTAGAGCTCTTAGGTTTGGTCAAATATTAGTTGAGGGAAAAGAGCTAGAAAGTCTGGTTGGTATTTTTGTAATTAGAACTACCTGTTCAGTTAACTAGATGTCCTGCTGAGTTGGCCTGTCGGGAGTCAAGCTTAGAAACCCTGTCGTATCCCAGTTCCAGCAGACTGTAAAGAGGCTCTGATCCTGTTGATCTTACTAATGTCAATTTTCATAAGCCTTCCCGTGCTCAGAACAATTAATCTTGTCTATTGTATTTCCCTTGGCTCTAACACAAAGATTGCAAAAGTCTCCTTCCTGAGACCTTTTATACAGCGTGGAACCCATACCTCAAAAACCAGATGAGAAAACGAAGAGGTAATCAGCTAATGACAGCATGGTCCTCACGTCTCAGATCAGAAGCTGGAGGGGCTACTCAGCCTCTTTATTTTCTCAGGTCACATTTGTCCCCTAAGCCCTGGGTTTTGTTGGAAGAGCTGGGAGGGAGCTGATAAAGCATCGAGAATTCGGGTGAGAGTAGCCCTCCTCCACACTGACACTTCCTGATTCCTTCCTTGCTGGGGCTGTCCTGGCTCCTTCTATGTTCCCTTCTGTAAGATAACGACTCCCCTGGCTCTCATCATTGCTTCTTTCTGTGTGGGAATTGTTTTGTGACTCCAACAGCATTTGGATTAAGAGCAACTTCCCAAAGCAACGTCCCAACCTATCTAGGAATCCTGATGCCATTTTCAGGAAACAAGTCACAGTGGTCCCTCGCTCTTAGACCCTACAAATTGGGGTTGATTCTGTCTTATAACTTGACTGGGTTCTCAAGGCCAGGCAGTCAGGGTCTTCATCTTGTCAGTTCTGCTGATGTCCACCCTTTCGTCTGACTCTACTGGCCTCCTGGAAGTCCATTTCCAATTTCGAGAAAATAGCATTTTCCCTGTAGTATCCATTGGCTTAGTTTCTGGCTCCCTAACAATCACCCAGACTTGTGGGGGTTCAATTCCCTATATACTATTCGCATATAGTTGGCCCATGGTTGCAAGGGTGTCCAAGTTGTGACCCACCAGTTTCAAGAGTATACATAGGTTTATTCTGCATGACCCCATGACACTGCCTCGTCACCTACAAAGTTCATGCTTGAGAACTGTGATATAAAGCTATTTCTTTTTTTTTTTAAATCACATACAAAAAGTAAAACAGTTTAAACAAATAAACAAATACCTCTAAATGTTTTAAGTAAGCTTTGGATGTTTTGAGTGCATTTTTGGTTGAGTCCACGGTGGTGGCATATATGTATATGAAGGCCAGGTACTTTCTCACTCATGAGATGCCCTCTTCCATCCTTCATGTATGTCGCTAGTCCTTTCCCTTCCTCCAGCTATCTAAGCTTTAGAAAATAAAGACAGAAACTGAGAATGGGGAAAGGAAAGAAATTCTGGGAGGAAGAAAAACTATTAACTGTTTTAAAACACGAAGCCATTGGTGTGTATGAACCATGTCCACACTCAGTACTGTTTCCAAACTTCACCGTATGGCATGCTTGCTACCTTGAAAAGTCAGTGCCCTTCCTGTATTTATTCTCAGCAGGAGAATGTTTAGGCTCAGAGAAGACACATGACTTATCCAGAAACTATAAACAGAAAGCATGAGCTAGGAACCAGACATTTGTGACACTTTCCTATAACTGTAGGGTCTCTTGGGATTCAGATGGGGCTGGGCTTGGCAGTCGGGTTGATTTTCACAAGTCCCTGTGCTGGTCAACCAGGGCTGGGAAGCAGGCCCCTCCTTATTTATGCTGCCCAGGAACACAGAGCCACCGCTGAGCCCTCACATTGCGCTTCACACAGTATGCTGGCAAGGATCTTCAGTGTCCACTCTCATCTCCTCAGTGGAACAAGCGCTTGGGAAGACTCTAAGAGGATGCCTCGATGGCACTGGAATCTCTCTTCCTCCCCCGCCCCCGTGTTGTGTGTGGCAAACTAGTATGAACATGCATGTGTATGTGGGCAGAGAACTAAGGTCACCCTCAGGTGTCATTCCTCAGGCTTTGTCCACCTTGGTGTTTGAAACAGTGTCTTTTGCTCGGACCTGGAAGCCCTCGATTAAGCTAAGTTGGCCTGCTTTCCCAAGCCCTAGAGACTAATCTGTCTCTGTTCTCCCCGCTCCACCTCTGGGAATATTAGTGTCACCTTTTTATATGGATGCTGGGGACCTCTGGTCCTTATGCTTGCCCAGCAAGCCCTTTGCCTACTGTGCCACCGCTCACTCATCACAGAACCATTCTTTACTTTGCCCCCCCCTTTTCATGATGGCCAAATGGTCACAAGTCACAAAGACTGTCTGGTATCCCCATAACCACAAGAACCTTTCAATTTAAACCTTTAGGGAACAATTTCCGTTCTGATATGATTCCTCCAAATGGAGAAAGGTGCCAAGATGGCAGTCAGTGTTGCTGCATGCAAGACTTTCTCTGAAGCTTCCTTTGCTGTGTTTTCAGAGGGGTTGGGGAAGTGGAAGGGATATTTTTTCCACATTCAATTAGACTCATAAAGGATCTTCTAAAAGAACTAATTTCATAGTGGGCTGGAGAAGTCAGTAAAGGCCTTAAAGATGCTTGAGCTCCCTTTGTTTCCAGTGAAAGGCCACGCTCAACTGTAGCCCTTGTTAAAAATTAACCTGGGAGATGTCTCAGAGGAGAAATTCAAACTTTCCTTCCAGCTTGGACTGGTCATGAATGGTGATTATCTGACTGTAATTGGAATCAGATGTACTGCCCTTGTGTTTTAGTCTACTGGAGATTATTTTTTCCCCTTATAAATCGAGCAAAATAGTCATTGGCTTAAAGATCGACCTGTTCACAAAGAGGCACAGTGTTGAGAATGCAGGGCTGTTCCAGGAGCTCAGACTAAAACCAGTTTATAAATCTCTAGCTGGGATGAGGTTGGGAGCAGCATGCCCTCCTTCTCCGAGCTGAGCAGTCTTCATCCAGCCTTCTCCTGCAGCTCATGAGTGAATGGATTTCAGAACAGAGATTAGAACTGCTAAAGGAAGAAAGTTATGTAGATAAAAGAACATCAAATGCTTTGCATTTCCCTGATGACTAAGGATGCTGAACATTTCTTTAAGTGTTTCTCTGCCATTTCATATTCCTCTATTGAGAGTTCTCCAGCTCTCTACCCCAGTTTTTAATTGGGTTACTTGGTTTGTTGCTGTTTAACTTCTTTATATATTCTGGATATTAGCCCTCTGTCACATGTAGGGTTGGTGAAGATCCTTTCCCAATCTGTAGGCTGACGTTTTGTTCTGATGACGGTATCCTTTGATTTACAAAAGCTTTTCAGTTTCATGAGGTCCCATTTATTGATTGATTTATTGATCTTAGAGCCTGTGCTGTTGGTGTTTTGTTCAGGAAGTTGTCTCCTATGCCAATGAGTTCAAGGCTCTTTCTGACTTTTTCTTCTAACAGGTTTAGTGTGTCTGGTTTCATATTGAGGTCTTTTATCCACTTGTACTTTAGTTTGTATAGGGTGATAAGTATGGATCTATTTGCATTTTTCTACTTGTAGACATCCAATTAGACCATTTGTTGAAGATGCTAGCTTTTTTCCATTGTATTTCTTTTTGGCTTTTTTGTCAAAAATCAAGTATCCATAGATGTGTGGGTTTATTTTGGGGTCTTCTATTTGATTCCGTTGATCCACCATTCTATCCACTGGCATAGGTTTCTATGCCAGTACCATGCAGTTTTTATTACTGTTGTTTGATAGTACAGCTTGAGATCAGGGCTGGAGAAACCTCCAGAAGATCTGTTATTGTACAGGATTGTTTTAGCAATTCTGGGTGTTTTTGTTTTGCCATATGAAATTGAGAATTGTTCTTTCAAGTTCTTTAAAGAATTGTGTTCAACTCTGAGATTTCACCGATCAGAACAGCTAAGATAAAAAACTCAAGTGACAACACATCCTGGAGAGGATGTGGAGAAAGGGGAACCCTTCTCCATTGCTGGTGGGAATGTAAACTTGTACAACCACTTTGGAAATCAATCTGGTGCTTTCTCAGACAATTAGGAATAGTGCTACCACAAGATCCGGCTATACTACTCCGAGGCATATATCCAAAATATGCTCAAGTATACAACAAGGACATTTGCTCAACTATGTTTTTAGCAGCTCTATTCATAATAGCCAGAATCTGGAAACAACCCAGAGGTCCCTCAGTTGAAGAATGGATACAGAAATTGTGGGATATTTACACAACGGATGGGAATGGGAGGAGATAAGGGAGGGGAGACACAGCTGGGATAAAAATTGGATAAATTGTAATAAATGATAATCATGAAAAAATGTAAAAAGAACATCAAATGCTTAATTCTGGTGTCCAGACCCCACAGTGCATAGATGAACTTGATGACACCATGTCCATAAGCTGCTGAGTAGAGATTACACAATCGGGTGTTTTTAGGAATGGGGTCTACAGTCTCAACATTAAACGCTATTGGCACGGTGTGTGTAGATTCTTAGAATTTTCAACAAAAGACATAAAAATGCTGGCACTGGGGATGGGAAGATGACTCAGTAGGTAAAGTGCTTGCCCTTCAAGCATGAGGACCTGAGTCTGAATCATTGCACCCCTGGAATGTTGGAGTTGGAGTAGGTGTCTATAAGCCTGGGTCTCTGTGGTGAGGTGGGAGGCAGAGAAGGAGAATTCACAGAAGCTCACCTTTGCTGTGGTAAGCAACCAAATGATCCATCTCAAATAAGGCAGAAGATGAGGACCAACACCCAAAGGCATCATTTTTCTGTGGCATGCACATACTCACACCCATATGTTTGCACAAACATACACACATGTGAGATATATATATATATGTCTTGATATGTGTGTGTATATAATATATATGCGCCACACATGCACAGCTTTAAAAGTACCAACATCTTTCTAGACCGGGCGTTAGGCTGCTACCACTGTAGGGCTCATCACTTGGATTCCACAGTCACTTGTTACAGGCAGTCTTAGAAACACGCATGTCTCATGAGTCTCACCATGGGGGCATTGTAAGGTTTCAGTGAGGTTATACAACACAGAAGTGCTGGATTTTGCTACCATGAGATGCTGGTGGGAGGGTGCTGAAGGCCACAAAGGACATGGAGATGACCCTAGAATAGGGGTGCGTCGGGAGAGCCCCTCAGGAGAGGCAGAGGCCAACAGCTTTTGAAACTTACACATTCTCCATCCTGTTAATGTTGTCCCCTCCATTTTTAAAATTATCTTCACTGATAGCACAGCAGGAGTCTTCCACATCCCCATGTTTCTTTATTTTGTGGGAGTGGAGTGGCGCCCATACTACAGCATATATGTAGAGGCCAGAGAACAAGTTATAGAAATCGGTTTTCTCTTTCTATCATATGAGTCCCAGGTGTGAAACTCATGTCCTCGGCCTTGGCAACAAGCAACCTTACCTACTGAGCCTTATCACTGACCCTGCCACATCAGATTTCTGTAGCATCCTCAGTGTCCTAGAATTTTCAAGACCTTGTTCTGAAAACTTTTATTTTATTTTATTTTTGCCTGTTACCATAGGTGACTCTTTCTTCTTCCTGGCCTACTCAAAAAAAATATGCCATATTTTTCCTTCTGAAGTTTGCTCAGCCCAAGGTTGTGCCATTTTTATTTTGCTGTTCCTATGAGATGCATTTATCTGGATGTGGAGTCTTTTTTCTTCCTCATGTGTGAATAACATCACGGCAATAGAGTGACAGTCCCAGCAGGTCTTTTGGCTAGAGCATAATACAGATGCATTTTATAATAAAGCATGATGATATCCAGTTATGCCTTACATTCACCTGTGTGACAGAATGAGATCCTGACCCAAGACACCTTTCACTGCAATATGAGCTCTCACATCTTCCTTTCACATCTTAGGACAAGCACCTGAGCTCCGAGCTAAGGGGCAAACAGGTGGAACAAAGAGAACATAGCGAGCGCATTGGTGGACATTTCAGCTGCTTGCCCTCAGAAATTTTAGGCCTGTGGTTTAAAGAATGCAGCTTGTGAGGCACGGCTGTGGTTCTTGGAAACAGGAAAGGCATTGATTGACAGGAGGTAAGTACAGGCCAATTCCTGTCCTCTGAGTCTGAAAGGCTAAGAAGTTCTGTCTGTCAGGGGGTTGTTAAGGGCAGAGCTGGAAGTCCGCGCAATGGCAGGAGTTCAGCCCGTTTGCATTTGGCCTTCCGCCTCTCTCTGATCCAGACCAAGTCAGTGTGCTGTTAGTTTAGTGAAACAAGGGCAGGCTCCACTTCATCAAGGTTGCTGTTCACATGGCTTCTCTCACAGGACAGCAATAATCGGGGGACTCTGCCCCTTGGTGCCATGGTTCCTTTTGTCCATGTCTAACATGTGAAACATTTATTAGACCAAAGAACTGTTTCTTCCCTTGCTTTCCTAGCACAGCATGTTCTTTACAAACACAAAACAGGACAAGAACCAGGCTGTGAAGGCCCAGCCCTCCTCACCCAAAGATGTCAACAGAGAATCCCAAGGTTCTTTTTTTTTCTCCATGAGACCAATACACACATTGTTATTGATGGCATTAGAAAAAAAGAAAAACAACAAACAACCTTGCTTTAATGGACTGAAGTGCAGTAGTTTTGATTGACAAATAATAGAAAAATATACATGTGTGTGCAATATAAATTCAAAACCCTCCAAGGACCCCAGTGAGATGATTCCAACATCGTAAATTTTTTTGTGGACAATAATTCTTAGTTCCACTGAAATGTAGAGTGTTCCAGCTAGCTTCCACTTCTAACACTGATGAGGGTGTTGAAACTGTATGATTGCCTCCAGAGGACTTTTGGATAGTTTATGAGTTTGAGGAATATTGACCAACACTACCAAAAAAAACAAAACAAAACAAAACAAAACAAAAAAAAAAAAACCCAAAATCCAATAGAAGATGAAGTTCATCTACAAGAAGAGATGGATAAGAAACAAAGAAAATTCCAAAAATGATAGGTCCATGAATATAGCCCAGTGAGAATGCCTGCCTAGTGGGCATGAGGCCCTTGGAACCATCTACAGTACCAGGAAAAAAGAACAAGAAGGAGAAGAAGAAGAAGAGGAGGAGGAAAAGGAGGAGGAGGAAGAGGAGGAGGAGGAAGAGGAAGAGGAACAAGAACAAGAACAACAATAAGAAAAAGAAAGCGTTCTGTAGAAGGAAACAACATGCCGTATTAGTTCCCATCTGACCTAAGACACACTAGGAACACCTGCTGCCCACGGAAGCTGGTCTTGCACAGCTGGAGAATAAGTAGGCTGATGGAACAGAGTAGAGAAATCCAGAAGCAGTTCCACTTGTATATAGAAATTTGTATGTGAGAGAGAAGGTATCTCCCACTGGCAGGAAAATGAACATCTCTACAAGAGGCTCCTGGAAATCAAACTTGGATCTTTTTCCTCACATCATACGTGGGATTATATTCTAAATAAACAAGACATTTAAATGTAAAAACTGAAGCTTTAAATAAATAAAAGAAAGTACTGGCTAATTATTCCCTAATGCAGCAGTCCTCAACCTGTGGGTTGCAAGCATAGGAAAGCTCATGTTTCAGATGACTTAGAAACCGAGACAGCACTCAGTGGCAAAATTACAGTTGTGAAGTAGCAGTGAAAATAAATGTATGGTTGGAGGGTTGCTAAGGCTATCAGGGATGTGCATTTTCCAGGAGTTGTGATCCGCAGGTCAAGAACTCATGCCTTAATGCATAAGAAAGTGAAATTTTCCTGAGCCATGATTCAAATCCAGGCACAATAAGGAAAAGGCTGACAGGTTTGGTTGTTTCACAATAGAAAGTATTCGTACATAATTAAAACATATTCGGAGAACAAAGACAAAAAAAATCACCATGAGTAAGAATTGAAGAAAGGCCACAGACTAGAAAAAAATATTGTCAACTTTTAGCCGAGACAATGGGTTTTAGCCCTTTGTATAAGGAAAAACAAAAATGCTTCAAAGGGCAGAGAAGAAATGCTATATTAATTCTGTAGAAAAATGAATGGGGAAAAAGAAGCAGATGATTAGCAGGAAAAAACCCTCCAAATCCTTTTTAAGAGTATGAAAAGAAGCTCAGTTCATCCATACTTTGATAAATGTAGAACAGAGAACAATAACGCTCCTCAGATAGATGCCAAAGTGCAAAGGCTCCCAGCCTGCTCTGCTGGCTAAGCTGTGGGCAGAGGAGAGCCCTCCTTTGGTGCTGGCAGGAATGTAACTTGACAAGGTCCCATGGGAGAGACTTTGGCCCTATCTAGAGGTATTACATGAGTGCTATGTCCAAGTCCCAGCAATTACACTTTCAAGAACCCTGGTAAAACTATGAAGCAACTGATGCAGTACTTATGAAAGCAAGTAAGTAGAAACAGCTCATGTCTGTTACCAGAGAGCTGGGTGATGAGCTGAATGGCATCCTCCTAAAAGGATCCTATGCAGTTAAAGGAAAGTAAGAACGATTTTTGCGTCTAGCTATGGAGTGGCTTCCAGGCTGTGTTAAGTGAACAGAGAATAAAACATAAATTTGTCTGTGTTAAGAGCACAGGGAAGACTAAACCACGTGTTTAAAATGTGATTCCTCTGTGGGAAAGGAAGGACTAGTGAGAAAGGGACAGAGATGAAAGCTAGCCTTGTTAATTGTGTGTTGCTTGGTAGATTAGACTTTGAAAGAGTACAAATGTTTTACATAATCAAAAATTAATTTATAAAGTAAAAATCTAAAAGGCAGTGTCTGAAAGTTGGAACCAAAATTAAATAAAGAGACCTAACAGTGGATCAGGTTGTTGCCAGAAGCTATGAGAGAAGAACGCTCCCATTTATCTTTGAATAACGTCTTATAATGGTATGTCCCCAGCAGGTAGGCATTTTAAGAACAAAACGACAGTGAAAAAAAAGCTTACATTATTTTTCCTAATAATATTGCTGATATTAATATTTATATTTTCATTATCATTTGTACAGTCACTATATCTGTTCTGAGCGTACATGTATATATGTCGATAAGCATGAACATACGTATGTGTATGTATGCCTGTACCTGTGCCCATGACTCATGCATGGAGGTCAGAGGAAATCTTGCAGGAGTCAATTATGTCCTTCCACCATGTGGGTTCAGGTGCTCAGACCTAGGTCATCAGGCTTGGCACTCACTGAATCTGGGGAGTACCCCAGTTCCACTAGATTGGCGGCCAGTGAGCTCCAGAAATCTCTACCTCTCTCAGCCTCCCCAGCTCAGATTAAAGGTATCTGCTGCCATCCCCATGTTTTCATGTCCTCCTGCTTCTGTAGCAGACACTATACCCAGTGAGCCTTCTCCTCGGCCTTCTAATCAATTGAGAGCGTTACAAGTATAGAATGAAATAGTTATATGGCAACCGTTGAGAAGTGTGAATTAAAAGTGTGAGAGCAAAGAATTAAACTAAAATGTTTTTTTAAAGAATCTAGTTAGCATATGAGGTACTGGTTTCCACTATGGAATTTTCACACCCACAACATTATAGTTGGTAGAATATTTTTAATTACCATATCATAATGAGATGGGTAAATAGATCATAGATGGATAGGCAGGTAAATAGATGATCACTGTGTAGATAGATGGGTACTAGGCAGATAATGGTAAACAATAAGTAGGTATGCAGATAGATAGGACAGACAAATAGATGATATCAAGTTAGGTTATAGATACATAGATGATAGATGGATTTTCAAGCTGTCCACTTGAAACTCGGACAGCAAATGACCAAGGCAGCTTCCATCAATCCTCTTGGCAAGATGGCTGGCTCACATCTGGGAGTAGATAAACAAGGCTAGCCTGTGGCAGCTTGTCATAACTTAAAGCCAGGAAGCTATCAAAAGCAACAAGGGACATGTCAGAAAAAACGCAGGAGCCAACTTTCAAAAGCTACCAGAGGGTAACCATTTTAACATCAATAAAGATAATAACTACAGTGAATGGGAACACATGACGTACATTTGAGTTCACAAGTTCTAAATGGTGCCAGAGAAATCCAGCGGGACACTTCTAGAGAATGCTAGAGAAGAACTCAGCTCAGAAAATCAGTGAGTAAAAGAAAGATGAAGTCCTTTATCCTGTAGTTTCTATAGTGATTGCCGGTTTGGGGAGCTAAAACGGTTGAAGAGAAGCTTCTTTGCTGTATCAAAGCACACTTGAGAATGCAGAGGGCTGTGAGGGATGAAGCCACCAATGAGGGAGCCTTGACTTCTGCCGCTTATACCTGGGGACCTACCCAGGGAAAAGGGCCGTTTTGCAAGCCCATTGGATGGGAGGGTCTAGGCAGCAAGGGTGAGCATCTGAGGTTATTCCAAAAAGAGAGACAGCTCATTCAATGGGCAAACAAGTGAAGGGGGCATTATAATAGAAAATCAGTCCTGGTCCAGGGCAGACTCCAGATGCAGCTCCAGTCACAGGAAGCAGGGCCAGAGGGCTGACGCTGCCAGGGAGTGCAATCGGCAGAGCGTGGAATGTCTACAGGTTCTTTCACAAAAATTTGAAGGACATGGAAAAGAGAAATGGGCAAAAAGAAGCAGATAAAAAAAATTAAGCACACAAGGTCCTGCGTTTGATTCCAACCACTGCAAAAGAATTTAAAAAGTGACAGACCTTTGGGCTGGTGAGATGGCCCAGCGGGAAAAGCCCTTGCTGTTATAGCCCAACGATTTGAGGTTAGTGAACAGAATCCATAGCAGAAGGAGAGAAATGACTCCAGAAAGTCGTCATTCTCCAATCTCCACACTCACCATGGCACCCTCCCCACCACAGGCACACACATATATGCAAACCCATGCACACACACACACACACACACATACACACAATTATTAAATAAAGATTTTAAAAAGATTTTGCAGCCTATTAGTCAATCATCATATGAACCTGATTTGAACCTTTCTTTGAGCAAACAGTTTGAAAACGTATCAGATAATCAAGAAGATATGCAAGCTGGTATATTAATTCTTGAGGATGCTGAGGCCTTGTTAATGCTCCTTAACATAGTCTTACTTTCCAACCTTTTGAAAGAACATTCATACTTGAGAACCTTGTGAATGTAGCTACAAAACATACATAGAACTCTCATAATAATTTAAATAAGTGTATGATTTTGTGTTAGGCTGCATCATAGCTTCCCTTGGCTGCACGTGGTCTGTGGCATGTGGGTTTGACCCGCCTAGACATATTGAGGTGTCTATACATGAACTGATAAGATGAAACAGATTTATCTAAAAATAAACTGGAGGGTGAGGAGAGAGAGTTGTGTGGGACATAGATGAAACAAGGTTGCCTTTGGATAGAGTGATCTTTCATATGTGTGTTTGTATGTGTGTGTGGTTTATGTTAGTGCTATGCATGTTTATGTGTGCAAGTGTGGATGTGCATGCATGTGTAGGCCAGAGATAGGCACTGGGTGCCTTTCTCAGTCACTCTCCACCTTATGTTTAGAGACAGGCTCTCTCGCTGGGCTTGGATCTTATTGGTTGGCTAGACTGGCTGTCGGGCAAACTTCAGGCATTTACCTCTTTCCACCTCCCCTGGAGTCAGGGTTATAGGCATGCTCTTATGTGTGTGGAGGATCTGAATTTGAGTCTTCATGCTTGCTCAGCAGGCTGCCTACTGGCTAAGCTATCTCCCCAGCCCCAGATGGGCTCATTTCTGAAGCTAGCAGCGGCAGTTCCTTAGGCTGCTAGCTCTACTTTTGTAGACATATTTTCATAATAAAAGTTAGATCATGATCCAGAGAGAGTGCTTAGTGGTGAAGAACATTTGTTATTCTTCAGAAGACTGAAGTTCAGTTGCTAACACCCATGTTGGGCTGTAACTGCAGCTCTGGGGAAACTCCATGCCCTCTTCTGGCATCCAGGAGTCTCTCCACTTACATGCACATACATTAGCAAACACACATATATACACATAAATACAAATTAAAACTTAAAAAGCTAAACCAAGAAAATAGAAGGTGGGCTTTACCTAGATATAGTTCATAGTCCTCAAGTCCACAAGAAAAATACATTTGGGACTTTCAAATTCTTTTCGGTTGGGATTCTTTTTTTTTATTGTTGTTGTTTCAATATCATTTGTTTGTTTGTTTATTTATTTATTTATTTATTTATTCATTCATTCATTCATTACAATTTATTCACTTTGTGTCCCAGCTATATCCTGCTCCTTCTCCTTCCATCTGATGGGGAGTTCCTTCTCCACTTCCATCCGACCCTAGCCTATCAGGTCTCATCAGGACTGGCTGCATTGTCTTCCTCTGTGGCCTGGTAAGGCTGATTCCCCCCTCAGGAGAAGGTGATCAAAGAGCCAGCCACTGAATTCATGTCAGAGATAGCCCCTGTTCCACTTACTAGGGAACCTGCTTGGACTGAGCTGCCATGGGCTACATCTGCAGGGGTTCTAGGTTATCTCCATGCATGGTCCTTTGCTTAGAGTATCAGTCTCAAAAAAAGAGCCCTGGGCCCAGCTTTTTTGGATCTGTTGCTCTCCTTGTGGAGCTCCTGTCCCCTCCAGGTCTTTCATCTCCTTCTTTCATAACTCCCTGCACTCTGCCCAAAGTTTGGCTACGAGTCTTGACATCTGCTTTAATACCCTGTTGGGTAGAGTCTTTCAGAGGCCCTCTGTGGTAGGCTCCTGTCCTGTTCCCTGTTTTCTCCCTCTTCCAATGTCCATCCTATTTGCCTTTCTGAATGAGGATTAGTTATCTTACCCAGGGTCCTCCTTCTTGCTTAGCTTCTATAAGTGTACAGATTTTAGTATGCTTATTCTATATTATATTTCTCATATCCACTAATTGTTGATTTGGATAGTGTCTCTCTGCCTTTTAGTTAGTTTGGCTAAGGGTTTGTCTATCTTGGTGATTTTTCTCAAAGAACCAGCTCTTGGTTTCATTGATTCTTTGAATTGTTCTCTTTGTTTCTAGTTTATTGATTTCAGCCCTGAGTTTGATTATTTCCAGCCGTCTACTCCTCTTGGGTGTGTCTGCCTTTTTTTTTTTTTTTTTTTTTACCCCTAGGGCTTTCAGGTGACCTGTTAAGTTGTTTGTATGAGATGTTTCACATTTATTTTTGAAGGCACTTAGTGCTATGAACTTTCCTCTTAGCACTGCTTTCATTGTGTCCTGTAAGTTTGGGTATGTTGTTCCTTCATTTTCATTGAATTCTAGGAAGTCTTTAATTTCTTTCTTTCTTCCCTGACCCAGATGTCATCGAGTAGCAAGTTGTTCAGTTTCTATGTGTGAGTAGGCTTTTTGCTATTTCTGTTGTTGTTGAGGTCTAGCTTTATTCCATGGTGGTCCGGTAGGATAATAGGGATTATTTCAATCTTTTGTATCTGTTGAGGATTTCTTTGTGACCAGCTATATGGTCTGTTTTTCAGAAGGTTCCATGAGGTGCTGAGAAAATGTAAATTCTTTTGTGTTTGCATGGAAGGTTCTGTTAGGTTCATATGATTCATGACATCTGATAGAGTCATTGTTTCTTTGTTTAATTTCTGTTTTGTTGACCTGTCCTTTGTTGAGAGTGGGGTGTTGAAGGCTTCTACTATTAATGTTTGGGATCTATGTGTGGTTTAAGTTTTATTAATGTTTCATTTACAAATGTGGATGCCCTTGTATTTGGGGCATAGATATTCAGAATTGTGATGTCTTCCTGGTAGAATTTTCCTTTGATGAGTATGAAGTGACCTTCTCCATCTCTTTTCATTATAAGTTGAAAGTCTATTTTATTAGCTATTAGAATGTCTATTTCTGCTTGCTTCTTGGGTCCATTTGCTATGACAACTGTCTTCTAGCCCTTTACTCTCAGGGAATGTCTATCTTTGTGACTTAGGTGTATTTCTTGTATGCAATAGATTATTGGGTCTTGTTTACGCATCCATTCTGTTAGTCTGTGTCTTTTTATTGGAGAGTTGACTCCATGGATGCTGTTGAGAGATTAATGACCAGTGTTTGTTAGATCCTTTTATTTTGCTGTTGGTTGAGGTAGTGTGTTTGTGTGCTTGGCTACTTTTAGTTTTGCTGTAGGGGGGTTATTTATTTTCTGTGTTTTCCTGAATGTAGTTAGCTTTCTTAGGTTGTAGTTTTCCTTCTAGTATCTTCTGTAAGGCTGGATTTGTGGGTATGTATTGTTTAAATTTGTTTTTGTCTTTTAATATCTTGTTTTCTCCATCTATTATTATTGAGAGTTTTGCTGGGTAGAGTAGCCTGTACTGACATCTGTGTTCTCTTAGAGTCTGCATAATATCTGTCTAGGCCCTTCTGGCTTTTATAGTCTCTCTGTTGAGAAATCAGCTGTGATTTTGATGGGTTTGCCAATATATGTTACTTGGCCTTTTTCCCTTACAGCTTTAAGTATTTTTTCTTTGTTCTGTATACTTACTGTTTTGATTATTATATGGCGGGAGGATTTTCTTTTCTGGTCTAATTTATTGGGTGTTTTGTAGACCTCTTGCATGTTTATAGGACTCTCCTTTAAATTGGAGAAATTTTCTTCTATGATTTTGTTGAAAATATTTTCTGAGCCTTGGAGATGGGAATCTTCTTTTTCCTCTATTTCTATTATTCATAGATTTTGTCTTTTCATGTTGTCTTAGATTTCTTGGATGGTTTGTATATGGAAGTTTTTGGATTTAACAGTTTCTTTGACAGATACATCAATGTCTTCCACTGTATCTTCCACACCTGAGATTCTTTCTTCTATCTCTTGTAGTCTGTTGGTTATGCTTACCTCTCTAGTTTCTGTTTTCTTCCCTAAGTTCTTCCTCTCCATGATTTTCTGTTGTGTGTTCTTTAATTTTTCCAATTCTATCTTTAGATCTTGAACCATTTTGTTACTTTCCTTCACCTGTCTGACTGTATTTTCCTGTTTTTACTTCAATTCCTTCACCTGTTTGTTTGAACTTTCCTCTGTTTATTTTATTTCTTTCAGTGATTTAACTATTTCCTCTCTGAAGGCCACAAACTGTTTGGCTGCATCTTCCTGTATCTCTTCATGGATGGCCATATCTGTTTGACTTTATCTGCTTGTATTTCTTTACCCATTTTATTTGTTTCCTCCATTATCCTCTTCATAAGCATAGATGTAATGTCAACATCTTGAATTTTGCTTATGATAGGGTGTCCAGAGCAACTTGCCCCTGTATAATTGGGTTTTGGAGTTGCCATGTTGCTTTGGCTTTTGTTGGTTGTGCTTCTACACTGGCTTCTACCCATCTGGCTGTCTCAGGTATTGGCTGTTAGATTCTGGTACCTTCAGGAATCCTGGGGTGGGGAAATCCCCTTGGCAGGAAGATGGTTGTTCCTGAAGGAGGCTTCCTTGGCTTTTTGGGTATGGTCACCTAAAGGCTCAGGAACTGCCACAACACATGTCAGGTGTATGGACCTGTGTGGTAACTGTGGTCATTGGTAGTCACGAGGACTCTCATTTCACCAGGAGAGTCCTGTAGACAGTTGCCCTGGCACTGAATTTAGTGAGAAGCTCCTGCTGCTCTTACACTGTGTATGCTGGGTACAGCCCTCTTGAAGAACCAGGGAACCTGTGGTTTGGTCAGTTTACCTAGGGAGACAGGTTGTGCCTTGGAGCAGTGTCTGGTGGCTGATCCCATGGGTCCCAGGCTTCTATAGCGCTGAGGTTGGAGCTCTGTGCCCCAGCACCTAAGTGGTAATCAATTGCAGGTAAGTACAGCTCTCATGAGTGCTACAGGAGGCTAGAGCCCGAGCCTGTGGGAACCCAGGAACTCAGGAACTTTTCCTGGGATTAGCTAAGTGTCCTGAGGTCGGACCTGATGTTTCTCTCACTGTGGTGTTTCCTCCCAACAGGGAAACTCAGTCTCTAGTGCCCTGGGGCCCACAGTTTTGTCTGGGATGGTAAGCCAGGCAAGCAGGCAAGTCTGGCGGCTGGGCACCTGCTGGACCCCAGGGACCTTTTCCAGGGATTGTCTGTGTGACCTGAGCTGGGTCCCAATTGTTTCCTTCAGCATGGGGTTTTCTCTCAGCTGAGAAACCCAGTCTCTGGTGTTGTGGGACCCATAGTTCAGTCTGGGATGGTGTTCATAGCACACAGGCATGTGTCTCTGGGCTGGCGATCAACTGCCTATCAGGAGCCAGGAACTCTTACGGGATTTAGCTGGGTGACCTGAGAATGGACCAGATTGCTTCCCCCACCGTGGTGTTTCCCCTCAGGGCCCAGAGTTTGGTCTGTTGATTGCTGTGCAGTCACTGCTGTACTGCTCATCAGACACAGTGTCCCCTTGGCACCTGCCATCTTGGATGCCGCTCTTGGTTGGAATTTTTAACAGAACCTTGACTTTTTGTTTTGTTTTGTTTTGTGTTTTGGTGGTTCTAGAGGTGGAACCCAAGCATGCCAGACAAGTGCTCTTCCATGGAAGTACACCCTCAGCTACCAAGACATAACTTTAAAAAAACACCCACAGTTTACCTAGTTTAAAATAACAATAAAAAACAGAGTAGTAATCCAAATGGACTGTAATTCACTTCAGTTTGAATCCAAGAGGGTAACTTCAGTGCAAACATACAATTATGCATTACACACATATAACTTGGAGGTATCAGGACTAAGAGGAGGTAGCTCACAACTATGGGAATGATTAGACCCTCCTCTTTCCCCCTCCCATCTGCTCAACTTTTAAGAAGTATTACTTTTTCCTTTCCTTCCTTCCTCCCCTCTCCTCCCTCCTCTCTCTCTGTCTCTGTTTCTTTTCTTTTTCTTTTTTCAAACTGTCATTGATACAATTACAACAGTTTTGAGGGATGCTCAGAGTGACAACTGTGACTATGGAATGAATATGAGCTATTTATTGGGCTGAACTCATTAAAGGGACGTTTCCATTTCCCGAGAGACAGATAAGCACTCTTTGAGGAAAATGGGCCAGAATTTTCAGTTGTTGAAGTGGGCCGTTGCTAGAATGTCTGAATAGTCAGTTCATGCCTCGCTTGATGAGCACCAGCATATAACTGAGGGAGGAGAGGTACCTAGGAAGGAGAGAGAAAGAGAGAGAGACAGGGACAGAGGAAGACAGAGACAGAGAAAGGGAAAGATAGAGAGAATGCTCTGGAGCTGCCCCAGCCCTGCTCTCTGTTCTGATGCTGTTTTAATGCTGGTGCTCCTAGATGCCCTAGACAACGCCCTAAGCTCTAGCAAGAAGATCTTGTGACGAAAGAGCAACAAGTGAACATGGGAATGACATGCACCATAGGCCTGTGCATGACGTCAGCTTAGTTTTCATCAGCGACTTGACCTGTCACATGATTTAACATCCGCTTCAGGAATGGCAGAAATTCTTGGTTCAATGACAGGGATGACAGGTCATGGGATAACAAGGCCTTTCTCCATTCATCTGTTAAAGAATGACATACAGAGCCCCATAAGCAGGACCCTAGCTTATGTGAGAAACAGTAGGAAAAGTTTGGGCACCGGACAAGACCTTATTCAGTAGGAGGGATTAAATGAGGCTGCATTTCTGCATTTCTGCATTTCTGTCATCAAGTGTGGTTCAGAGAGAGCACCTGAGATGTCAGAGCTGGTTTTCCCAGTTTCTGGCCTGGGTGGGGAACTGAAGGGACCATTAGGAGGGCAGGTTTTATTTGAGATGGGCCCAGTAAGCTGTGTGTGTCTGTGTGAGAGCATTCATGGATGCACAAACATGTGCTTACTTGCAACTGTCTGGGAGAGAGGGAGATGAGTCTGGGACCAGCTTTTCAGAGGAGACAAACAGCTTCAACACAGGCCTGAAATGGAATCTGGAGCCATTGTCTGAAGGCTGGGCAAAAGTCTGTTTAGACCTGTCTGAATCTATCTTTTGGATGTTTGGGACACCATCCTTGTCTATGAGGCTTACCTTCATCTATAATTTATTTTCCAGCAATGGGGACAGAACCCACACATAGGCCTGGAATATGCTGGCAAGTTCTCTCCAGAGGAGCTGTCTGTCTCCAGCCCTGCAGTGGTTTTTTGTTTGTTTGTTGTTTGTTTTAAGAGTACGCAGGTCTTTTCTATCATAATGGAAAAGTTCTTTCAAAGTGGCCATTCTACAGCAATCATAAAACAACTAGAGTGGAAATTATCAAGAAACATAATTTGATTTTCTGAGCCTCTTGGTTATTGGTTTTCTTGTAGTGGTAGTAGAACAACAAAGAGATATCATTATTGAAGTTCAGAAAACACATGAATCTGCATTGAACTAATTTAGTTACAAACTATTTATTTACTTTCCACAAGGGATGCTCGAAAGAGATTTCTAAAAATAGCAAGTTCCCACATTCTGTTTACAATAGAGTCTCTTTCACTCAGATTTGGTTTACAAGAAGTTTTTAGCGTGACGTAAGGCATGCAGTGGCAACATGGACACAAATGATGCACCTTTTTGTGTGTCACACATTCATGAGAGGTTGTGCTCATACTTGTGTCTGTGATCATGGAGTTTAGTGTTTAGGTACACATGCTGTAGTCTTAAGAACTGTGTTTGCACTTATTTTTTTGTAGGAAAGAAGTTAATTTTATTTATATTTAGTGTATGGTCTGGCTGTTGTATAAAATTCCAAAGTAAATCCATACACACCAGGGTTATATGCTTACAAAGGTTGTTTTGGTTTGCTTGCACTTTGGATGATCCTGCAGTACTATGTCTGTAACATCCGTTGGCTGTGGCTGTGTGTGTGTCCTGATATGTGTGCATAGCTGCGTGCATGTTTGCACAGATATATGCAGTTATGTTGGAAGCCAGAGGTCAACTTCATGTGTTGCTCCTTAGAGCTGATATCCACTTTTTGTCTTTGAACAAGGTGTGTTACTAGGTCAGGGGAATCTCCAGTTTGGCTAGGCCAGCCAGCCAGTAATTCTCTACCTCCTCTGTGCTGGGCTTACAAGCGAGGCCACCCCAGCCAGCTGTCTAACATGGGTGCTAAGATCAAATGCAGGTCCCCATTCTTGCATGCATTTACTGACTACATTTGCTCCCCAGCGCCAAGGTTCTGCCTTTTAAATGCAGTGACAAGATCCCTGACCAGCTAAAAGTGGGGAGGGATGTAATCAGAGGTACACGGTAAAGGGGCCATGTGCTGCCCTGTATAACGTGGCCTGCCAAGGGATGTCATAATGGTGAGACCAAAGCTTCAGCCGCTCAGTGCCATCACTTTGAGAAGCCAACGTCTAGTAGGTGCTTGAGTCTTTAAAATGTGCTCAAATCTGGACTTGCCCAGGAATAAACATCAATTATCCCTGCAGAAGCCTCCCTGGCTGGCATCTTAGGAGATGAGATGAGGGAGCTCAGCAGCCATGCCCCAGGCTGTGCAACCCTGTAGAGAATTGTATTTGTAAAACAGCTGTCATCTTTACAAACATTTTCTGTCTAGAGAAGAAAAGCCAAAGATGAAAAGACAAATTGGTATGTGGAGTGCAAATGGCCACTGTTAGGTGCAAGCAAGAGGCTATGATAGAGACAGGATTGGGGAGGGCTGGGAGGGGAATCTTCATGAGCAAAGCCACTGAGCTGGTGGCAGGCTGCATACATCTCCACCACAAACCAATTTGCTTTTCACTTCTAGATTTTAGGATCAATTTGAAGAACAAACATATCTCTCTCTCTTTCTCTAATAAGATGTTTCCTTCAGGGGGATAAAAGGCCACTAATGAAGTGATAATAATAGCTAACTAAGATTTATTGAGCGCTTACTATAGTCTTTGCAGCTTCAAAGAGGCCCAGCCTAATGGAAGCTCATAGCAGCTGATATATAGTGCTATAATCAGTTCCATTTTAAGACAGCAAAACTGAGATTTTTAGAGAATAAGCAATATGTTCATTTTCACATAGTTCCTCAACTGTATGCCCAGAGGAGTAACTCCAAAAGCATATATGAAACTAGTTCATTCTGCTTCCTCCTGTAATCTACAGAAACCCACCTTCTTGTGGCAGCATTTCATTGTAGCACAGCAGAACAAGCCCAACACAGTGATCTGGATCCTCAGGGCACTTAGGGCTTGACCTGGACTGGGGGTCTTGAAGATAAGCGCTGGAGAGACTGATCCCCCGCCCCATGATATTTACTCAGTGAAAACGGAAGAGCCTCATTTCTCTTTTCTTTCAATCATTTCTCTTTTCCTGTGGCTATATAGGATAGTAGCTGAGGAACTTGGACTTTCTTTTGACTTCCAGGAAATGTTCATGCTCCCATGGGCATGGCAGCATGTCAGAACTGTCGTCAGATGCTGCCTCTAGATCCTGCTGTCTCCTTTGGTGCATCTTGCTGAGTCTAACCTAGAGAACACTTTAAGTTAGACTTGCCAATGGGATACAATTCCACTCTGTGGTTCTAAGCATGAAAATGAAGGCCGCATGAAGCAGCAAGAGCTTTGTCTAATAAGTAGGATGTCCTCGAACACCCTTCTGTCATTGTCCCTTTTTGTCCTCCAAATTTGGGAATTGGAAATATTGGAGATGGTCCATGGGAGAGTGCTATGATTGATATACCCAGCGACACTGTGCTGAAGAAAACAGATTTTCTCTTTCCCAGTGGGTATCAACTACAAATAACTTCTTGGTTAGTGTGTATTTACCAAAACTGTCCCCTCAAGGCTCAAGGATCCATGTGTAAAAGGAGGCAGAAAGACTATAAGAGCCAGAGATGGTGAAGGACTCCAAAGAAACAGTGTCTTCCAGATAACAAAGGGCTGGTGCACATTTGAACTCACAGAGACCATGACAACACGTGTAAGACCTGTACAGGTACAACGTAGACAAAATTTTAGCACCAAGGAGCAGAAGTAGACACAGAGCACCACCCCTGACCTAGAGGACTTGTTTAACAGTCACTCATTGATGCAATGTGTTTATTTAATTTATTTAATTCTTATTTGATTCTTTAACATATTAATCCAGTCAACAGATATTTTCACAGAGATATTGGATGGGTTAAGAAATATATAAAGAAATTAACTGTGACACCATCTCCCGGGCCTCACTGCAGTGTGGTGTCAGTGTGGTCCACAAGGATGTGACCTTTGAAACATGCATGTGGCCAAGAGCATTGAGCAAGAAAGATTCAGTTACAGGCTATATATCTCAAGGGACAGGAATCCTAACGTGATGACAGGGACTGACGAGCAATTGGACCCAAGGCACAATTTACATTGCATTATCAGGGGAAAGGGTTACATCCCGCTTTAAAAACAAATGAACTTTCTGGAAACTGTTGTACCAAAGAATAGAGGAGAGATGCAGAAGTTGCTACAGGACCACCCTTGATACAGCCATGGTAGCACAGATCACAGATACCTTGTCGATGACAAGCATTGCATTAAGAATAACCTTGGGCACAGTATCTGACTCTTCCGGGACTCATTTTATGTATCGGAAAAAGAGTAAGTGTGGATATTGTGCTTTCCAAAGTCCATTTTATTTTAATGGTCTGTGGCTGTGGTTTTCACTGTAGGAAGACACTTGGTGGCGAGGGGTGGGGGAGAGAAAGAAGGAGAGAGACAGAGACAGACACACACACATACAGAGTGAGAGCTGATTAAATAGCTACCAATTAAGTCAGCATGGCAGAGATAAGAGCTAGCAACATGGACAGCTTTTAGTCAGTTGCTTTATAAATGCTTGGATTACAGGTACCCGAGGAGTCTCAGTAACAGCAGAATTAACACGGAGGATTCAGGGGTCACCGTGATCAGAGGCTGGATTAGTTGATTTGGTTTGGCGTTAGCCACGGAAGTGTAAGGTAGGGAGTGAGCATCAGCTCTGTGTGGGAAGCCTGAGCCTGGCACTTTATACACACGCTGGTACGTTGTCTCCTCTTAAGCCTCAGGTTGTGTGAGTTGGTGATAGCAGTAGGCCTTTCTTCGCGTCACTGCTGGAAGGGCTGCACAGGACAGTCTTTCAGACACTTGGCACAAGGCCTAGCACAACAAAGGCCAAGCATATGTTTGGGGCAACAGATAAAGAACATGTTCCCTGTGTACCCAAACTTGTTCTCCAGAGTTAGCCAGCTATTTGAAGGGAAGTGTTCCGTGACTTCCCAAGAATGGGGAAGAAAGCTTTCAAACATCTTCCGTGATAAATTGTATCAAGAACACCTGGGTCCCTTTCTTCTGCTTCAGTACTCACCAAGATAGAATGCATTTTTTCCTTATTTCAGAGAAGGGATGTGATCACCTTCCCGTATGGCCGTCCTACTTGTGAGAGCAGTTGGTTTTCCTTTCAGATCCACACACTTGCATTCTTGTCTGTTGTGAGTTTAGCAAGAATTTGTTACCCAGGCTTTGCCCAACTCTAGGAACTAACACAACTCTGGTTTTAGGAACTAATACCAACTCTGCTGGATGACACTGTTCATGGGTTATTTTCTAAAGACCCTGCCTTTCCTGGAGTGAAGGGCCAATCTTGGTGCCACTGGAGTTATAAAGACCTCTATATATGCAGTTAAGTGTTGGGTCTGAGCATCACTGGCTACAGAACGCAAATTCAAGACCTTAAAAGTGTACAGAGAAAGAGACAGAAAACTGCTCTGATAATTCTCTTAAGTTAGTTGGAGCTAAGCCATGATAACTATGTTTTGCTACATTTATGTAATGAATACCAAATACATAAACTATTAACTAAGAATGCAGACAAGACTGGAAATACCTTGCCAATGGTTTCCAAGCCCCTGCTTGAAGTCAGGTTTTCCCCATTACGCATCTCATTTAATTCTCACAAGCACCATCTCACACTGATCTCAGATGAAGATGTATTTGCACTCAAAAGAATCTGGGGAAATGATTCCATTGGTAAAGTGCTTTTCACAAAAACACAAACACCTGAGTTCCAATCCCCAGCACCCATGGACATGGGATGGACGTGGTGGTACACATAAATAACCACAGTACTACATTGGGTGGATAGAGGGAGGTCAGGAGGGTCCGTGGAGCTCACAGGCCAATCTGTCTAGCTGAATCTATAAGCTCTATATTCAGGGAGAAAATGTCTCAAAAATAAAGGTGAAAGCAACTTGGAAAGACACCCAACATCCATCCCTGGCCTCTACATGTATGCATTCACACATGCATGTTGTGTACCCAAACACATGTGAACAGACACCCACGCATGTGTACCCAAACACACATGAACATACACACACATGGAAACACACACACACAAACACTCACACAGAGGCAGAGGCAGAGACAAAGAGACAGAGGAAAGGTACTTATAAACAAAATGAAGGCTGTGAAGCCCAGCAAGGATGGAATGCAGCCCCACACTGGTTTGGCCGTCCAAGGACTAAAGCGAGCAGAGGATGGAATCCTGGATGTTTACACTGCTGCGCTGTTGAACGTTTGTGTGCACCATGTGAGCCTTACAAAGGCATCAGAGGTACAAGTCCAATGAGCTTTGTGCTCTTGTCAGGGAGTGAAGAGGGAAGGCTGTCGTTGGGCAGTCCAGAAGAGGACCAGAGTGTCTTACGGTACATCCACAGACAGGGAAGCCCCATGTCTTAACACATATGTCTTGAGACACACATGTTAATGTGACGCTGCATTTTAAGTCTTTCTTCTTTCTCCACTCAGCTCTGTCGATGGAATTCATTCAAAAGGCACTTCAATAAAGAAGCCTGAATGCATGTGTGCACAACAATTTGCATTCCTTCTGCAGGCTTGTGTTAAAACGGCACCAGCCATCACGTAAGCTCCTCTTACGTGACCTTTACAACCAGCAGGCAACAACCCCGTCCAACAAGTTTCTATGTTCACCCTGGAGTACCCAACAGGCAACACATCTTACAGTAGCATGGTTTCATGTTGCATAAAACCAATGCTGTGTTGTCATGGGGAACTGTCATGGATTTACAGGGAAAAAAAAAAAAATATATATATATAGCATGCCTCCCACCCCCAGCCCCATCCTCCGGGGGGGTGAGTAATGTCTCTACCAGTATAGACATGCATCCCACAATTCATCTGGAGGAAAGCAGGGGCAGCAGCAGTGCAAACTTGGGCTATTGGTGCCTCAGGTTTATCTTACTGATCCCTCAGAGTGTGGGGATGGGATGGTGGGTGACAGGAGCCACATTACATGCCCTAGGAAAAGGCTCTTAAGTGCTCACCTGCCCCTCTATAGTTCCTGTGTGGGCTTCGGAGCCAGCAGAGCCTGCAGGTGCAACTCAAAAGATAGGTCTCTCACACACTAAGTGGATTCCTCAAATTCTTCTGGAGCTCTTCTGTTGGGGGAGGACAGGAGGAGGGAGGGAGGGAGGGAGAGAGGAAGGGAGAGAGTGCAGTGTGGGTGTGGGGATGGCCACTAGTGAGTCCAGTATTCCAGAAGTGCTGCTAAGCGATGGCCTTGGTCAGGGCTCTGAAGGCCTATGAGGCAATTGGATATGACTTTTTAAAAGTTTTTTCCCTCTTAGGAAGTTCCTTGAGTAACCCTCTGCTAGTGCCCATCCCCCAAGTCTGCCTTTGAATCTTTTCATGCTAATGTATACATTGGTAGAAGCCCAGGGCAGATTGCTACCTGGATCCCTAGATGTCCCTTAGCCTTCTGGCTGGTTGAAATCACTGCACTCAGATGGCAGACAGATAGAGCACCACTAAATGCATATTGGAAATCTAAAGAGGATCCCTCACTCTGTGGGAACAGCATCAAACGATCCTAACGACTGTGACTTCATTACTATCAGTGTTCTATCTCCCTTTGTGTTCGAACCAGTCACTTTGGCTAAGCAAGATGTTATGTATTGGGCACATATAACATGAAGAATTAAAACAATAGCAGCGGCAGGAATAACACTAGCTGAGTACTGTCTCGATCTTTAACGCTGTCAAAATTTCATGCCGATCAGTAAATTCTGGGTGGTGCATTTTTTTCTTTAATCCCCATAGCAAAACCTTAATCTACATTCCACAGACAAGGAAATTAACAGCCAAGTGCTGTATTAGATGACACCACAGCTTCCTTCCACAAGTCTTTACTGGGCATTGTTTGGGGTGAGGGCAAATGCTTACCTACTCACTAGAGATGTGGGGACTCTGATAAGAGAGCAAGTCCTGACCTCAGGGACCACGACAGAAGTAGCTCCCAAACAGCTCACTGTCTCATCATTCCTGAAACAGCAGTGTCCTGAGTTTTGTTTGTCTGTTTGTTGTTTGGTTTTCCAACTTGATGAAAGGTAGAGTTATCTGGGAACAGGAGCATCAGTTGAGAGAATACCACCAACAGATTGGCCTGTGGGTCTTTCCTTGATTGGTGATGGATGTGGGAGGGGTCAGGCCACTGTAGGCGGTATCACCCCAGGACTTATAATGGTGGGTTGTATAAGAAAGCACTGGCTTGGCAAGCCAGAAGGAGCAAGACAGTAAGCTACACTCTTTTGTGGTCTCGGCTTCAGTTCCTGCCTGCAGGTTCCTGCCTTGAATTCCTGACCTGACTTCCCTGGATGGAGTGCAACCTTTGAGGTGAAATACACCCATTTCTCCTCAAGTTAACTTGATTACAGTGCTTTATTACAACAATAAAAACCCAACTAAGACAAGTAGTGTGTGGCTCAATCCCCAGTGAGTTTGTACATTAGAATTCCCTGGGAAGCATTATTTAAAAATTATATAAATAGGAGCTGGTGAGATGGTTCATGGGGTAGAGGTGCTTGCCCCAAAAGACTCACAGCCTGGGTTTAATCCCCAAGTCCGCACATGATGGAAAAAGGGAACTGACTCTAGCAAGTTGACCTCTGACCTCCACGCATGTACCCACCCCCACCACAAACAAATAAATAATGAATATTTTAAATATAAAAAAAATATTTCTGAACAATTTCTACAGAGTTCTACAGTATCCTTGGAAATGAATGGTCTAAGGAATCTATGTAGTATAAAGAAAAAATCTTCTGTATGGGTCTGGCAATTGGCCAAGTATGTCTGTATTCATTGCTATTGATTATGAGATCACAGGCCAAGTCCATCTTCCTAAGGGGCCCTGAACACAGTGGCTGGTACTCTTGACTGCTTCCCACTGTGATTTATAGATGTTTGAAGCCTGGATTCATAGCTTGAGATACATTTTATATCCTAGCCTAGCACACAGTATGTGTACTGGAGTGTACAGCTGTATAAACTGGAGCAAAAATATGATAGTGGTGACTGCTGTGGTAGAAAATGCACTCAGATAGCCCCCTTTCCACTGGGTTCTGACCTTTTCCGTTCATTATAAGCAAACATTGGTCATACCTAATTATCTCAAAACTAGGCGCTGAGCCACTGTGTGGGCCATCGTTCTAGCATCCTAGAATGCTACTCTTATGCAGTGGTGTTTCCTCCGGAAGTTCAGTATTGGAGACCTCATTTCCTTTCTGTAAATAAGTCCAGGTTATCTCTACTATGACCACTTGACTGCTGTGACTTTGTGGACCAGTGTGTGTCTCTCTACCTGCTCTTTGCCATTTCCAGGTCTCTTGCCCCGGATCCACGTACCATGCCCCCATCACATCTTTGATTTAACCTGGATCCTCTCCATATATCCTGCATTTGGCCTAGGAGTCAGAGTGGATCCAACAGACATACCTGGTGTAGACTGAGATTCAATAAAACTAGCCACCAATTCTGCTTGCAATTTTCTCTGTTTGAAGCGTTAATAAGAAAAGAAGAGGAGGAGGAAGAAGAACAAGAACAAGAAACAAGAAGAACAAGAAGAGGTACTTAGTGTATCCAAGCCATGTTCTCTGTAGCCAATCATTTGACACATGCTGGCTATATGTGTAAGGAGTGCTGCTTGTGAGGTAGGTAGAAGAGTCTTTAAAAGTTCCTTGTTCTTGTTTTTCTTTGTGATTCTGATTTTCTTGATCTATACATATAGGTGGATAAAGAATGCTAGGACAGGTAGAGGTTATGACAGGATGGCCAGGTATGTTTTGAGCTTTCATCTTTGTGCTGACATAGAGGGTGGGGAAAGGGCAAAACTGTCACTTAAATTGTCTATCAGTTGGGAGAAGTGAACTCAAGAGCTTGTGTACTTGTATGCATTCTGCCAAACGTTCTTTAGCTCTGGAATCAATACAGAAAAGAAAAGAAAAGAAAAGAAAAGAGAAGAGAAGAGAAGAGAAGAGAAGAGAAAAGAAAAGAAAAGAAAAGAAAAGAAAAGAAAAGAAAAGAAAAATGACAGAAATCACTATTTTACCTGGCTTAAACCCTAAGGAAAGTTTTACAATTTATATCCTGGCTCTGTTTGGTTGTGCACACCTTTAATCCAAGAACTTGAGAGACAGAGGTAGGGGAATCTTTGAGAGTTCAAGGACAGCCTGGTCTATATAGTGAGTTTCAGGATAGCCAGGGCTGTGTATTCAGACCTTATCTATAAACAAACAAATTTTTGAAAAGTTTAGGGTGTGATGGATGGGATGATAACAGGGTTTCTCCCATTCTCGACTCTGTCTTGGTGGCAGGATTTTCGTCCGTCAATTTGGTCATCCCCAGTTGGCCCTTGTTCTCACATGATGGTGACAGCCTATGAGTGATATCTTTCAGTGAGATGGAGATCTGTGGCTACCTTTGCATCTTTATTCATAGTTAACACTGAACCCCAACACCAGTTCCCATACCTGTTCTCTAACCACCCCTGGTGTTCAGGGAGATGCGAGAGCTGAGAAGTGTTGGCATGAGTAATGTATTGTACCTACCCAAGGCTGAATATGGACACTCCTTCTTGTGTGTGGCAATTTTCTCCAAGATGGAAATATTTAATCCTGCTTTGAAACTTTAAGACAGAAAGTAAACAACTCAAAATAGCTTGAGGAAGTACCTGAAACTGACCAGATTTACTAGGCTCCTCCCTCCCAATGGTAAACACTCAAGATGGCTTACAGACACTCTCAGACAATCCAGGCTGCAAGAAGAGTTTGAAACCAGACCAGCTGCCTGGAAGAAGTAGAAACCTGCTGAGCTTCCTAGAATAGGCTCAGACCAACTGAGGCACTGGGAAAGGACACTTTCTAACCTGCTAAGCTGTCTACAGGCTGTGCAGTGTGCTTCAGGTTCCCAGTTTTTGTGATCAGTCACTTGTGCTGAAATGGGCTTTGGTGATGCAGCTGTCTTTAAGTCAGTTCTGCTCCTGTAACTCCTCACTCATATTCCTGTAAGTAACCGCAATAAAACTCATTGCTTCATCAAGTTGGAATTTGGTAGTCTGTCATAGGCTTCATATCTGGGGTGAGTAGACATGCATGTTTTATTTCCCCCAGTAAAATCTTGTCACACAACACTTCTGTAGGCCCTAAGGTCAAAGAGGATAAGGAGTGGGTGGCCACTGAAAATGGGTAGCCACTGATGAAGGAGATGTGATATAAGGGAAGACACATGAGTCAGGTTAGACATGATACATTTAACGTAGGAAGAGGCCTAGTCCTGGATCCTCAGTTTACAATGTGGACTCTGAAAAGAGACATGACTTGCCTAAGACCCTTCAACTAATTAATCGTCTACATGACATTGACTTTAGAATTTCTCTTAGATGTGTCCAACTGTTCATTTATCTTAATAAGCAAATG
Organism: Psammomys obesus; assembly: GCF_907164565.1. Classification (NCBI taxonomy): domain Eukaryota; kingdom Metazoa; phylum Chordata; class Mammalia; order Rodentia; family Muridae; genus Psammomys; species Psammomys obesus. Next base: position 1,538,046 of record NW_026590767.1, on the reverse strand, counting down.
CTTATTAAGAATGGATTAAGTAGCAGATAATGTCCTGGGTGCTTGAGATACATCAGCGCTCGCCCTAAGGTCGGTTCCTCTCCTAGGCTGATTCCATGTCTTAGCTATGATGAGCAGTGCTGCCGTGAATACCTGCATGCAGGTGTCCTTTATGTATGAAGACCTCATTCCCTTTAGATATAAACCCCAGGAATGCCACAGCAGAAACAATCTTTCTAGTCTTAGTCCTGGTTGAGTGACTCCATCCTAGCTGTTCTCATGATTTTCACTAACAATGAATAAGCTTCCCTTTCTATACCCCCTGCCACCGTGTGTGTGTAGGTACACATGTCTATGGATACACATAGGAGAGAAGAGCAGGACACTGGGCTCCTTCCTCTAGCACTCTTCATGTTATTGCCTTGAGATAGGCTCTTTCACTGAAGTGCAGGCTTGTTTGCGTTAGTTCTTAAAAGTTCTTTTATTTACAGTTCTGATATCTTTTCTCCCTACTCCACCCCAATCCCTTCCAACACCCCAACACCAGGTAGGAGAGAGAAAGGGCTAGTGGGAGAGGAAGAGCAGTTCTTTCTTAGGTGCTTCTTGCTGGTTAGGGCTGTTGGCTTCCTTGGAGCCAGTCCTTATTTCAGGAGATCTCCAACTTCTTGTCTCACAACAGCAACCAGGAGCAGCAAGGGGGAAGCAAGAGAACAGCCTTGTTGTTTCTCTGCTCTTCACACTCTCTGGGCTCTGGCATTTATCCTCTCTCCAGAATTCTCAGATTTAAACTATCTGCAGCTGGCAAAGGGCTCCTCTCAGAGACCACAGGAAGCAAACAGTCTGCTGCTGTGGACCATCTGAATCAGTCTCACATCTCACACCTGGGACCAAAACAAAAACATGATTATATCCGCAACACAGACTGTTTTGGCTAGACTGGATGGCTAGCCCAGACTTTGGGGCCCTCCTGTTTCCACCCTCCCCAAAGATGGGGTTGTGTAACAATGCTGGGATTATTTTACATGGGCATTGGGGAACTGAACTCAGGTCCCCGTGAGAACAGGTACACTTACTCACTGAGTCATCTCTTTAGCCCTGGTTTTAATTTTTTGGATAACAGCCATCTTAAGTGAGATAAAAATCTCCTTATAGTTTGAGATGCCTTTCTGTGATGGCCAACAACACTATACATTTTTTTTTTCATATATTTATTAACCCTTGTATTTCTCCTTTGGAGAAGAATTCAAATAATTTTGAAACAGAATTGCTTTTTTTTTTTTTTCATATTGTCAGTTCTTTTGAATTCTTTATATATCCTGGATATTGATCCTCTGTCAGATCAATGGCTGGTAAATATCTCCTCCCACTTTGAAGGCTGTCTCTTTACCCTGTTTCTTTTGCTATGCAGTTTTTAGTTTGATATGATCCCATTTGTCTATTTTGCTTTTGTTTCCTGTGCTTTGGGGATTCGATTTAGAAAATTATTGCCCATGGCAACACCTTGAAGTATTTTCTATGTTTTTTTTTTTTCTGGTAGCTTTAAAGTTTCCCATCTCATGTCTCTATCTCTGATACACCTTGAGCTGTTTTGGCTTTTTTTGTTTGTTTTTTTGTTTTGTTTTTGTTCTTGTTGTTGCTGTTGCTCAGAATGGGAACTAAGGTTTGAGCTAACACTCAAGCTTTTGTAACTTTTAAGGAAATAGAAGTAGTTTAAGTAAATGCCTTGCGGCTTGTCGCTACTGAGCAGTGCCAGGAAATTCTAGGTCTCTGTTCCGTGTGAGGCCACTGGCTTTTATGTTGGGCTTGACAACTTACATTCTCTCATTCTGTTATGAAACTTTGCTAGCTTACCATCAACATATACCCAGGACGCTGGTGTGTTCTTATTATCTGTATTGCTGTAACCCTTGACTCACTTCCAAGACTTTCTCCCCAGATGTATTCCAAGCCTTTGACCCAGTGTCTCTTCTTTCCTAGAGAGTGCTCAGAGAACGGTAGCTAGCAGCAAAGGGAACAGAGGCTCCAGGAGTGGCTCCTTCCAACATGTCCACATTCATGGACATGGGCATATTGGCCTTGAGTTTTCTGTTAGTAGCTTTTGCCCTGCCTATAAATTGAGTGCCTTTATGATTGGTGTCCCTGAAGCTCAAAGCTTGCTACGTGAAAGGATTGAGCCACATTTCCCCACAGGTATTCACACAGGGAGAAGAGACTAATCTCAGTCAGTGGGACACTGGTTCTACGACTCACTAGCATCCTAATTGGATGTCTGCTTCAAGTTCTGTCCCCTTTCCTGGTCTTGGCTTCTTAGTCTATAAAACTGGGATGATTTTCATTTCCCTGCAGACTTAGTCTGTCAGCTCCGTAAACTCCCATGCACCTACCTATTAGAGGGTTATTGTAACATCCAATAGAGATGTGTTTCATGTATCTGTGGACTGTTAACACACACACAGTGTCCAGAAAAGAGTCTGTTAATCATTAATTCTCGGAATTGAACTTAAAGAATTTTAACTTTGAACTATTAACATAGGTCAGTGTTTGTTTCAATGGACCATTAACTCTTCAGGTATGAATTTCCTTGTTTCATTACTGAACTTAGCATAAATTTTAAATTAAGGAAATACTGAGAACTTAATGTCAAGAGAACAAAAACTCTCCATTGGTCCTATGGCTATCACAGCGCCCCAGGGAAACCTGAAAGGGGTGCCTGAGTGGCTACACAACATGAGACATTGAGTGGCTTGTGCCTGGCTGTAATGAACACTTGGTCCCTTCCCCAGGGAGTCCTGATCTGCAGTAGGAAGTCATGCAGACACCACCGCTAAACTGAGCCCTGGTACTGGCGTCTGGGTGCAAATTTTAAACACAACCAACTTTGTTTTACTTTTCATCTTTTCAGTAGGGGCTTTGGTCCCATCTTGGGGACATTAGTAAAGTCAGACATCTGTGATGTCTCCCTGATCATATCACTCAGGCACAAGTTTGGTTCGGCCCTCACCTCTGAGTCCACACCATGTCAAGCAGGAGCTTTCGGAAAGGCAAAGGTAGTGATCAGTTGCCTTCATGTTTAGAATGCCCGTCTGGCTTTGGCAGTTTTGTAACTTCGTTGTTTTCTTTTTTTCTTTTTTCTTTTTAATTTTTTACAATTTATTCACTTTGTATTCCAGCTGTAGCCCCCTTCCTCATCTTCATTGTTTTAATTAAGGTTGTTCACCACTTAAGGTCTTTTAGACTGGCAAATAGCAGTCCCAGTTTATAAGGAAAAATAACAGGCTCCTCTCCTGCTTATCCCTCTTCCCAGAACCTCTCCCTAGAAGGTGTTTCCCAGCCTTTCAGTCCCTTCTCACAGCTCCCACTATGCACTTACACCTGGTACCTGGCCACGTACTTGCTCCCAAAGACATCCATGTTGGAATCCCAGACCCTGTGTTGACCTTAGAGTTTTGGTTTTGTTTTTTTTTTTCCAAGGCTGGCAATCAGCAAACTTTAAAATGGAGGAGATTTCCCTGAATTATCTGTGTAGATGAATATAATCACGAGGCACATTATGAGTGGAAGAAGGAAGCAGAAGTTAGAAGTTAGATTAAATCTATCATGGCTGACTTTGACACCAGCAGAAGGAGACCATGAATCAAGGACTGTGAGGTGCCTTGAACTCTGAAAGCAAGGACAGGGCTTCTCAACGTGCAGAAAGCAAACAGCCCTGCTGTGAGCTTGACCTTGATCCCTGCTGACACGCAGTGAGAACTGGCTGGATTTCTAGGCTATGCCATGTTCTTACAAGCATCTGCATTTGGGGTACACTGCACTACAGTGAGAGACACCTAATACACACCCCATTTCTTTTCTTTGTTTTTAGTTTTTTATTTATATTTTTGATTATTACAGTTTATTCACTTTGTATCCCTGCTGCAGCCCTTTCTCATCTCTTCCCAATCCCACTTTTCCTCTTCTTCTCCCATGCCTCTTCCCCAGTCCACTGATAGGGGAGGTCCTCCTCCCCTTCCATCTGACCCTAGCCTATCAGGTCTCATCCAAGACTGGCTGCATTGTCTCCCTTTGTGGCCTGGTAAGGCTGGCCCTCCCACCTCGGGGGGGGGGCTGTCACTGAGTTCATGTCAGAGACAGCCCCTTTTTCCATCACTAGGGAACTCATCTGGAGGCTGAGCTGTCATTAGCTACATCTGAGCAAAGGGTCTAGGTTATCTCCATGCATGGTCCTTGGTTGGAGTATTGGTCTTTGCAAAGACCCCCTGGGCCCAGACTTTTTGGTACTGTTGCTCTCTTTGTGGAGCTCCTATCCTATCCAGGTCTTTCTATCTCCCCCTTCTTTCATAAGATTCCCTGCACTCTGCCCAAAGTTTGGCTATGAGTTGGTTTTGGTTTTAAGTATAGATTTGCTATTACTGGAGCTGAATATTTACCTTATACATGACCTCTTTCCATACCAGCTACAATCCTTAATCCTCTCCTATCATCATTGCACAGATTCGCAGCTGCCATGTTCCAAATGCATTGTTTTTGTTGCAATGGCATGTGGACTTTGGATGGAGCCAGGCAGTGTGCTATGGTCATGTCTTACCTACTTTTCTTCCCAAAAAAGAGATGTCCTGGTTGCTTAGTTTTCTAGGTTTACCTCTAGTTCCTCCTCAGAGATTTCACCACAAATACAGACTAGAACTTGCCAGCCATCGAGTTTCAGCCTTTCTTTTGGTGACCCATGCCTTTCCTTTGCTGCTTCTACTCTACCCAGGATACTCATTTGCCTGGATTTGCTCTTAGGTGGCTGTTTTATACCTTCTTCCTCATCCATACTGGGAATCACCTTGTCCCATGGTCGGGTTCTACATGGGTCCTATTTGTTCTTCCTACTTTGTGCCTCTCATTTTCTGCGTCTGGTGTTTGTGTGGGAGTTTCTGTGTTTGTTTGTGTGTTTTTGTACACACGTGTATTGCTCTAAAGCAATGGTTCTCAACCTGTGGGTCACAACCCCTTTGACAAACCTCTGTCTCAAAATATATTCTGACTCATAACAATGGCAAAATTCCAGTTATGAAGTAGCAACAAGAATGGTTGGGGTCACCACAGCATGAGGAACTGTATTAAAGGACTATAGCATTAGGGAGGTTGAGAACCACTGTTCTTAAGTGACCCAAGAAAATTATATATGAGAGCTGCATTGTTGAGAATTATTAAGAACTTATGTACCTAAAAAAGTTTTTTTTTTAAATAAAAGAATTCATTTTAATTTATGTATCTCTCTGTGTGTGTTCCACACGAGGTCAGAAGAGTGCTGGGTTCCTTTGAGCTAGAGTTATAGGCAGTCATGAACTACGCAACATGGGTGCTGGGAGCTTAAGCATGGATCCCTGGGATACACACAGAAACTGGGGCAGTGGGCCATGTCTGTAACCCCAGCTCTCCCATGAGAAGATCACGGATGAGAAGCAAACAGTTCTTGGGTGCTCTCTGGCCATCTAGCCTGACATATGTAGCTGCAAACAAGAGACCTTGCCACAACCAAGGTGGAAATGAGGACCAACACCCAGTGAGGACCTCCACAAACATGCCGCAGCATATACAAAGCACATATGCACAAACTAAAAACAAGTATTTATTTCACCTGCACACACGGTCAATAGAAAATGGCACTCTAAATTGAAGGTACCTTTACTCAGTTAGGGAAGCTTTGCTACTGTTTTTTAAGAAATATTTTTTGTACTACCTATTTTTGCTTTGAATTTTAAAAGCAATTCCTTCCTTATTCTCCCATCAATCTTTTCTTCTAGAATATTTATTATCCAGGATGTTGGATTTACAGGAATTAGGCTCTCATTTTTCTTTATCTTTATTTTCTAATTATGTAGTCCATTGAATTCTTTTAACTCTATGTTCCATTTTCTTTTTGAAAATCATACCTTACATTACCTTTTTTTCCCCTGCTTCTTGACTATAAGATTTTTATTGTTCTCACTTTATGGCCACTCCTTTTTTAAATAACCCCTCATTCTTATGTTATGCATAAAATAATGTCTCTCACCATTCTTAGGGTTGCAATTATGGTGCTCTTATTTTTAAACGTTGCTTTGATTTCCCACACATTTGCTTTTTAATGTTGTCAGCTTTGATCTCTGGCTTATGTACTTTCTCTATTTTATGGTGCCTTTTAATTGTTTACATTTAAGTGTTGGGTGTGTTTGTGTGTCTGTGTTGTCTGTTTGTACACCCACTTTAGGTTAATGTAGTTACTCCATTTGGGAACCCTCCACCATCCACACTTCTGGATTTTTCTGTCAGATTGGCCAGGGTTTTAGAGAGATGGGGGTTGGGGGGAGAGGCAGATGTCAGGTTTCTTACTGTAACATGGTGAAAAGTGGCACAGTTCTCCCCATTCACCACCCAGCTCGGATAATTACTGTGTTTTGTGGATAATTAGTAACTAAACCACAGAGATCTCTTTGTATGTGTTTGTGTGAGTGTATGTGTGTACATGTGTGCATGCGTGGAAGCATGTATGCATGCAGAGGCCAGAGGCTGATGTTGGGTGACTTCTTCAATCACTTCCCATCTTATTTTTTTGGTACTAGGTCTCACATGGAACTCACTGACCCAGCTAGACTGTGTGGCATCCTCTCTCCATCTCCCTAGTGCTGGGATTTTAGGCATGCATCACTGCACCCTACCTTTAAGATTTATTTCTTTGTATCCATTTGTGTATGTGTGTGTGCGTGTGTGTGTGTGTGTGTGTGTGTGTATGTTTGTGTGCTTGTATATGTATATGTGCTTGCATGCCTGTCCCATGTATGTTCCAGAAGACAGTGCTGGAACTCAGGTGGTTGTGAGACATCCAATGTAGATGCTGAGAACTGAGCTTAGGTTCTGTGTAAAAGCAGTAAGTGGTCTTAACTGCTGAACATCTCCCCAGCCCCAGCACCTAGCTTTTAAAATGTGAGTTCTAGGGGGTTGAACTCAGGTCCTCATGCTTGCATGGCAAGTATTTTACCTACTGAGCCCAGAGATCTCCTCTTTACCATTCTGTGTGTCTCTCTGCACATTAAATGGTTTGGTCTTAATGGTGGCCAACTGCATCTTTTCCTTGGGGAATTTAAAGCATAACTCTGCTGATGTGTGCAGAGATGCAATGCCTGGATATTCAGTTTTGCCTTCTCTAGCCCATGGCAGCCCCTGACCGATGACCATCAGAACAAGAGTATGAAGAATCAGCAGCCTTGACCCAAGATGGATCAGGTCTGAAGCTTTACTTAGCTTTAGGGTTTTGTGTTTCTTCCATTGGTTTCCTCTCTTCTTCCTGGTCCTGATTTCCACACCTGCCCTACTTTTTCTCACTTGATACCTTGGCATGTTTTCTGGTAGCATCTTGGGGACTTTTCTTGGAGTTCTGTCTAAGACATCTTCTTTTAGAAATGATGCCCATACCCAAAGTAGCTCTTTGGGGCATCTGACTTCAGTTGTCTGAAAGCTACACTCAAAATGTGTGGCTCAGTCACAGCTTGGAGCTGCTAAGTGGAGCTGATCAAAGGCAGTGCTCAGTTCATTAGAGAATATCTTAGGTAGGTCATCAGTTTACCTATCAGTCCCTACAGCAATGCATGCTTAGGGATAGGTTAGAAGACAGGAATCCAAGTAATTCATGGGGAGACAGATTTGTGGTTCAATACAGAGTCTCTTAATAACATCAACACGAGGCACTAGAAGGGAAACCTAATCAGCAAACACAGTCCGGGGCCACATGGTACCATTCCTGGGCCACGTGGTACTCTTTTGTGGCTGGGAGTCTAATGATTCTTAGCCAGGCGTCTATGTGTTAATTCACCAGCTGCAATTACAGACTGATTAAGAGAGGACGTAAATAGTTACCACACAAGGAGCTCATCCACAGTTACTGCTCTGTGTGTTCTCAGCTTCTGTCACATCACCAAGAGGGTAAGTGAGAATTTTAAACATTCACACCATTGTGGCATCGTGTGCCATAGCCCATTGTTCTCAGGATCTGTTTGTCATCTCTCTGGTGTCAGTGTACACACAAGGGACAAAGTTTGCTGATTCAGCCCCGTGACTCATTTGCAGCCATCTAACCCAACAAAGGGCCATTGTTCTCAACCATGGAGACAGGCAGGGCTCAAAGGTAGAATGCCCGGTGGTTAAAAATGTTTTTTTTTTTTTTTTATGTACTTGTAAAGAATAAAGTCTTGCCTGTGGATGAAAACTGAGGCATGAAAGGCAAAGGCAGAGATAGCTGAATGATCATCTCTGTCACCCATGCTGGTGTCTATGGTTTTAGGGACATTTAAGAAGAAGGAATTCTGGCCATCATGAAGGTATGTGGGTAATATATACCAGAAAGTGTGCTTGAGGAGATGTTGGAAGACAGGGATCCTGGCATGCCATGGGAGACTGACCTCAGGTTTTGTAACCAAATCCTGGCAAGGTCAAGTTGACAAGATTAGCCATCACAATAACCATCCCCTTCCTGTTCTCTTCCTCCTTTTCTGGCCATCTACTCCTCTTCTATCTGCTAAGGTCACCTAGGACCTTATTATGTCCTTAATCTCTTGTATCTGTTAACTCCCAACATACTGCTTCCTTAGCTTCTTCAAAGTTCCTTTCTCTGCTTTAGAATATGCAAATTAACTGATCCAGGTTGTGCAGGTCTGTAATCCCAGCTACTCAGGAGACTGATGCAGAGAGACGGCAAGGCAAGGCTTACACGGGCTACAGAATGAGTTCAAGGCCAGAGTTAACAGCTTAGCAAGACCCTGAGTCAAAATCAAATTAAGGGCCAGAGACATGTATCATTGGTTAAGAGTACTGGCTGCTTTTCCAGGGGACCTGGGTTTGATTCCCACCACCCACAGGGCAGCTCACAGCTATCTGTGACTCCAGTCCTGATCTGATGTCCTCTTCTGGCCTCCCTGGGAATCAGGCACACACGTAGTGCACAGACATACATGCCCGTAAAACACCCATACACATAAAATTAAGTATTTTTTTAAATTAAAATAAATACATAAATGACTGAATAAATGAATAATAATAATAATTAAAAAAAATAAGTGCAGCTCAGAGGTAGAGTGCAGCCTGTGAGCAAACATGAGGGTGAACAACATGGAAAACAACTTCCCTTGACCTTGTCACTTGCTGAGGACAGGTGAGGTCTCACTATCTCAAGCTACAAAACTGTGTGGAAATGAGACTCCTTGAGTTGTGACCTCAGCTTCATCTGCTCCCCCCCCCCCCCACGCTGTGGTCTCCTTTGCTCCTGTCATTCCAGTCGGAAGCTCCTAGTTGCCTAGGGCCCTTTTTTTGGGTAAGTAGGGTCTGAGTCTCATGATGCTGTTGACTTCTACCCTGTTGGTTCTCCTCAGGACCCCAATCCCCACTGTCTGTGATTTAGTTTCCCCTACTGTTGTCCTATGTCACCTTTTACAATTAGAACGAGAAACTAGTGAAAACTCCATGTCCTTATAAAGAACCAGGGAACTCACAGACCTAAGTCTTATCTGCTGCTGGAATTAACCTCCATGGAAGTTCTGATGGGCAATGTATTAGTCTTTGGTCATGTACTCCAAGCTTGGGCATTAAGGAGAGATCTCCTCCTGGCTTGTCAGATTTGTGCTTCTTTTTAGAGGAAGCTGCTAGTTAAAATTAGACAAAACAATTCCAAATGATTTCCCTAAGTTTTTTATTTCTGAAAGAGAAGAGGATTAATATTGTAAAGGAACATAAATAAAAGGCCTGTGTATGAAACGGAAAAACTGTAGGTACACTGATATTTGATTATTGATGGATTGCCTATTCATTTTAAATAAATTAATATTTTATTTAATATTCATACACGAATGCCATGTGTTTGTAATAAATTTGTTCCCTTCCAACTTCTCCCCTTTTTCCTCCCAACTCCATTCTCTCTCTCTCCATCCATTTGTCGACATATACCTTAATACCCTCTGAGTTCATCCAGTGCTTTCTATATCTGCATGGGTATGGGACCATCTACTGGTGCAGGAGTAGCATCTCTAGCCTGCATCCCTGAAGAAAAGTGGCTCTCTATCTCCCAGTAACCATCAGCTGTTGATAGTTCTTCATACAGGGACTTCACGAGCCCCTTCCTCATCCATGTGGAAATTTTGGCTGGCTTCATCTTGTACAGGTCTTGAGCATCTAGTCCCAGCTGTTGTAAGTTCGTGTGTGCAACTACCCTAACATATCCAGCAAATTACTGTTTCACTGCAGACATCCACTCTCTCTGGCTCTTACAATCTTTCCACCTCTTTTTCTATGACGATCTCTATGCCTCGAGGGTAGTTTATGAGATACAAATGTCCCACTTAGAGCTGAGTACTCCAGAGTCTCTTAATTCTCTGCATGTTGGCCAGTTGTTAGTCTCTATGTTAATTACCACCTACTACAAGATGAAGTTTCTCTGATGAAGGTTCAGAGATGCATTAATCTGCGGGCATAGAGATAAGAATTTAGGGGTTAGTTTATTACTGTGTCCATTTAGCAGAATAACACGACTGGGTTCTTCTTTAGGGCCTATAATCTAGTCAGCCACATATTTTGGTAGGCTGTCAGGTGTGGGTTTTATCTTGTGGTATGGACTTTAAATCTATTCAGATTCCCATGACGTTTATATCAATATCACACCAGCGTACCTTGCCAAGTCTGCCACTAATGCTCCCGGGGTTCATTCATTGCCGGGTAAGACTGAGAAAGCCTCTTCTCCCCAAATAATATGCGTAGAACCTTCCAGCACCATGAGAGCCAGCCAGGAAAGAAGCTTCCAGGTTGATGCTAACTTCTCATACCCTATGAATCAGATTGGTGGTGTCTTCAGCAACAGGGTCTCACCATCAAGTTTTGGAGAATACACAACAGCATCAGCAATAGCTTCTAGTGTTTTGGTAGCTTCTGTGGGACTCTGTCAATTTTTGACTGGAGAAAACATCACTCACACCCAGTGCTGAGTTTTCTACTTGATAGCCAATAGTGTCTGGGGGGTGGCCTATTCCTTTTCTTTCTGTTTTGGGGTAATTTAATTTCAATAAGTTTTCCACACAGCAGCTTCAAAGGTTTTTAGCGTTATTTACCCTCCCCATACTGCCCTCCCACTGCTACTCCTCAAGGTTTTTTTCAGTTATTCCCTTACCCCCTTTATTCCACTTGTGTTTTATCCTTGACCCTCCCATTGTCCCTTACTAGTTTTCTCCCTTTTATGAGTACTCTAGTTTAATACACATATCTAAAGACTCAATGCTCTCATCCATGTTTGAGAGAGAACCTGCGTCATTGCCTTCCTGGATCTGAGATACCCACGAATAATGGTTTGGCTTCCTTTCATCTACGTGTAAATTCCATAACTTCATTTCTCTTTACAGGTGACTACTACTCCATTGTGTATATGAACTGGATTTTTATTATCCATTCATCAGATAATAGACATCTAGGTTGTTTCCAACCCATGGCTATTGTTCAGTGGACCAGAAATGCAGATGAATGAATGAGCACATCTCATATATAGAGTCAGGGTGGTAGATCTACCTCTTGCTTTTTGAGGGAGCTCTACATCGATTTCATTCTCACCAGCAGCGACCAAATGTTCCCCTTTCTCCATAGCCAGGCCAACATTTCTTATCATTTGTTTTTGTAGTTTTTTTTTTTTTTTTATCTTAGCTATCCCAACTGGGATAAGATAAAATTTCAAAGTAGTATTAATTTGCATTGCCCTGATGAATAAGGATGTTGAACTTTTAAAAGGATAGTTCCCAACCATTTTTTTTTCTTTTTTTGAGAGCCTTCTGTTTTGTTTCATGCTCCAGTTTTTAGATGGGTTGTTGTTTACTTGGTGTTTAGTTTTTTTTTTTTTTTCAGCACTTTGTGCATTTGAAACACCAACCTTTTATAAGATGGAGAGCCGGTAAAACTTTGATTTTCCTCTTTCTGCAGGCTGTGTCTTCACTCAAGAGATGGTGTTCTTTGCTGTGAAGTCCCATTTATCAACTGTTAAGTGCAATTTCTGTGTTAGCAGGAGCCGGTACAGAAAGTCCTTTCCTGTGTTCATAAGTTGAAGTGTATTCCTTCTTTCTCCAGATCAGATTCAGGGCATCAGGTCTTATGTTGAGGCCCTTGATCCACTTAAATTGAGTTTTGTGCAGGGTAAAAGATAAGGATCTAGTTTCATTCTTCTGCAGGTAATTATCCAGTTTGACTAGCACCATTTGTTGAAGATACTATCTTTTCTCCCAATGTGTATTTTTAGTCTCTTTGTAAAAAATCAGGTGGCTGTAGGAGCAGTCAATAGAGACATCATACCCAACTGCTCTCTTAATATATGTTTTATTATATATATGTTTGTGTATTCAATATTTCATAATTTTGGAAATTGAAACTAAGTATTTCTATCTGTATAATATTCCCAATTGCTTTCAAACTTAACTAAATATTTATTTATAATAAAAATAAATTCATTCATAAGCAAATATTTATTAATTACCATATATTTGACATTGTATCTACCTTGGGTAGATCTCATTAATGCCACTTATGGATAGCTGGGTTAAGAGAGAAGTTAAGAGAACAAACATAGTTTTATAAAAATAACATCAGCACAAATCTGTAGTCGAGCATGTTCTTATGTGTGGTCCTTGAGGTAGAGGGCATGTTCTCTGTGTTTGCCCAGAGCTTCCTTTCTTTCTTTCTTTTTTTTTTTTTACTGTAACTTTTCTACATTTTAATATAATTTTCCCATTTATTTATTAATTTAATTATTTTACAGCCTGATCCCAGCCCCTTCCCTCCTCTCCTCCTGGTTCTGCCCTTACACCCCTCCCCATACACACCCCCTCTCCTTTTTCTCAGAGATGGGGAGGCCCCCAAGGGTTGTCATTGTACCCTGGCACCTCAAGTCACAGCAGGACTAAGCTCATCCTCTCCCACTGGGTCTGACATATTCAAAGTACACACTCGAATGTTCCATCTACCTCTGTAAACATCACATATTCAAATATATACAAAATACACAGTATTAGCATGAATATGCATATAGTTGTGGTGATCTTTTGTAACGGTTATCAAATATAACACATATCGACTTAATATTTCTAGTAAGAAAATGGACACATATGTGTGTATATATGAATATATACACACACAAAATTTAAAATGTCTAGCCTTGGCCTTAAGCAGTCAATAATTGTGCAGCCCTATAACTCATAAATTTTGTTTTGGAAAAAGCATAAGAGTTGGTGTCTTATCCCTTATTGTTGGGGTGGGGCCACGCTCCAAGCTGGAGTGTGGCAGCGACACGAATGGCCAGTGGCTCCCTGGGCTTGCCTCCTTCCATTGATCATCAGTGCTGTGGGCAAAGGCTTATGGGTCATGGAAACGAAGCTTCACAAACAGCTAAGCCCTGATTCAGAAGAGTGCCAATTGCTTGTTCTTTAAATTTTATTTTTCTCAGCTTTAATAAGAAAATGTATATTATGGTATAAAATGTGACGTTTTCTTATACGTATGTATTGTGAAGTGACTAAATCAAGCTAACTAACTTATCACTGCCTATATTTGTCACTTTGCTTTTTAGACTATTTTAGGTTTATTTGTTCTTATTTTACATGTATGGATATTTTGCCTTCATGTGTGTTTGTATACTACATATATGCAGTGCCCATGGGGTCCAGAAGAGAGAATCAGAGCCCCTTCGCACTGGAAGAACAAGGCAAGGTGTGATGGTGCATGCCTTTAATCCCAGCACTCAAGAGGCAGAGGCAGGTGAATCTCTATGAGTTTGAGGCCGTCCTGGTCTACAGAGCAAGTTCCAGTACAGCCAGGGCTATACAGAAAACCCTGTCTTGGGAGAAAAAAACAAAAACAAAACAAACAAACAAACAAACAAACAAAAACACCCCAAAAAAATCCTAAAGGAAAAGAAAGAAAACGTGGTTGTTAGCCACCATGTGGGTACCGGACCTCAAACGTGGGTCCTCTGAAAAAGCGACCAGAGCTCTTAACCACTGAGATATCTCTCCCGTTCCGCATTGCTGTTTTTACACGAGAGCACTAAGTCCTAACATCAGCATTTTCAAATATATAACACACGATTAACTGCGGTTTCCATGCTGTGAGACTCTTTTCCGGAGTTAGCAATCCTAGCCGAGGCCTTGTATTCTTTTTAAACTTTGGCTTTATTTTCTCAGTGCACGGCAGGGCCAGAGGTTGACTTCGGCTGTCCCCTCTATGACTGTTCAGCTCACCAGTCGAGAGGGCCTCTCACTCACCCGGAGCTTGCTGTTTCCGCTGGATTGACTGGCTAACGAGTCCTGGGATCTGCCCATCTCCACCCCTAGCTGTGGGGTTCTAGGCACCTGCCACTGTGCCTGGCTTGTAGGTAGACGTTAGAGATCCAAACTCAGCCCCTCGGCCCTCGACAACTAGTACTTTCCCCACTGAGCCGTCTCCCTCGTCCTCAAAGTGCTGTGCTTTTAGGGTAGTATCCCTCCATCGTTCCCCCTCTCTCTCTCTGGTAATGACCTTTCTGTTTTTGAGTTATCTGGATTAGATATTTCACGTTAAGTCAAACCACACAGGATCGGTGTTTCTGCGCCTATCTTGTTTCACTCAGGGCCTTCCAGGTTTGTCTATGCAGTTGCTCAACCTGTGGGTTGTGACCCCTTTGGGGGTCAAATATCAGATATATTTCATAACCGCAAAATTAGAGTTATGAAGTATCAACAAAGTAATTTTATGATTGGTGTCACGACATGAGGAACTGTATTAAAGGGTCACAGCATAAGGAATGTTGAAAACCACTGGTCTGTGCTGTCCTAAATGACTAGATAGAATTATTATGTGTTTATAATACATTTTATTTTTCTATTCACCCAAAGATGGACACTTTGTCTAATTCTCTACCTTGCATTACCCTGGCCAAAGTCAGGCAAGGCCGCCCCCCAAAATGAAAGCTTTGGGGCACTATCTCTGATGAACACAGATGCAGAACTCCTCAGTAAAATGCCAACAAACCACGTGCACTTGGTGGAGCACGCCTGGTATACCAGCCGTTGAGAGGCAGAGAGAGGCGGGTGTCAGCAATTCAAGGCCAGAATTAGCTACATAACAAGTTCAAGGCCCGTGTGGCTCACATGAGATTATGTCTCAGAAAATTAAAGAAACAGGAAAGCTAAATTCAACCATGTGTTAGAAGACTTACTCACCATGATTAAGTGAGGTTTTCCTTTAGGGTGTAGAAATGTTTTAACACATGCAAATAAGGGCCAGTGAGTTCAAGTCCCGGGACCCACAGGGTTGAAGAAGAGAAGCTACTCCTACAAGTTGTTCTGTGACCCCCACATTCATTCAATCAATCGATCAATGCACTAAGAAGTTCTAAAGTACATACAAATAAATAAAAAGATCTAACACATAAACACAAGAAGAGGTAAAAATTGCATCACCAAATCACTAGAGGCAGAAAAGCATTTGACAAAATTCAAACTTTTAACACAAAAACTTTTAAAATGGGTCTAGCAGGAAAGAAGCTCAGTGTGATAAAAGTGAGAGACCTCATGCCCATAACTGATGTCATACCACCACACCCACAGATGACGTCACACCCACCATACCCATAGCTGATATCATACCCTGTGATACGAGGTGGAAAGCTTTCCTTCTGGATTTAGAACGAGTTCCATGAGCCAGCTCTCAACCTGTTTTAGTCACTCTGATGCTGGAAGCCCAGGCAGAGTGGTTGGGAAAGATGAAGAAAAGCATCCAGAGGATGGTAATGGGCTGATGATGTGGCTTAGTGGGAAGAATGCTTGCCTACAATCCACAAAGCCCTGGCCTCGAGCCCTAGAATTGCAAACGCTGGGTATGGTGGCACACACTGGTCATCCCAGTAGATGAGGCAGGAAAGTCAGAGCTCTATATTCAGCCTGGGCTCTCTGAAAATAACAAATAAAATATAAAATGCATTCAAATTGGAAATAAATAAAATCATGATTGATTGCAAACAACATGGTCTTATGTGCAGAAAACATGACTGTGCCAAACTAGAACCAACAAATGAATCCAGAAAGTTGCAGAATGGACAGTCAGTGTGTGAAAATGAGTGTCTACACACTAATGGTGAACTATTTGTGACAGAAGCTGAAGCAGACACAGAAGAAGGGACAGAAAGCCAGTGCTCTTCTCTGTTTATGCCTGTTCCTGCATATCTGTCCATAAAAAGAATACAGCTGTAACCTCTGCTTCTAGAATCTAGGCTTTTAACCTCTGTGCCCATGGTCCTCATCCCTGTCTGGCAAAGATGCTCTACAAACGCTGCCTTGTCCATCCCAGGTTGTAAAAAATGGAGATGTGGGTCAGGGTTGGGGTCATTGCTCAGAGGTAAAGTAAGGACCTGAGTTCCAGCTTCAGAAGCCATGTTAAAAAAGTCAGATATAGTAGAAGCTGCCTGTAATCATGGCACATGAACGCCTGGGCCTCTCTGGCCTGCTGGCCTTGCCTAATTAGAGAGTTCAAGGTCATTGAAAAGACCTTCTCTCAGAAACAACCCGATAACTCCTGAAGAACAATACCCAAGGCTGACTCTTGGCCTCCACATGTACTTGAACACAAGCATGTGTATGTCCATGTACATGCAAACACACACACATGCACATACATGCATGCACACCCACAGAGGGGAGGAGAAGAGAATGAGAAATGGAGGTCACCAAACAAACCAGTGTGTCTGAGTAGACTGTGAAACTGAGTGTAACATTCCTGGAAGTCAGCCACACGAGGCCAATGGAGACATCACTCCCATCAGCACCACTCAGGTCCTTGGTCCTCTGGCTTCCTCTTGTCCTCAAGGGAGTGGACCATTCTCAACAATGCTGTGTTGTCTCGGTCCGTATCAGCTGACCTCTCCAAGAACCTCACAGCCTTCCCGACTCCAGTCTTATCTCTGAACAAGACACCCACCTCCCCACATCACTGAGCGGCTTGTGAGGCTCTCTCCTCTCCTTCATCAGCTCTATTCATCTGTGACCCCGGGTGGGAGCCAAGGCGCTCCAGGCCAGCTCTCTCTTTCCACCTGAGTGGCTGTGATATGAAGGCCCGTTTTGGAACACCGAGTACCCCAAGCCTCCCCACTGTTCTGCCTGGGCCCGGCACCCCACTGTGAAAGGCTCGCTTGTTCCGCAGCTCAGCCAACTGTGAGATTGCCTCCAACCTGTTTTTCATGTGGCTGTGCCCAGGAGCTCCCTTCACGCTGCAATAGCCAAGTTAAAGGTAACTTGATAAGCTGAGATGCCAGGGGCATGAGAATCGGGCTCTCATACCTGTGTCCCTATCTTAAAAAACATAAAATTAAAATCAGGCTAATTGTTCAACCTTCCTTGCTTTCTTAAATCCCTCACTATATAATTTAGCAATCAACCAAATTTATTTCTCAGCTGGAAAGAAACTAAAACTGCTGAAACTGTAGTCATTGGCTTAGATAGTTGTTTTTTTTTTTGTTTTTTTTTTTTTTTTTTCCAGATTCTCCATTTCCAGATTCTCCACATCAGGCCCATGATATCCCTTACAAAGAATCTCGTATACCATGGGGAGGGGGGGATACTCTGCAATCCCTAGCAATGCTCTCATTGCTCAGTTCCTAATGTCTGATTCCTTCTTAGCTCAGAAAGCAGTTAGAATCCAGCCAGGATGGAACAAAGGGGGTGACTTCTCTCTCTCTCTCTCTCTCTCTCTCTCTCTCTCTCTCTATATATATATATATATATATATATATATATATATATTTAAATTCATTACAATTTATTCACTTTATTTCCCAGTTGTAGCCCCACTCTCGTCCCCTCCCAATCCTGCCCTCCCTCCCTCTCTCATCTCCTCCCATGCCCCTTCCCCAGTCCACTGATAGTAGAGGACCTCCTCCCCTTCCATCTGACCCTTCTTAAGGAGACTGATGGTTACTGCACAGTTAGATGACTTTGCTTTGGTTGGGACTTAACAGTGGGACACTGTCCTCAAGGGTGATTTTGCTAGTCCACTTGGAAGAGCCATGGATCTCCTGAAACTTGATCCTGGAATCTGCAGCAACACAGGGTGAGAACAGCTTATTTGTTCCACTAAGAGTATAGATCAGGTTCTGAAAGGGAACACTTCCCCTGTGAGTGGACCAGGTACCCCTGTCTGCTCAGGCCTAGGGAATGTTCCAGGACATTAGAGTCAACAGTTTGTACAAGTCTGGACTGGGAACTACGTATCATTAGTATCTGTTTTAGTCAGTCTTTGTAGACACAGGCTTTAGTAAAACCCACACACAGCCCTGAGTTCCTGGTGGACTGTCTTTTTCAGACTCTGCTTTCACAGAGATCGTGGAGGCTATCAGAGTAAGAGACTAGAATGGAGATTTGGTCCTCACAGGCATTAGAAGTGAATCAGCCATGGCATCTGGAATCTAGCCTGCCAAGTGTACTCAAAAAAGAAGGGTTTTATCCAAAATGTCAGTGGTGGCCTGCTGAGGAATGCTGGCTCTGTATAGCTTCCTTTTTCCACTCATGGTCTCCTTTCATTGCTGTTGATCCAGCTACAGATGGAGCATAGCCATTCTTTTATTTTACCTAAGACTTGACTTTGTGTGTGTGTGTGTGTGTGTGTGTGTGTGTGTGTGTGTGTGTATGCGAGCATGTGTGTGAGCACAAAGGCCAGAAACAGTTGTCGTATTCCCTAGAACTGGAGCTATAGGTGTTTACGAAGCATTTGGTTTGGGATCAAACATCAGTTCTCTGGTAGAGCAGTAAGTACTCTTAATCACTGAGCCATCTCTCCAGCCCAGAATGTAGCCATTCTTAGTGGTGGCCTGGAGGGTTAGAAACTGCTCTGAACAGAGAGATGGTGCCTCTATCTTTAGTCACTCATTCACTTACTTTAGGATTACTTATTTCTGTATTCTTGTAATCCTGAGGACTGAACCCAGCCAGGGCCTTGTGCATGCTAGACAAACAGTCTGCTACTGAATTATGTCTCCAGTGTTTACTACTTTTTTTTTTTTTTTGAGACAGGGACTTAGTAAATTGTCTAGGTTGGCCTTAAAGCTAGCTACTCTGTAACCCTAGTAAGCTTTGAACTCATGATCTTGCATTAACCTCTCAAATAGCTCGGATCACATGCCTGTACCACCATGTCTAGCTGGGAAATATTTACTTAGGATTTATTATGTTTTCTGGGAGCAAAGGACAAATAAAACCTGGTTCATTCCTCATGGTGCTTCTAGGCTAGCCAGGAAACCCTGATGGTTGCTGGAGAGAAGACGAGAGACAGGGAATAAAGGATAAAGAAAGTGACTGCTCAGTCATCTCTCAAGGCCTAGATGGTGAGACTAACCATAAAAACAAACACTGAGCGTGTGTGGGAGGGAGTCTCTGGGAGTCTCCAGACTTCATGAAGTGGAAGACCAACAGGTAATGTGGGCACCATCTCATGGCTGGGGTCCTGGACTAAAGGAAAAGAAGAGTGAGCGCCAGCACACGCCCCTCTCCTCTGTTTCTAGACAGCAGATGCACTGCCGCTGGCGGCCTCAGATTCCTGCCGCCATGCTTTCTCTATCGTGATAGCTGCTGCATTCTGAAACTAAGCCGAGTTAGCTCTTCATTCTTCGTTGTTATCAGGCATTGTTTTGGTTTTTGGTTGGTCGTCTCGGGCTGTGTGTTTGGGTGATGTGGTTTATGTGTACACTTGCATGGGGTGCAGAGGCCAGAGGAGGTTATCGAGGGCCCTGCTCTGTCACTCTTCCCCTTATTCCCTTGTCCCTCACTGAAGCTGGAGCTGGGCTGCTGCCCAGAAACTCCTAGCAACCTTCCAGTGTCAGCCTCCTAGAGTCTTGGGGTTATAAGAATCTGTGAAGCCACACCCAGCTTTTTGTGTGGGTGCCGGCAGTGAACAGTTCTCATCCTCATGGTTGAGCAAGTACTCCCAGCCTCTGAGCCATCTTCTATCCCAGCAACTCGTAAACGAACTCATACATGCACACATTACACTTTGTGGCTGTCACAGCCCATCCTTGCTTAGAGCTACCTCTGGGCTCATCATTTTCCTCTAGGGCCTATAGAGGAAAATGCAAAACCATCAATGGATATGGCTGAGTGAACCTTTCACGTAGACCTCAATCTTATATCCTGCTACTGTGCTGGTCCAAGCTCAACTCCCCTGAACTTTGCAGCTGTCTTGTCTGTGACCTCTGGGCTTTCACTTTTATCCACTAACAGTCATGCTCAATACAGCTTTGGGAATGTCCCTTTGAAGTAACGTAACAACCAATGGTAAGCATGGCCAGTACTTCTTACACACTTAGCCCACACCAGCTGCACAGACTGATTTCTGAGCATTGACGACATTTTTGTGGTAATCCTGCAAGGCGAGTCCTGCATGCAGCTCTGCTATCACACAGCAGAACTTCTCAAAACCAGCACAGTCTACAAAAATCATAGCAAAGGCAGCTGCATGGCTTGGGGGGGGGGGGGCAAGAAGGTGCAGCACGCAGAGACCACATGTGTGAGATGTTTCTGAAGAAAAGACAACCTAATGAAAGGTTGCAGAATTGGACACATAGTGTGCGGTTCAGCCACACATAAATATAGCACTTCATCTGGAAAGGACAAAGCATATTGGAAGAATAAACAGGGTCACTGAATTCCTGCAAGGTGGAGGAAGCCCCAGGATCACAGCAATTGGTGGCCTGGGGTCATGGGTAAAAATGTCAGAATAGTCAGCAGTAGAAGAACTGGGTTTTCACTAGTTAGGTTTTAGAATCTTTGGGCTCAATTGCTGGAGTCCTGGCCACTGCTCTCTGGAGGTGTCTCCTCTTCCCCAAAGAGCGTGATCACATCCTCACTGCTGCTTCGAAAGTCCTGGCGCAACACGAGCTCTCTGAACCTCATCTTTTGCTACCTTCCATCACATTTTGTGCCTCAGCATGTGCTCCTTAATATTTCCCCAGTCTTCATGCATACTGCTGTGTTTGCACCATTACCTACAATTCCCTTCCCCGAAACATTTGCTGGGCACATGCCTTCATTTACTTTGGGTTTCTACCAATCTCTGGCAACCGGAGAGGCCGTGTCTTAAGTAGACAGGGAGTTATCCACATTACCCATTTTTCTGTTCTCGGTATTTAATTTTCTACAAGTGGCTTATTGGTATGTACAATATTGATTTATCTTTATTCTTTCCCCTTTTCATCATTTTGTGCACATACCATCTGTTTTAGTTAAATTCCTGTTGCTGTGGTCAAACACTCTGACCAAGAGCAACTTAGGGGAGGAAAGAAGGTTTTTAGCTTACACTTCCAAGGCACATTCTGTCACTGAGTGAGGTCAGGGCAGGCACTCAAGCGTGAGCTTGAAGGCAGGTCTGCTTGCTATTCCACGCAGCATTACTTCCAACTAAGGACCTCATTTCACAGCCAAAGAACTACAGCAGGAACTGGAGAGAATGCTGCTTACTAGCTGGCTTCTGGGATGGCTTATACTCAGCTAGCTTTCCTATACAGTTCAGGACCACTTACATAGAGTTCCCACAATGGGCTTGGCCCTTCTACAGCAATTATTAGTCAAGATAACCCCACATAGACATGCCCACAGGCCATCTTGATCTAGGCAATCCCTACTGAGACTCTCCTCTCAGGTGACTCCAGGCTGTGTCAAGTTGACAATTAAAGCTAACTAGGATGCCAGCGCCGCAGCCACCGCCGCAGCCACCACCCCTTTATCAGACCGTGAGCAGCGTGTGATAATGAGCTCACACTGCACACAAGAGCAGGTGTGAACTTCACCTACTTGGCCTCAGTGGGCTGCTGTCTCTGAGGTCAGCTCAATGGCCAGAAGCCCAGATATGAACAAGCAGGTCACAGGATTTGACAGCAAAAATGAAGGGGAAAGGAAGGAAAAGAAAACCATCCAAACTTCCCATCCTTTCCCCTGAGAAGCCTGAGAATCACCAGCAGAGAGAGCTTCACAACTTAGATCACATGGGTCAGGAGTGGATCTGTAGAAAGACTTAACATCAGGACCAGGGTCTTTCAGTAAGCCTGACTCTGACAGCACGAGTTTGCAAATGCTGTCCTTGTAAGATGACTCCCCAGTGGGAAAATGATTGTTGCTGTGACAAGGGTAACGTTTGTATATGTATGGGGTATTCATGGGGTGCATCATGGGACAGACATCAGGCTGAATGATTTGCATGGCCTGGTTCTTTAAACTCCCAAAGCAGGATTACAATAGTGGAAGTGGGAGCTGCAGATTTTACATTTTGTAACTAAGGAGAAGGGAGAAGAGACTAGGGGACTGACTGGGCTGAGATAAAACAGCATAGCAAAGATTTTGAACTGAGATGTCACCAGCTCAAAGGCCACTTGCTCATTGAATTGTCACATTGTCTATAATGGCCTTTCATACAGCAAGGAGAACAGAATTGTAAAGCATGGTAACTCCAGGGTCATCTAGATGAGAAGGGTGGTGACATGCCCAAGCCCATACAACTATGACAATGTCCTTTCTTCCAAACCTAGCACAAGTGTCCCATTGCACTTATAATCTGTCATGGAAGAATGTCCCTTATAGAGGCAGCCATCTAAGGTGAATTGAGTTTGAGCCTTTTATCTTCAAAGACTTAAGTCTGGGGGAACTTTTCCATCCTCAGGTCCTGGGAACAATAACCTTTGCTTTCTCAACACATCTGAAATGTGACAGGTCTCTGAGAAATTGCCTCCCTATTCGGTAACCCTGCATTCCTAGCCATGTCTGAAGGGTTATTCCATGCTGATTGCTTTGTCACAGCTCAGACCAAGCAGGGTACCTGCTTCTGCCACCACTGTGCCTCACACAAAACAACAGTAACTATGCCCCAAGCACTGTGTGGGGCAGTCAATGTTTTCACTGAACTCAACGATTCCCAGGACAGTGCGGCTTTTCATGAGGCTTTTCTCTCCATGGAGGAGTGTGGGCTGCCATAGCTGGTGGCAGCTGAGCAGGATTCATCTCCCACCTGTGGACAGTGGTGATCACAACAGCAGGACCATGTTCCAGGCCCCCAGAGCCAGCAAACAGGTGCATGGTGCTGACAAGTGGGGTCTGGCTCCCATCTGAGAGATGGAAGACATACACCTGACTTCTGAGGTCCCTGGGGGAAGCAGTTTAAGCTAAATATGCAAAGCAGATGTTGGAAAAAATTATTCTGTAAATAGTAAGAAAATGACTATTTGGGACTTTTTTTTTTAATCAGAAGGAGTCTTATTACTGTCCTGACTACTGAACTGTACAGCCCAAAGACACCAAAGCTGATGTGGTAAGTGATGCACAGGGCAGGTTCTAAAACAACAACAACAACAAAAACATGACTAAGGCACTAGGGCTGGATCTGGTCTGTGGGGCATACACCTAATACAGAGTTTCTATGCTGAAATCTAGCACATAGTAAGAACTAAGCAGAAGCCATTGTTTTTATTATTATTATTATTATTATTATTATTATTATTAATTGTGGTCATTACTGTCACATTGCAACTCTACCATTGTGCCATTTATGACCGTGGGCAATCATGATTGATTGACGGGGTACAAGTAATGTGAAGTATATAGATGACTCTATAAGGACAGAAATAACCAAAAGTAATAGAGCTAGGAAAGCCAATGCCTAGGCAGGCCTCTGTGTTCTTTAGCAGGCTCTCTCCTCATCCAGACTCCTTTAAACCTCACATACACACTTTAGATTGCTATCCTATTGTCAAGAAAAAAGAAAGTTAAGGCTAAAAGGATGTTAGTAATTTGTCCCAAACATCTGGCTAGGGCTTAGAGTTGGGCAATGTGGTTTCAGAGTCCAGATAACATCTCTTATCACCTGTAGGGAACGGTATCATGCCATGGTATATGATTGCATAACCAGGGTCCTGCCCCTCCCTTCAAGTTCAATGACTTTCTAAAGGCTTGGGACGTTGCTATCTCGCAGGCTATTGAAGAGTTGGATCTTGGGCTTCATCATGTCCTTGGCTGGGGTGGAGTCATCTCTGAGGGTACTTGGCTCCCTATCCTTGGTTCTAATTGCTGGCCAATGTGGGGGATGTTTGGGGGCACAGCTAATGATGCCTGTGCACCTGGCCAGCTCTCATTACCTGTGCTAATTATATGACTTCAGCACCAAGGGTTCTCGTTACCTAGCTGATTATTGCTCCTCTGCCCATTAACAGTGAAATTAAACGGAGCCTGAAAGGGGTCTGCTAGGAAAGAAATAGCTCTTAGGTCAGTGAGAGAATTATGTCATTTTTACCATGCATTACAGTCCTTAAATACAAACAACTTTTAGGCATCATTTTATTTTGGGAACTTCATTACCAATGTCTCCCAATCCAAAACTTGGCAGAATTTGGCGATGGTAAAATTTTCACTCAAGTGAAATTTTAATTTCTCATGAACTTCTTGCCATCTCTCCGTGGCTGGGTGTTTTCTCTGAATTTAGAGCCTGTTTTTTGTTTTTTTTGTTTTTGTTTTTTAAGCTTCTCTATGGAATCCAGCATGCTTGCGGAGCACAGAGGCCAGAGAACTGGCCTTGCTCCTCCCTTGAGTCTAACGAAATCAGAAGAGCAGCACAATAAGTCCTTGCAGGAGACGGGATGCTTCGGTCCTGGGAAAGGAGGGACAGTATGACCTGGCTGGCAGTGAGCTGGGCAAGATGGCTTGGTAGATCTTTCCACACAGAATGTGATACTGAGATCTGTGAGTGTGGCTCTCAGTGCCAGAAGGCCAGACAGACAGAGCAGGATAACTAGTATTCCTCTTCCCATCTTTCTCTCTTGTGACCCAATGAGTCCGACAGTTTTATTTGGAAATGTCCAAGTCCTTAGTGCCCCTCACCCATCGTAGCCGGAGAGGGCAGCAGGCCCAAAGCCAGCTGGCGTTTGGTGTGGGTGTGTGCCCAGATGTGTGAGGCAGGGTCCTAGAAAGATGTAGGCACAGTTTCTAGGAGCACATCAATGCAGAGAGCAGGAAAGGGAGTGCCCTAGATAAAAATAGCAGCTGAACTCCTGCTCCCTATCCTTAATGATTTGTCTGCTGACTCGGGCTTGCTGCTCGTAAGAAAGCAGCTGCCACCCGCCGAGGACCATTATTCAACTGGAGAGAAACGGAGGCAACCCGCCTGCCAGGTGGGGCTTTCCAAGCCTGCAGCTCTAACCTTCTCCACATGTGAATAAGTGTTTACAGTTTTAAAGATGTGTTGAGTAATTGCACATGCGAGATAGCTCCCCTTTAATGCACGCAGCATGTTCCAAAGCTTTCTACTGGAGAACACTCTGGTTGAAAATGAACTCGTTTCCTTCTCCGCAATGAGGCTCAAGGAGGTCCTGTGTGTGTGCTGAGACGTAATTAGCAGCACTTGTGTCTTTGTGGCTCTTCAGCTGCTGAAAATTTGGGCCTTAAGTATTCTTTACTTCCCCGCATTGCGATGGAAGCACCTCTGAGCTCACCTCACATCAGAACACATCCATCGGCAAGGTTTGTAGAGCTCATGCTGAGACTCTCCATCACATTTCAGAATGCCGAAAACATATTCCCCTCAGTTTTTGAGAATGTGAATCACCTCACAATAATACAATAATTGTTCTTTAGTACTTAAAAAGAGTCATTGAAACTGCTCCTTTTAAACAGATGGGCTTCTTGTTCTGACCCTTGCTCTCTCTTCTTAATTATTCCTTTCTCTGTATTTCCATGGGAAAATCGCTGTTGTCACCTCAGAGAGATGGGCCAGGGAATTTTAGGTTCTTTTTTTTTTTTTTTTTTGTATTGTTCTTTGTCTTCTCTCTGGCTTTCAGCAAACATAGTTCAAATGGTTTGGCAGATCATGTTTTGTTAATGAAAATCTGTGTCAGCTTTGAGTAAGGCTTGCAGTTAAGGACTGACACCAACTCGCAAGAAAGGTGCAAAAATGTACTCACCTTTGCAAACGGCTCTCCATGGACCCACTGATGTCATCTGCTTGCTGGTCCCTTGATAGTCCCAGGATCTCCCCAGCTCCACTGGCAAGTATGGAGCTTTATGTCCTCGCTGGCACCTGCCAGTTAGCTCCAGGGTGGGACTTTTCCGACCGGAAACTCCTTTTTCTTCAGTTTTTCAATTTTTTCCCACCTTGGTGCTTTGATTTTTGTATTACTTTCCTTAACCAAAACAGCTTCGGGGAGAGTTCATTTGGGCTTGCTCTTTGAGGGTACACTCCACTGTAGAGCTGGGGGCAGCTGGTCACACAGGATGTGCAGTCGGGCAGCACGGAGGATGAATGCTGGTTCCAGCTCCCTTTTCTCTTTCATCCAGTCTGGAACCCTGGGCCATGGAATGGTGCCATCTTCATTTAGCATGGGTCTTCTCAACTCATTTAACCCAGTTCAAAATCCCGCCCCCCCACTCAGAGGCATCCCCAGTGGTTCGTCTTTTAGGGGACTGAAGAGACTGTCAAGCTGCCAGTCAATATTAAACGTCACAGCCTTTGAGGAAGGGACTGTGCGGTAGAGATCCTGTATGCTTCTTCCTGCTTGCATAAGTTTCCCTTTATTGAAGACAGTCAGAAATGCTATCAGTGAAGGAGACAAGAACTGTGGTGTGACCAGGAAGTCTAAATTCAAGGAGACGTCTAACAAGGTCTCTTTGGTATTTCCACAGTTGGCTTAAATGAGTTTTGTTGGTAGAAGGAGAGTCTAGGGAAAGCAGCACTTGCAGTGGAACTGTGGCATAATGTCCATAAAACCCATGAACACAACTGTAATCTGCAAAAGGGACTTTACAGATTAGGGCTGTGAAAGCTTGGGAGGATACATGTCCACTGCTACTCGGGTAAGATTGAGATACTCACAGAAACCTTTAAAAATAGAGAACTTTCCCCGGCTGCTATCGGAGAAAGATGTAGTGATGGATGATGGGTCAGATGTGTGATGTTTGAGGCTAGAGAAGAACACAACACCCTTGGCGTATGGTGAATTTCTGGGACATTGAAAGGTGAGGAGATGGCTTTCTCCTATAGAGTTCAAAGAGGATGTCAGCCCAGCTGGCCCCTGGACTTGACTTGATTAGGCCCCCAAGGGCTTTGTGCCTAGAACAGTGGTTCTCAACCTTCCTAATGCTGTGACCCTTTAATGTAGTCCCCATGTTGTGGTGACCCCCAACCTTAAAATTATTTTTTGTTTCTACTTCATAACTGTAATCTTGCTAGTGTTATGAATTGTAATGTAAATATCTTTGTTTCCCAGTGGTCTTAGGTGACCCAAAGGGGTCATGATTCACAGGTAGAAAACCACTGATCTATCGCTTAGATAGCATTTGCATTATTTTAGGCTATTATGTTTATAGTAATCTGTAAATTCAACAAAGACCTAATATGGCCTTAAAGTATAAGAAAACTTTAGTACAGTTTCAGAAATCTGAAGGTGATGTCTAGTGCCAGAATCTAATTTGAGCTAAGTGATACAGCCAGTTAAGTAGGGACTGAGCAACCTGCCCGGGATTGGAAGAGGCAAGCATGGAGCAGGAGTCTGCAGACTGTCACAGTCCTCAGGAAGAGAAAGGGAGCTTGCCCTAGGGGGTAGATGAAGAAACAAGTTCAGGTAATGGATCTGAGAGCTGGGAGGAGGTGGAATGGATCAGACAGGACAGATGAGCATAGGGAGGGAAGAAGGGACACACAGGATCAGTGGTGGATTCCAGGTTCCTGGTGGGGGTAGTGGTTGAGACCAAAGATCTTCCAAACCTACAAGACTGTCCTCAAACCCACCACACCCAGACTGCACAACTTAGCCCTGCTCACCCCTCACCACTGATTTTAAAAAACTACTGGCACTTCAGAAACCAATGGTGACAAGGCAAACACGGATTGGCTGGGTTTCTTTGGTGGTACGGGTGATAGAAAAACCTATTCAAGGTGTCTTAAGTGCAATGAGAATTTATGTTTAACTTTAAGCCAATAGACCAGAGTACATTTGGTTTGACATGGGCTCAGGCCAGGTCACAAAGTTTATACCAAGGACCTGACTCCTTTGTGGGGCTCTGTTCACTAACTCCATATGTCAAAGCCCAAGGGTTTCCTTTGGGTCAAGAATGCCCAGTAAAACGGTGGCAATTCCTCTTGACTGAACCAGCCTAACACCATCTCTGCTTCTAGTGATGCTCTAAGATGGGACAAGAGAAGAGGCTGCATGGCCTGGAATCAGGTCAGAAGCGCCACCTATTCAGGGTGGTTGGGAGAGAATAGCAGGTACATATCCCAAAACAGAAGCCAGAGCTGCAGCTGGGAATAGTAAGGGTAGACATTGGACACCCTTTTCAAACGTCTTCAACCTCTACCCACACTGAGCCACAGCAGACGTGTGTTGGGACTAGTGCTCTCTGACTATTTGCTCCACTGCGTGGCTGGGAAGAAATGCTGGGAGAAGTGGCAGATGGCAGAATGGATGAACCTGGCTGCTTAGGGATCACCCATGAGTGTATTGTTAAAGGCACCGAGTCTGGGACGACCGACTATGTTGAAGGCTTCAAAGGTCCAGGTGGAGGGTTGAGTACATCTCCATGAACGGATCATTGGCTATGTGGCTCCTTCAATGCAGAGTATGGTCCCTGAAGCTGAGGTCACTTCCTCCCCCAGCATCTTCCCCCTTATACTTGAGATGCAGGTCCAGTTATGGGCTGTAGGGTTTGCACCTTATCCAGCAAGAGAAGCTTTATATGCTATAGACTGTGTGGGGTTGAGGTCCACAGCAGATGCTGGCTTTTCTTCCCGCTCCCACACAAAATCCCTGGTCTACATACTATAATGGCTTATATCTATAAACCACTCATACACACCAGCCCACTCCCCCCGGTCTGAGGTTGGTTTGTGGCTGGGGTGTGCTTGGCGCTGTGTGAACCTTGTACACGCAAAGGGTTGCAGCACTGTTTCTCAGAGGTCTCCAGTGGACAGTGGTGGGTTAGCAAAGATCCCCAATTATACAAACAATTCCGCGCCTACCCTGATAGTTCAGAAAGGCGATATTCCAAGTGTGGCCTTCTCTAAGGCCACTTTACTCCATACGGGTTAGTGCTCCAGGAACCAGTACACTTTGATCCTACCTCCAATTCTCTCGTCTCTCTGCTCTGGCAGCTCTGGTCTCCAGGGATTTGTGGGTGCTATCTCTATGCCTCCTTCCTCCCTCTTCAGGCTGGTTCTACGTTTGTCCAGGCAGGGCACCCTGGCTCCAGCAGGCCTGTCCAATTTGAACCAAGTGTTGAAAATCACACTGTAAGATGAGTTGAGCAGATGAACAAATAGACCACACACTTCCTCCCCTGCAGTACTTCCTCCCTAGCTCCCTCCTCTGCTGCTTCCATCTTCACACCCCAGGGCACCGTCTAGGTTGCTCTGCAGGAGGATCCTTAAAAACAGCGTTTCTATGATGAAACAATGTCCCTTGTTTGGAAATAGGCTATAAAAAAAAATGTTCCTGTGTTTTCCTGGATCAGGGAACATTGTGGAGTCTGGGGACTTATTTACAAGGAAGAAATTGTTTTTAGCAAATAGTGAAGTGGAAGGATTGTTTGAGAAGGGCTGAGTAAATGGACTATTGTGTTTTAGTAATTGTGAATGCAAGCTGGAAAAGGGTGATTTTACAGAGAACAGAGGCCCAGAGAACATGACTATCCATTTCTTTAAGACAGGCTAGCTGAGAAGAAAACAGCAGACCCTGTGTTTTTCACCCCCTCCCCATCTTTCCCAACCTTATTTCATCTTTTCTGCTCCAGCCCTCACCAATGAGCCTATATTGGCTCTCCTCCCATTACTATCCCCCAACCCAGGCTTACATCACACTGGCCCATCCAAAGCAAGTGAGACTTTCCTCATCTCCACCAAAGGCTTTGCTTCCAAGGATCTCTCAGCACAGACAATATCTCATTTGCCAAGCCCATGAGCTGTAGGAAGGACTATACTAGGCTTTGTCAAATGAAAATGGGAGTTGAGTCCAAGACCTTGCCATTATCAGAGTCACACTGTAGAAATCTCCCTGAGTGACAACACCAGGGCACAGAGAGGGTAAGCCTGGCAGTAAAACCTTATTCGCTAGAACTCCAGCAAGCGTATGTCTGAAATTGGGAACGTATGTACTCACTCACACAAGGCTAATTGTCATCTAACTCCCACACTTTATTTAAAAAACAAGAGGATAAACTTTAGTTATTAGTCATATAAGGGAGGGGAGGGGATTGGTAGCCTAAAGTATTTGCTCCACGAATATCATTCTAATACTTAAGATGCTGGAGTATTTTCTGTCTTCCTCGAGTGGATGTGGAGGGAAAATATTCCTAGATAGCATCTGGGCTTCCTGAGAGACACATCATGGAAATCACTACATCTGAGATGTTGGAGGCCTGCCCTTAGACCTGTGCAAAGCACGAAAAGCAGGTGGTAGGACAGATGTGTGTCTGGACACACACTCAAAAGCACGTGTTAGGTATGGCTCTGACCTGAACCCCTTATTCCCTTACATGCTTGCTAATGGTTTGAATTGAAAGTCATGGAGGCTCCCAATCAAAAGCGCTCTTCACTTGGAATGTGTATGTGCCGTTGCAGTCCAGGCTGGGATGATAGGTAGGAAACACTGGTGATGACAGGGCATAAGCAGCTCCTCAAGACAGAGTTGAGTATCAGAGGTTCTCAATAGGTATACAGGTTAGGAAAGGGCAACAGCCCTCAGGAAAGGGGCACAAGCAAAAATCCCTGAATTCATTTCCAGTGCCATTTCAGGGCTGCAAACATTCCTGATTGTATTTAATCCAAGTTCCTGGAAAATGGCATTTAATTCAGGGCTACAAAGACACAAACATACTTGGTTCTTGAGGCAGGAAGCTAGAGACCCAGTTGTCCCCGGGTGACTTACTTACAAACATGCCGTATATTGGGCCTTCCCTTGAGCCTCCGAGGGCCCTCCCAGACAAACACTGTATGCTTAGGTGTTTGTTTTTACATCGCACAAGCTAGAAACAAGGCAGGCAAATGTAGGGGATAGTACAGCAAACTGGGAACTATGCTTGGTTTGAGCTGTATAGACATTCTTATTCTTCATTTGGCAACCCAAGCCCCACGTCTGCATGCAGCGTACACACACCCCTCTCCTAGCAATGCACCTGGAAAGGTAGAACTCCACCTTAGCCAAGCTACAGAAACACTCCATTCTGAACAATTGAATATCTTTCTCCTCCTCTGGCATTAATTAAGCACGGACAGTTTTCTATTCATAGGCATTGCCTAATATATTTAAGTAAGAAAACAAGGAGGGCACTCTAGCTTAGACTAGTGTTGGGTACTTGTGCCCTAAGACAAACTGTCTTCTAAGGGGATGTCTGTGGAGACTCCCCAATTTACCAGCTTATGCCTGGTAAATCACCAGGCATGCATATGGTCAAAACCAGATGCATTTTGGGAAGAGACATGCCCAGTAGAGGAAAGGTTCTATAACTCCCCTGCCAATCAAAATAGAGAACCACTCAATTACTCCCCTTTGCCACATTCCCTCCTTTCTTTCCAGACACCATAAAAGAAGCCCCAGGGAATAACCTGGGGCCCTTGAGTACTCTCCTCTACGTGGCCCCTGTCACTCCTGATGGCATAGTTATGATCTATCGATTTGCTTTGAATTGCTACGTTACAATCTCTGTGCTCTTCTTCAGTTCACTGATGAAGATAGCAAGAACCTGGAAACACCCTGCCCAGATATGGACCACTGGGCTAGAGCATTTGCTGTTCTCCCAAGCTATTGTTCTTTAGAAGGAGTGGTCTCCAGTTCCCACTGAAGGGAGCAGTATGTCTTTTTGAGATTCTCTGGCCTGCCCTTCAGCAGCCCTCACTCCTGAACCATTGGGGTTCCCTCCATTGTCGTCATAATGGTTAGGATCCTGAGTTGCCTGCACCTGGCATCAGTTCTGGTTTTGCCTCTCATTCCTTCATCATTTCTTCAGCCTTAATTTATACCCAACCTTCCCCGAAGCAGTTCCTTGCATCTCTGGGCAAGGTGGGATCGTTCCTTATTTCATTGGATTATTTGATCTTGATCACCAACTCTCGGCTTGTACAAACTTTAGCTTGGGTTTGTGTCCTTTCCTCTGTGTCCTGGGACCGACCCTGGAGGGCCAAGATCTGAACGGAAACATCTTCAAAGCTTGCAGTGTTTTGATAGTAAACATTTGCCCTAATGAACTGACCCAACACCAGTGCAGGTGCTGGTGAGTTTTAATTATCAACCTGGCAATCTAGAATCACTTAGAGGCCCTGAGAATGACTGTGAGGGACTACCTTGATTATTTTAATTGAGGTGGGAGGACCAGTCCCTGTGGGCAACACCATTCTCTGGACTAAAGAAAATGGAGAAAGTAAGCTGAGCACTTTCATATACCACTGCTATCTGCTCTTAACTGTGGATGTAATGGGACCAATTCTTTCAAGCTGTGCCACTCTGAGCCACTCTGAGTCCCCTGCCAAGGCAGACTGTAACTTAGGACTGTGAGCCCAATAAACTATTTCTTCCTTAAGTTCCTTTATCACAGTATATTTTTTTTTTATAGCTACATGAAAAGAAGCTAAGCACGCCACCCCAGGGTTTTGTTTTGTTTTTGTTCTTTTCTCTATTTCAGTTTTACTTTCTTTTAAGTCTCAGCCATGAACATTGTGGCTGTCAACAGCCATAGGTCCAAGCCCAGGTTAAGCAGGTCAAGAAGGTGCCTTTTGCTTTCTGCCTCAAGGGGAAAAATACCAAGTGCTAATACCAGTTCCCCTCCAAGTATGTGCTATGAAGCAGAAAAGGTGATAGCATCAGGATACCCACATTTCCCTCTGATGAGCTGGCCAGGTCACTTGGTGGTCACCAGAGCCCTGCAAGTGCTCTCTGCTTGGCAAGATGCTGGAGGCAGTCACTGCTTCTTCAGCCATTCAATCGCCACATATGCCTCTAGCAGCTAGGGCTCTTCAGAGATTACGAGGCTTTGTCTGAATAGTGTGGCCCCAGGACTTGGTAGTTTCTCTCTGTCAGGTCAAGAGACTTGAAAAGGCCATTTAACTCCCCAAACATTAGTTTCCCCTTCTGCAAAATGGAAATCTGATAAACCTTTAGGATTTAGGGCTTTGAATGAATTTTTAAACATATGAATGGTTTCATATCTTCTATAGGAAAGGACTGGATATACCAGTTATTATTAAAAATAAAACATGGCCGGGCTCTGTGCTAAGTTTGAGGAAGAATAATTTGGACAAGATGTAGCTCTCACCCTTAGGAAGCACAAGGTTCATGGAAAAGCGGGGAGAAAAGGCCAGAAATTCCAAAGTAGGATGCTAAGAGTCTGCAGGTAGGTGTGCAAAATTCTTAGGAGCTAGGGGTCAGCCTGCAATTCCTTTGACCTCTGATAAACCACACTCGTCTAGCCCAAACTCTGTCCTTTTTTGTTCCCACTGTGACACAATGGAGGCAGACAGGCAGGATCAAGAATATGACAGGAAAGGGCTGTGGAAACCCAGGAGTCTGGCACATCTTCCACTGGAAGCCCTCTTCCTGGAAGACTGGAAGGTGGAGAGAAGGAATCAGGCAGTCCAATTGGGATTTGTCTTAAACCTCCACAGCTTCACGGAACACTGCTGGCTCATTTAAAGACTATTTTTATTCAGGTGAACCCTTGGGTTTTTACCAGTAACTACTGTTACTTGGATTTGCATAATCCAGGAAATGATTAATAAAATGGGAATTTTTTTTTACTCAATTTCTACTATCTCTTGTCACCAAAGCTTAGAAAAAAAATCTATACCAACACATTTACAGCTAAATGAGTGGAATTTTCTCCCTGAGGCTCTTGCCACATCAGGAGATATTTACACTGGTGGAGAAGAAATGTGCATCTTTTGAGTGGAAGCCAGAGAGACTTCTGAATGTTCCACAACACAGAAGACATGCCCCACTGTGAAGAATTATGTAGCCCAAGATGGAGATCCTGCTTCATTAGATAAACCTAAAGAACGAGGAGAGGAGGGCTATATGTTGGTGTTGTAATAATGAGACATGTGGGTTGACTATGAAGAGAGCTTACTTCTCAAAGACCAGAGAACGTAAAGAAGCACATCATCATAACACCCTCCATTACAGTAGGATCAGACCTACTGGTCTACCCAACTCACTAGGACACATGGATGTTTAGTTTCTAATGGGAGCAGCTGAGAAACACTGGCCTATGGAATCAACAAAGATTGCTAGATGTCTAGCTAGATGGCATTGATGGACACCAGAGGCTCCTACTCTATTGAAATAACTCTGATGAATGCAGGGAAAATCTAGGCTCCGGTTTTCCTAACAAAGCAGCCCCTGGGCTGGTGAGATGGTTCATTTAGTAAAGTGTTTGCTTTGGGAGCAAGGAAATTGATTTTGGATCTCCAAGCACTCACATAAAAGCTATATTTAGACATGGCAGCATGCACCTGTAACTTCGGTATTCAGGGTGAGGATAAGTAAATAGATCGTTGGGGCTCACTGAAAAGACAAGCTTTTGGTTCAGAGAGACTATGCCTCAAAAAAGCGGATAGAGAATAATGAAGGAAGGCACTTAACAATGTTGATCTCTGCTCTCTACCACCTACACATGAGTTCACGTGTAGACACACACATACACACACACACACACACACACACAGAGAGAGAGAGAGAGAGAGAGAGAAAGGAGAGAATTAAAAATGTAGAATAGGTGTGGAAGCAGGAGCAATGCAAAGAGCCTAGAATGATCCATAGCCTCTCATCCTCATATTGCAATGAGCAAACAGAAATAAACAGAACATTGCCCTCATGATGCAATGAACACTGTTAATTACCCTGGTGATGCATCAGTGACCATCTGGAAGGAAGGCATGTTGCCCAGTCTTGAACATCCAGCCATCAAGACTCTGCAGTGGCTACAGTAAAACATCTGTTTCTTGGGCTCTGTGGTCCCAGGCAGTCTGGGCAACCACTTCTGAATAACACTTAAAGAGCAAGTGGCCTAGGGGCGTTTACCCCTTTTAGCGATCTGGCAATCACACTGCCTTTGCTGTGTTGAGCATTCACAGAGTGTCGGATGCTGTGCAGACTTCTCATCACGATGGGGCTCCTTGGAGTCATTATTTATTTTAAACCTCCCCTGTTTGTAGACAGCCCTTCCATGCCCAGCTGCAAAGACTCTGATGTCCACTGTCCAGCTGTAGGGCATTTCCAGTAGAGATAGTGCAGGCAGAATGTAGCCCAAGAGCCCATGACTTAAATGGAAAACATCCTTCCGGAGCATCAAAGAGGCTCTGGAGTTTGTTCAAGGCAACCAGCCCCAGACAAAGCCCCGGGTCACCTAGATATTTGGATGGAACCTAGGAAACTGTGCATGGCTCCTTGAGATGTCATTGACTTATACTGAGCATGATGACTAGATGAGCGGAGGCATTGTTTTTTCTTTTGATCACCCATTTAATTGTTTTAGTAATCTTTGAATAACTGTCTTTTTTATTTTTAAGGTAAGTCTCATGTGGCCTAGGTTGGCCTTGAATTCCTTATGTAGCTAAGAACCACGTTGAACTTTTTGATCTCCTTGCCTATAGTTCCCGAGAGCCAGGATTGAAGTGTTCCGCCACACCTTATTTGTGTGGGGCTAGGGATGGAATGTGGAACTTCGTGCATGCCAGATGTCTTGATTACTTTTCCTCTGCTGCAATAAAATAGTATGACCAAGGCAACTTAAAAAAAGGTTGTTTAGGCCTTACAGTTCCAGAGGGATAAGGGTCCATTACCATCATGGTGGGAAGCATGGCAGCAGATGGAACTAGTGGATGCAGCAGCGGCTAAGAGATCACATCTTGAACTGCAAACAGGAGGCAGAGAGAAAAAAAAAAAACTCTTGAAGTGCCCTAAACCCGCCCTCAGTAGCATACTTCCTCTGGTAAGTCTGCTTATAAGAGTCCAAAGGGAAAGGGGTACAACTGGGGACCAAGCGTTCAAATGCCAGAGCCTGTTCAAAACACCACATCAGGCAAGCAGCAGCCTACCAGCTGACTTACACCCCAGGGTAGGTATCCATCATTTCTTGAGTATCTGGATGTGCTGGATCCTTGAAATGTTGGCGCCGAGAAAGGGCAGGAGGGTGATAAGTTATGCACTAGCTCTCCAGGAGCCTTGGGCTAGTTGTGGGCCACCAGCCTTGCTCCCCTGTGAAATGTCATTTAGAGGCTGGTGGACATGCGGGGAGTGGCCCTTTGCTGACACAGACGGAGGTGAAGTGCTGTGCAGGAGCTGGTCACTGTGCTGGTTTTCTTGGCTCCTCAACACACCGTATGACTCAGTAGAAATGGATGTGGAACCAGCAGAGAGAGGTTAAACCTTCCTAGGGAAGGTCTGATGGCTCACTGGTAGGAGTGGTAGAGGACTTCAGCAAAGAGTCAGCAAAGATGGGGTTGGCTTGTGCCCAGTGTAAGCTGCTAGGTCAGTTCTCTTATGCAGATCCAATCTGGAGGACTCAAGTGCTGTTAAGAGAGCAGTCCAAGAAAGGACTGTTGAAGAAAGGAAGTGTTCTGGTTGCTCATCGCTGGATTCTGGGGAACCCCCAACGGGAGGAGTGTGGAAGCGTGTGGTCTATCTGCATCAGTCTAGGTAAAAACCTTCCAGGCAGCTGCTGAACGTGTGTGCCAATTCTTCTGTCTGCCTCAGAGTTGTGAGTTCTGCCTACAGTTCTTACTCTCTTAATACCTCTTCCACCACCACCACAACACACACACACACATGCACACACAATGCCAAGAAGCCCTCAGTAAAGCTCAGCACAGGGCTTCCTGTGCCTGAGTGCAAGCCCTCTGGGGGTGTGACGACATCCCCTGTAGTCCCGTTTTATAGCTAGTGTAAACTGACTGACAAATATAGAAGCCAAAGGAACAGATTCTAGCGCCTTGGGAGGTGGGTTGCTCTCCTTGACCCTGGGTGGAGGTCACAGTAGATTTATGAAATATTCTGAGTAACCCACTACTCACTGTGCAGTGAAATTTCTCACCATTTGGGAATGGCTTACTTTTTAAAAATGCTTCCTCTATTCCAAATGACTATTATCTGAAGGTAAAAGAAAAAAAAATATTATGAAACACTTGGAAAATGAAATACAGGGTTGATGATGGAAGTTGCCTTTTCCCCCTTTGTTTCTTCCGTGTCTTGGCTTGTTTTCTGTTGCTGTGATACAAGGCTCTGAGAATAGTAACTTAAAGGAACACTGTGGCATTTGTTTTAGGTCACAGTTCTGGGTTACAGTGGTACAGAAGTGAAGGTTTCAGGAGCTGGTTACATTATGCCCAAAGTCAAAAGAAGACCCATTAGTGTATGCATGCTGATGCTCAGCCCCTTCTCTGCACTTCCATAACTGATGATCCTCTGTCTAGGAAATGGTGCCACCCACAGTGGGCAAATCTTCCTATCTCAATTAACTTAAGATAATACTTCGAAAGCATTTCCATAGGTAAACCTAATCTAGACAATCCTTCAGTGAGACTCTTTCCAGGTGATTAGAGGTTATGAAACCAACAATTAACTCTAACAATCACACTTCCACCAGAGCCTTTCAGGGGCCCTCTGTGGCAGGTTTCTAGCTTGTTTCCTGTTTTCTTCTTCTTCTGATGTCCTTCTTCTTTGTCTTTCGGGATGGGGATTGAGCATTTTAGTCAGGGTCCTCTCTCTTGATTAGTTTCTTTAGATGTACAGATTTTAGTAGGTTTATCCTATATTACCTGTCTATATGAGTGAGTATATACCGTGTGTGTCTTTCTGCTTCTGGGACAACTCACTCAGGATGATCATTTCCAGGTCCCACCATTTACCTGCAAATTTCATGATTTCCTTATTTTTCATTGCTGAGTATTATTCCATTGTGTAGATGTACCACAATTTCTGCATCCATTCTTCAGTTGAGGGGCTTCTAGGCTGTTTCCATCTTCTGGCTATTACAAATAAAGCTTCTACAAACATGGTTGAGCAAGTGTCCTTATTGTGTACTTGAGCTTCTCTTGGATATATGCCTAGGAATGGTATAGCTGGATCTTGAGGAAGCACTATTCCTAGTTGTCTGAGAAAGCGCCAGATTGATTTCCAGAGTGGTTGTACCAGTTTATATTCCCACCAGCAGTGGAGGAGGGTTCCCCTTTCTCTACAATCTCTCCAGCATGTGTTGTCATTCGAGTTTTTCATCATGGCCATTCTGATGGGTGTAAGATGAAATCTCAGGGTCATTTTGATTTGCATTTCCCTGATGACTAAGGATGTTGAACATTTCTTTAAGTGTTTCTCTGCCATTCTATATTCCTCTACAGAGAGTTCTCTGTTTAGCTCTGTTCCCCATTTTTTAATTGGATTACTTGGTTTGCTGTTTTCAGCCTCTTTAGTTCTTTATATATACTGGATATTAGCCCTCTGTCAGATAAAGGGCTGGTGAAGATTCTTTCCCAATCTGTAGGCAGTCATTTTGTTTTGATGACGGTGTCCTTTGCTTTACAGAAGCTTTTCATTTTCATGAGGTCCCATTTATTGGTTGTTGCTGTTAGAGCCTGTGCTGTTGGTGTTCTGTTCAGGAAGTTGTCTCCTGTGCCAATGAGTTCTAGGGTCTTCCCCACATTTTCTTCTAACTGATTTAATGTGTCTGGTTTTATGTTGAGGTCTTTGATCCACTTGTACTTTAGTTTCATGCGGGGTGATAAGTATGGATCTATTTGCATTTTTCTACATGTAGACATCCAGTTAGACCATCACCATTTGTTGAAGATGCTATCTTTTTTCCATTGTATGGTTTTGGCATCTTTGTCAAAGATCAGGTGTCCATAAGTGTGTGGGTTTATTTCTGGGTCCTCTGTTTGGTTCCATTGATCCACCATTCTGTTTCTATGCCAGGACCATGCAGTTTTTATTACTGTTGCTCTATAGTACAGCTTAAGATCAGGGATGGAGATACCTCCAGAAGATCTTTTATTGCAGAGGATTGTTTTAGCAATTCTGGGTTTCTTGATATTCCATATGAAGCTGACAATTTTTCTTCCAGGTCTGTAAAGAATTGTGTTGGTAATTTGATGGGAATTGCATTGAATCTGTAGATTGCTTTTGGTAAGATGGCCATTTTTACTATGTTAATTCTGCCAAGCCATGGGAGATCTTCCATCTTCTGATATCTTCTTCTAATTCTTTCTTCAGAGACTTGAAATTTTTTTCATACAGGTCTTTGACTTGCTTGGTTAGTGTTACACCAAGGTACTTTGTGTCATTTGTGGCTATTGTGAAGGGTGTTGTTTCCCTAATTTCTTTCTCAGTCTTTTTGTCTTTTGTATACAGGAGTGCTACTGATTTTTTTGAGTTAATTTTGTATCTGGCCACTTTGCTGAAGGTGTTTATCAGCTGTAGAAGTTCCCTGGCAGAATTTTTGGGGTCACTCAGGTATACTATCATATCATCTGCAAATAGTGATAATGTGACTTCTTCCTTTCCAATTTGTATCCCCTTGATCTCCTTCAACTGTCTTATTGCTCTAGCAAGGACTTCCAAAACTATGTTGAAGAGATATGGAGAGAGTGGGCAGCCTTGCGTTGTCAGTTTAGTTTCTCTCCGTTTAGTTTGATGTTGGCTATAGGCTTGCTGTATATCGCCTTTACTATGTTTAGATATGTGCCTTGTATCCCTGGCTTTTATTGGTTGAACTTTTATGCTGTTCTCTACCCATTGGACTATCTTAGGTGTTTGAAGTTAGTTTCTG
Source organism: Psammomys obesus (assembly GCF_907164565.1). NCBI lineage: Eukaryota > Metazoa > Chordata > Mammalia > Rodentia > Muridae > Psammomys > Psammomys obesus. Next base: position 1,498,231 of record NW_026590767.1, on the reverse strand, counting down.
GTGGTTCCTGGAATCCTGTGGTGGAGAGAATCCCTTTGGAAGGAAGATGGTTTTTCCTGAAGGAAGCCTCCTCACCTTTTTGGGTATAGTCACTGTATGGCTGGTGTTTTTCAGGAGTTGCCACAGTTCACCTCAGGCATAGAGATCTGAGTGGTAACTGTGGTCCTTGTTAGTTGAGAGGGCTCTCCTCTCACCCAGAGAAGTCCTGGAGACAGCTGCCCTGCTTCTGGGTTTCTTGCTGTAAATTTAGTGAGCTGCTGCTGTAACCTGTGTGTCCCTTGGTTTGGTCAGTTTTGTTAGGGATAACTAGTTGCCCCTTGGAGCAGTATCTGGGGGTTGATCTCAGGGATTCCAGGCTTTTGTACGTCTGAGGTTGGGGCTCTGTGTCCCAGTACCCAAGCATTAATCTGTGGCGGGTGAGTCCACTCTCCTGGCAACAGGAGACTATCTGGTGCACAGCAGGTCCCTGGGTTGGGCCAGTCTGTGGGACCTTTTCCAGGCATATACTGGGTGGCCTAAGTCTGTCCCCTTTGCTTCGTTCCCTGTGAGGATTTCTCCCGACAGTGACTCCAAGTCTCTGGTGTCCTGGGGCACACACTTCTGTGTGTAAGGAATAATTGGTACAAAGCAGTTCTCAGGGCTGGCGGTGTACGTGTCTGCTGGTGGTCTGCGGGACCTTTCCCAGGGATATCCTGGATGACCTAATTCGGGTTCCCATTTCCTTCCTTCCCTGTGAGATTTACTCCTGACAGGGACTCCCAGTCCCTGTTGCCCTGGGGTGCACAGCTCTGTCTGTGCCGAAGAGCTGGGTACCCAACAACTCTCTGTGCTCCAGGCTTGGGCCCAGATCAGTGATGGCGGCTTGTACCTGCTGGTCTTCAAGACCTTCCCCAGGCAAAGCCTAGGTGACCCAAGTCAGCACCGTTTCCTTCCTTCCCTGTGGGGCCTTCTCCGGATAGGGATTCCCAGTCTCTGTTGCACTGGGGCGCACAGCTCCATCTGTGCCGAGAGCTGGGCACGCAGCAGCTCTCCGTGCTGGCTGCTTGAGCCCAGTTCAGTGATGGCAGCTCATACCCCCGGTCTGCGAGACCTTTTCCAGGTAAAGACTGGGTGACCTGTGGCCAGTCCCATTGCCTTCCTTCCCCGTGGGTTTTTCTCATGACTGGGACTCCCCGTCTCTGGTGTTTTTGTGCCCACCGTTCAGCCTGGGAAGGTGATCAGGACACGCAGGCGTGTGGCTCTGGTCCGGCGACCTAGTGCCTGCAGAACCTGGGATCTCTTCCGGGTTCTGGCTGGGTGGCCTGAGCGTGGACCCCACTGATTCCCACGCTGTGGGGGTTTCCTCTCACCTGGGAAACAATCGCTGTTGTTTTAGGGGCCAGACTTCAGTCTCTTGGTCGCTGAACGGAAAATGTTGTCCTGCTCCTCAGACGCAGTGTTCTCCTGGTGCCACCATCTTGTCCCCCTAAAAACTTTTATTATTATTATTGTTGTTGTTGTTGTATGTTTGCATGGTGTGTATGTGGGCAGGTGTGTGCCCTGGTGTATGTGTGAGGGTCAGAGGGCAACTCTGTGGAGTTGGTTCCATCTTTCCACCTTCACATACATGCTGGGGATTGAACTCAGATCATCAGGCATGGGTGGCAAGCACTTTCATGGCCGAACCATCTTGCTGACCTATACTTTTTATCTGATTTATTCATATACCTGATTTTATTTACACATGTGCCAATATTAAGACACCATTCCAATCCTGACATAAGCAGAACAGAACAGATTGTTCATTCCATTGTTTGTAGGTATCCACTCAACGCTTGCATAAGTGTCCACCCTCGAGACTGAATGCTAGTGTCCTGTCCATACTCATGGGCTTGCCCACACTGCCGTTCATTTTCCAAACTAGCAGAGATTAGCTTTGTTTGTTTGTTTGTTTGTTTTTTTTGGTTTTTTGTTTTGTTCTGTTTTTGAAATTGCCATTTGAGCCTGAATACAAAGCAAAATGTCCACATTTCTGAGCCTCTGACCCTTTGGTGTCTATCTGTGTGGTGCTCCCTGTTTTCTCCCGATGGCCTTCATTGCTGATCCTTGAACTGCCCAGGCTTGTTCTGACCTCAAGACCTAGGTTTATAACTTGATATTTGTATCACAACTATCTCATTTTGTCTAGGTCTCTCCTGTCATTTTCTCAGAATTCTTTCTAAACAACTCAACTCAGAAAATCCCTTAAGCCATTCCCTGGCATTCAGCATTTTACCTTGCTCAGTTAGTCAGAATGTTCACCATGGCCTGGCATTACATTGTCATTTGCCTTCTATCTCTACCATGATGCATGAGCTATAGACAACAGAGACTATATGCCATTCAGAATGATATAGCTAGGGCCTGGATGTCCAGAGCATAGTAATCAGAAAAAAAAATGCTATTGTGTAGGCTTAGATTTTTCACCAAACCTATTTTATTTATTTTATTTAGGGTTCCTTAATGCTTCTGCCTCCCTTCTTCCCACTGAGCAGATGTAGGAGAAGAAGAAGGTTATTAGGTAAAGGGGTCTGTAAACATTTTTAGAAGTAGTTCTTTGGGATGAGTCCACTCTTCTTTGTCCAGATACAGCAGTCCAGCCCAAAGGCCAACACCAATCAGCAACACAAATCAGCAGATTCAGAAGATCAGGACAAGTCAGTGAAAGCCACAAGACTCAGTTGGAATTCCTGGAGAAGTTCTCTGAAACTTTGCTCTCTGCGAAGCCAAGTGTCAAAGCATGAAGATCAGCTCGCAATGTCAATCTAAAAAGGGATGTCTCAGTGTCCATGGGCTCCTATACATCTCTTCTCAGATGTTCTCAGCTGGCCTAACCAAAGTCAATCCCCTCGCATGAGACAGCTCCCAGCAAAACATCACTCACAGCAAAACATCGTGTGCCCTCTCACAAGCCAGCCTCCAACAAAGTATCACATGACTCAACTGAGTCTTCAAAGAAACCAGAAACTTCCACTTCACTGTTGAGTGGGGGAACTGGTGAATTATCGCTGAAAATGTCTAACTGCTCACTGGACAGGCTACTTAACTTTGGTTAAATATCACTCCTGTGTCCTGTGGCATGTCTCTCCTGCTCGTTCCCCACCTGCTTCCATTGCTCCAACTCTATTGTGCTCCACCTCTTTGCGTTGCTATGTTACCCCATCTGCTAGATCCCACAAGACCTTGGACTCCTTCCCCAGTCCCCCATTTTCTCTTTTGAGGCAGGGTTTCTCTGTGTAGCCTTAGCTGTCCTGGACTCACTTTGTAAATCAGGCTGACCTTGAACTCTCAGTGATCTGCCTGCCTCCCTGAGTGCTGGGATTACAGTGTGTGTCACCGTGCCGAGCTCAGTCTCCCGGTACTGATTTCACCAGTCATGCCAGCCTCTGCTGAATGAAGTCTCACCTACCAGGGCTTCTCCACTAGCCCCTATGGCCATTCCTCGACACTGAAATCATCTCTGATTCTTTCACAGCTCACGGAAAGCAGGGCTTGGCCTCCTCTGCTCTCTTACAATGACCAGAACATCTCTTATCATGCGACTGTTCTTAGTAACTGACACCCAGGGGAAAAGCTAGGCCTTCGGTACCCACAGGCCTGACTTGAACTGCTGCTGGAAACTGTCTGCAGGACCAGCACCCATCAGTGTGTATGTACTCCAAGACTCTTCATTTATAAAATGGTGTAAGGCTCTGAATAGCATCATAATTCCTCTTTAAAGGTCGTGAAGAGTGCAACACAAGCTGCCAAATATAGCCAATATCTCTTGTTCCCTCCGTTTACTCCTCACTGTAGCCTTATAGCCTTCTCCTCGTCAGTCTTGTCCTGACCCCCACACTTTTACTCACTGTTTTCTTCTTGCCTGGAAGATGTTGGCCTGTCATCTTCCCCTAGCTGTGCTCCTGGGCAGCTTCTAAAGCCCAGTTCTAAAGCCCAGCTTCCAAAGCCGGCTCCTCAGGGTGCACTCCACCATCACCCTGTTCCCTCCAGCGTCCTCAGCTCTCAGTGACAGTGGGTCAGTGATGACGAGGCAAGACTCTCTTCAGACACTGCCCGCTTTGTGCATGGGGTGTCCATCTTCTCTCCTAATTGATAAGCATCTCGAGGGCAGCAATGTGTTCCTCTTCCCCCGTGTTCCTGGCCCCAGCACCCCACAAGCTCAGCTTGCACTTAGGTGAATTACATAGGTCAGACTGAAAAGTACTTCAGTCTCATCGGGGAGAATGCTCTTCAGGTGGGACACTAACAGACTAGGATGGAGCGAAGGAGATCCATACCCAGCCAGGCCAGCCAGAGCAATGTACCCTAACGATGGAGGGGAAAGACAAACATAGACGCCAGCCTGCCTTTCAGGCTGGAGCTGTGTGGTCTGGGGGCCCTGAGCAGTTCTCCTTTAAAATAGAAAAAGCTCACCTTCCTCAAGAGCTGGCACTGTCTTCTGCCTCTGATGAGGACAGCCAAGTTCAACACGTAGGAAGATGGATATAGAGACACGTGTCACAGCCGCAACTGGACGCTCCCAGCTCCCAACAGGCTGGACAGAAAGGATCAAAAGCTGCACAGGCCAGGCAGTGATAAATTTATGAAGTCCAGTCATCCCCATGAAAACACTGTGTATTTTAATCTGCCCAGTGGAAATAAATCAATCTTGAATTTCTGCAGCAGGAGCCTCGGGTTGGCTCTGCTTCTTCTAAGGATAAAGGGATCTGTTTACACGGACCATTCCATCTTGAGATTCAGTGTTTCCTCAGCAGGAGGGGCCCCTGAACTCACCTTTGTGTTTCCCCTGTCACAGAGCGTCCTGGACATCTAACTCTTCCCCAGAACACAAGCTTCGTGATTACGCTCAGGTTTACAAACACGACTGTTGGCACGGAGAAGCGTGTGGGAGGTCGGGCAGACCACCCTGACGTCTGCCTGTGAACGCCGGGTTGGAAAATGTCCTGACGTCAGCCAGAGTGTGACTACATTTCTGAAAACTTGGCTTTCTCTTGGTGGTCGAAACAGTGAGCCTTTTTGTTCATTGAATGTTGAAAAAACAAGTATGCCAGAGAAGGCCTTGTGCTAACAGCTTCCAAAGCTCTGAGCTATTTTTGACTCCTTTTCCCCTCTCTTGGGACTTGAGAACGTTTAACAAACCTGAATTAGAGATGTGTGATTGTTTTGTGTGTACATCAGCAATCTTAGGCTGAGCCAAGTGCTCAGCCATTTGCCTTCCATGTGGCCCACGAGGCAGCCCCTTTGTGTGTGGTTCTTTGGACAACAGTTAGGCATGGACACCAAATGTGTTGGCTTTGTGGGGGTGTGGCTGAGAAGTTGAGGTGCTGAACCGTGATCTTTCATCTTAGATACTCTATTGTACAAGGTGGCTATTTTTGGTTCCAAGATAGTTTGTAGCTATCTATTTTTTCCTTTTTGCTTTCTATTTTTTTAACTAATTTTTTTTCAACTAAATGAGCTTGTGAAGTCTCTCAATATAAATATAAATGTAGAATAAATATTATATATATTCACATGCCATAATTGGAGAAGTTATTAACCCAGGTTAGCTATGTAGACTATATATAAATCAGTATTGTGTATTCACATTGAATTTATATTGTGAATCTATATTAAATGTACATATGTCATGCCATGGATGTGTGTAACACTTATGTAAATATATGTATGGAACTGAAACAGGGTCCTCTGCAAAAGCGGTTGTTAGCCACGGGGCCATCTGTCCAGTCCCATATTATCAGTTACACTCAAGGCAAACCCACCCAGAGCACTTTTGCTGCACGCCTGTACACAGACACTCCTTCTATAAGGTCCAGCCCTACTTAACACGTGTTTGCTGTGTTGTTCACCCTGTCCTTCTCCTGGGAACTTTTGGCAATTTGGTTCTTAAAGAGTATGTTCATCTACCTCATTCTTTTTCATAGCTACATAGTGTTCCATATTTGCATGTAGCATAGTTTAATATTCCAGCCCTCACTATAAGTCATGTAGGCCATTCCTAAATTTCTGATTCCTGTCCTTTACCCACGTGTAACGGCGGTTCTTGGCTGTCAACCTGACTACATTTGGAATTAACTAAACCCAAGTGACTGGAAACACATAGGGATTTTTTTTTCCCTCAAATAACTTGAAGTGGGAAGACTCACTTTAAATCTGAACCTCTTGAGGTGAAAAGATGCACCTTTAATCCAGATCTTTTGAAGTGGGAAGACCCACTTTTAATCTGGGCCACACCTTCTGGTGGTAGCCTATATAAAGGACTTGGGAAAAAGAAGCTTTTATTCTTTGCCTGAATGTTTTCATTCTGGCTGGCAAGTCAATTCCTTCACTGGCTTTAGATCCTGCTTCTTCCAGATTCTGATGCATACCAAAGACCAGCTGAGACATCCAATCTCATGGACTGAATAGCAACTGGATTCTTGGACCTTCCATTAGTAGACAGCTATTGTTGGACTAGCCAGACCACAGCCTTTCAGCCATTCTAATAAATATATATTTATTCTATCAATTCTGTTCCTTGAGACAACCCTGGATGATATACCATGTCTCTAGCTTGGCTCTGTTCTGATTGTCTTCAGTCTGCCTTGTCAAGTTGGCAGTCTAAAATGTCTAAAAATGTCCCCCAGCCTCTCTTTGAGTGAATGGCTGTGAACAACTGTATTTTCTCCTTTTTTGTTTGGTTCTTTGCTTAATATAGAATCTTGCTCTAGCACAGGCCAGCCTAGAGCTTGCTATATGGCCCAGTTTGGCCTTGTACTCTGTGGCAATCCTCCTGCCTTGGCTTCCCAAATATTGGAATTACAGGCATGGGACATTGTATCCAGCCTACTTTTCTTGTTCTAAAAATACCTTTGTTTTGCCTTTACTTTGGAAAGTTAGTTTGCCTGGATATAGAATTCTGTGTTTTTTATGTTTTTCTTCCTGTGTTTTAGAAGTGATCCTTTATTGTCACTTGACCATTACTATGTCTGATAACTGCTGAGTCATTCCGATCATTGAATTATTTTACTAGAGCACACCTCTCCATGACTAGGTGCTCATTTCAACATTTTGTTTTGTTTTTCATTTAACATGTTAATTTGGCAAACACAAATTTGTTGTATTTTTTTTTTTAATCTGTATCTTACCATTTTGGGGACTTACTTAATTTCATTGGCTGTAAGCTTTTCCCCACCAAATTTAGGGAAACCAGCCTTTACTTCCTCAAATATCATTTTTCCTTTCTTCTCTCATTTCTCTTTTCCCTCTTCCTTTCCCCTCTCTCTTTTTCTCCATCAACAGGGTCTTGCTATACAGCTCAGACCGACCTTGAATTGGAAATCCTTCTGCCTCAGCCTCAAGTGGGGCCACCGCTGTACCACCGTGCCTGGGTTTGAACTAATTTGCTATCCTACTCTTCCTCTTCCTCTCCTGTGTCTATTTAACAGGTGTGCATCAGGAATCTTGCAACTGCTCTCCAGCTCACTCAGCTCTGATTACTTCTTTAGATAATTTCCATTCCTTAGACCAAAATCATTTCTACTGGGTGTTACTTCCTAGATTTTTTGCTTTCTTTTGGGGCTGTCTACAATCTAATCTTAAGTGTATCCTATATTTTTTTCACTTTGTGTGTCATATTTTTATTTATTGCTATTTCTAAGCTAAATTTCACTAAGACCGTGTTTTAGAACCACTTTAAATGATTTTTGATGACCTCTAAAGTCTTTGTGTCCTGACTGCACTATCTTTGTTACCATTGGATCCGTTAGGTGGCTACTCTGAATTCTGGATATGGGACCCCTTCTCTCATTTCTTTTCATATCACTTTATTCGTTCTTTGAGAATTTCATACAATGCATTTGGATCATATTCATCCATCCCTCAAATCCTCTCATATCACCCCTCCTCTTTATACCTGCTCAACTTTGAGTCCTGATGTTGTATTCTGAACATGTGGATGATCTATTGTAGGAACCTGAGATTCTGTTTCCCTTGTTTAAAGAGTACAGTCCTTTCTCTGACAGTTGTTAAATTACTGGTCACTGCGGGTGTTGTGAAGGAGGTTTTTATAATTTATTAAAGTGGGGTTCGTTTTGGTTGTGTCCGATGCTGGGTCCTTCACTCTTGGACATGGTATTTATTTATATCAGAAAGACCTTTTTGATATTCCAGTTAAAAATAAAAACTCTGAAATAGTCACCACATCATTGTAATTTGACTGGACTTAGGTTCAAGGTTCCAGTCCCCAAGCTGTGGCCAGCAGGTATCATCTCTGCTCTAGGCCAAGTCTTGGTATCAGGATCACTAGAATGTGCTTATCTCCCTCCAGATCAGATGTTAGCCAAGCATTTGACAGACAGGTGTTTGAACATCTGGATGATCCCCTTCAGTCTTTCTGTGGTCTCACTTCTCAATTTTCAGATGCCCTGCCTGCTTACAACCCCACCTTTGAAGTCAGTTAATTTTAGACAATTAATCTGTGACTATTCAACTTTGCATGAAACATCCAACACTTACTTAATGCCCTCAAGGGAAAGGCTTGAAGGTCTATCTTTGAGGGTTGAACTCCCTCTATATCCGCTGGATTTGCATTGCTCTCCTAACTCTACATAATTTAGCAACTAATTTTAGAAAGTTGTTTCATGTATTTTGTCCAGCTTTTCCACTCCCACTAAAATTAAAGACTGATAATAATTTGGTTTTAAATAGTGTGATTTCTGTCCCATTGGTCCCATAATAAATTCTATTCATTCTATTTCTTTATAATCAATCTTCTGTTTTTATTTTATTTGCTGGTTTACATTAAAAGGTTATTGACTAAAAAGAAAAATTGATATTCATTCAGAAGCATGGTAGATACTGAATGAGCTCCTGGCACACTGATATACATTATTGCTAAAAGACTATGCCCTTCATGCAATGTGCTTGGATGCTTTCCTGTTTTATGTCTCCATTGATGTATTGCTCAAGGTTATATTAGCAGCATTTCTTACTTCTATATACTTTTGTACAGCAAACTGCTCCTCTTTTCACAAATCAAACAAAATTTGTATTATATTGGCTTATACATAGAAAGGAAATCTGTTGATATGTACAACGAAAAAGTACAGGAATATGATGTGTGCTTGACCTAAGAACTCATCTAAAGACCTTAGGACCCACTTTTCCTTTTTGCTTGAGACCTTCATTCTCAGCAGATCCCCATCTCCTAGGCAAAAAGCCAGCTGGCTACCCAAGCCTCACTTTGGTCTAGTGTCAATCTCAGTAGCATTATGAATGACTACACCTTTTTCTACTTAAAACTATTGATTTTCATTGACTTGGAATGCAATAGCTTTCGTACTCTAAATCTGTCACTGTGCAAGGTGAGTGTGACCCTCTGATAAGCAGGTGTGAGACTGTGGCCTATTGGGCGCAGGCTTGGAGTTGGATCCGCTGATAGATGTGTGTTGATGTAACCAGGAAAGAAATAGTTTCTCAAAGGATTTTGTACTAGTAGATGTTTCAACAGGAGAAAGGTTATTTGATTGTGGTGTGCTACACGGCAAATGCTTGCTGTGACAAACTAGTGTATTAATTGGTGGTTGTTTCTTTGTTAGTACTACTTTAAGAATCAAAAGTCCTGATGCTGTCAGTGTCTTTGGTCATTAGCTGGCCTTCAAGGTGTGGTGTAGAGCCTGTGGAGCCCACCCTGGGGAAGTCTGTATGAGTCTTCAAGCCAATGCTCTGAGGAGACCCTTAGCTTCAGTGGTTCAGTCACTGTTTATGGAACCCTCACAGGTTTACTTGAGATAAAAATCACTTGCTTCATTAAAATTTCACCGAGTTAAATAGGTGAGCATTTATTATGGAAATTATCAAATATCCATTTAAAAATATTTATAAGGGGAGACACCAGGCTAGAGCTGATGCAGCAAGCTAACAGCTGGCTCCGATCTTATTCTATTTTATTTTATTGAGACTCGACTCTGGTATGGTCTGTGTTTTGCAAAACTTTAAATCTTTTGATTAGTATTGCAGGAGACAAGGTTCTGGGGCCCCTATCTGGAATGCGTCTTCAGCAAATCAGACAAAACTAGAAAGACTGAGCTGAGCCCTTCTGCTCTGCCACAAGAAACAGAGTTACTGTGTGAGGCAGAGCCCAGCAGGCTTGGGTGTATGTCTTCTTTGGGGCATTTAACTTATTTATGGTCCCTGTTTCCCATCACTTCTTCAGTTATCTGGAAACTCTTCAAGCAGATGCACAGGCCAGTTAGTCCCACCCTGATCAAAGTGAGCATCAAGGCAGCTGGAGTCTGGACTGTGCCGTCCTGGTAGATAGAGAGGTCATGAGAGTGTTGCTCTCACATCTAACCTTTGTTAGTTTAGAAAGAAAGGTCAACCTCTGAAGAGCTTCATGGATCTCTAATAGCAGCTGCTTAGATGGCCAGGCTTCAGCTGGATCCTTTTAGGACTGAGGGTGGATTTGACTCCTTTAATGGGGCTTATGTCCTTTTCTTGTCTTTTCTCTCCCTTCTGTATTTCTCTTCTTCCCCTCCCTTCCTTTCCTTTCCTCTTTCCCTCCTTCTGTCCTCTCCCACCCCTCCTGTCCTCTCTCATCCTGTACCCTCCCATTTCTTTCCCTTCTCTTTCCTTGCCCCGTCATTCTCTCCACTTCAACTCTCTTCCCTCACTCCATCCTCCATCTTGCTATGTATCCTAAGCCAGCTACAATCTCATGATCCTTTGTCCTCAGCTTTAAGTACTGAGATCACAGACTTGTACCTTACTCCTAGCTCATAATATTCTTAAATAATACACTGTCCTCAGGCCAAGGAGAAAAAGGTCTCAGTCCGGGGGACTTCCCAGGCTAGGGGGCAAAGATGTGGGTATCTTACTGCATAGTGTAAAATCCCCAGTTCTCCAAATATTAGTTGTTTTCATATTGACCTGAAGACAAACACATAGTATTTGTAAGAGATAAGGAAACTGTAGCCTAAAAATGCAGTAGCCACACACTGCAAGCTGCCCAGGTCCAGTGAGTTACAGGGCCCTTACGCACAACCAAGTCTGGATGAAGAACATGAATGGCAGGTGTCAGCAAACCATCTCATGGTTTGTCCCTGGGAACCGTACCATTCAAGGACGTAGGCATCTTATCCCACAACAAGCTGGTTCCTGGAAACCCTGAGCCACCTGTGACTGTGGAAGTCAAAATCTTGGGAGCACAAAGAAAGTACTACAGAGGAAATGGTACTCAGGCCAGCCTGCTTTGCCCTTGGCCTCAAGCTCCTTGTTTATCCGCGATCCAGTTTCCTTTAAAAACTGGATCTATCTTTGTATGCATGTAAACTGTGTGTGTAAATGCATGTGTGAGTGAGTTACTATGAGTGTGTATGAGAGTGTGTTAGTGTGTGTGAGTATATGTGTTACTAAGTGTGTGACTGTGTATAAGTGTGTATATGTGTGAGTTCATGTGAGTGTGTAGATGTGTGTGATGAGTATGTAGGTGAGTATGTAGCATGTGTGTGAGTATGTTCAGGGAGGATATGTGCATGCCATGGTGCATGTGTGTATGTGAATGTGGATACATGAATGCCATAGTGTATGTGTGTGAGAGAGTACATACATGCATGGTGAGTGTATGAGTATGACCATGTGTGTGTGTGAGAGAGAGAAAGACAGAGAGACAGAGAGAGAGACACACACAGAGAGAGAGAGTATTTGCATGCCATGGTCTATGTGTGAGTGTGTGTGAAAACTGGACACATGCAAAGCTATGGGTGTGTGTGTCTCCAGGGTCAGTCCTCACCTTCTACCTCTTCTGCTTCACACTCTGAGATAATCTAAGCTTCTGGGGCCCCTCTTCAGTCTGCCTCCCACATCCCTGTGGAAGCACTGGGATTACAAATGTGTGTGCTATTCTGTCCAGCTTTTCATGGGTTCTGTGGATTTGAATTAAGGCCCTCACCGTGCAGGGTAAGCATATTTTATCCTCTGTGCCATCTCCTCAGCTCAGCCCTAGTTTCAGAACCACATCTCAAGCGATCTGAGAGAATGACGTGAACTCAGTCACTGCCATGACGAAAACGGAGATATCAGGTTTTCATCCTCTGCCCCCACTGTGACTGCCCCCACCCTCCCTTCAGGAGGGAGCTCATGCTCTTCTGTATGTCCTGAAGCCTTGGTGGCCTGCCCTTGACTGCCTTCTGCCTCCGCTTGGGCTGAACTCCCACTCAGTGCTGTATGGCTCACGGACCAGGCCCTCCCTGTCACAACTGCAAAGGATATAGGCTGTGTTCTCTGCTGCTCCACTGACCACTCTGCCTGGCACCTTTCCTCTTCCCTCCTTGGTCCCAGCTTATCTCTGTGCCCAGATATCAGCCCCTCCAGGGTCTCCCTAGCACTGTCATGCAGAAACCTGAGCTGCAGCACTGCTTCTTGCTCTGAGCTCTCATGCAGAACCATCTCAGGGTTAGATGCCTGTGCCAGGCAAGGCAATAATTTGCTGAATGAATCTAAGCATAGTTGACCATTTCCCCCGAAAGCTGGGGCTAGAAGACAGAAAAGAAAATGGCCGAAAGCTATTTGTCTAAGTTTCCCTCCTAACTGATTCTTTTGTGGGATTTAAGGAGAGAGCTCAGATGATAGAGCACTTTCAGTGCAAGCATAAGGACCTGAGTTAGAGCCCCACAACCCATGTTTTAAAAAGCCATATGGTGGCTGTACACTTAGAAAGGTGGAAACAAGTGGCTCCGGGGGTACTGCTTGGCCAGCCCACCTAGCCAGTCTGTCAAGTTCCAGGTTAGTGAAAGACCTGTCCTTATAAAAACAAGATGAATAGTGCCTAAGGATTAACACCGGATGTCCTTTGACCTCTACACGCATGCACACTCGTGTGTACACACTCACATGTACCTGCCCACATAGGCATACAAATATAGCACAGTTATTTTTAAAAGATTCTTTATATTTTTAAAATATTCTTTATATTTAAGAATACGTGTGTGTGTGTGTGTGTGTGTGTGTGTTTTACCCACCTGTAGTGCCTGTCATTTTACGAAGGCTCTCTCTTCGTCTGTGACTATCGCAACTCGGTATCAGATTAGGAAGAGCCCTGGGAGGGATTTGCTTTGCTTTGGAGTCGAGGAAACATGGGAATGTTTTTCCTGTTTTCTTCAGGATCCGAACTGCACTTGCTCATCAGCAGCGGGGACGCATTTCTTCCCAGTCTTGTCTGGGGAAGTGCAGGAATTACTTGGAAGACTGTCACTTGAAACATTCATTAGCTGAAAACCGGCGCTAAAGGGAAATACATGCTTCCTGGGAATGCAGTCTGGCTCCCACACATATGGGATGCATTTGACCCCAGCGCAGGCATTTCTGAAGGGAGGAATCCCATAAATATACAAACTGCTTCATTTTGTGACTCAACTCAATTCCAAAGTGCTACAGGGAGTTTAATATAAGAAACGCAGGCTTTTGAAGCCCACACCTACATTTTTATTATCTTTGGCCTGGCTATTGAAGTGTGCAGTGGACATGATTGACTGATGGCCATGCTATTTTGCTGAGGTCATTTTGCAGTCTTGATCACAGCCAAAGACCAAGTTATATATCTGGAACCTGATTTGAAAGATCTTTTCACAGTATCAGAAGAGGTTCGTTTAGGTTTTTCACTTTGGTGGGTAGCAGAATTACCCTTAGACTTCCTCTTTATTGGATAAAGTGTTAAAAAGACAAAGTGCCAAGGTGCTGAAAATCCCCAAACATTTTTTTTTTCTGGCTAGCTGCATAATTAGCCCATCCCCCACCGCTGGCAGTTCGGACCCTATAGTGGAATGACCTGGGTTAGGTCATGGTACGGTATGTTACAAGGTACTTATCCCCAATGTAAAAACAGACCTGAGAGGCTGTTAGGATTCAGAAGCAAAGGCTTGTGTGAAAATTGCATGTGGCTCACACGTCCCCCTGTTTTTCTGCCAACACTGGGCATAATGCAGTTAAAGGGAAGATAAGACCCTGGCCAGCTGAATGGAAAACATGTAATAAAATGACTATCTAGCCACTAAACCCAGATCTCTTTTCACCAACTCTGAACCACCTCTGACATGACCAGGGTTCCTTGGGGAAATGCCTTGGCTTTGCATCAAGTAAGGAAAGTATGCCAGTGAAGTTCCATTGTGAGACTCATTGAAAGAAGCTCTTTGTAGAAAAACAGGGAGGAGGGAGGCTTGTTGGACCTTGGCTGTTGGCTCAATGTCTTGCAAATCCCTTACTCCTCTCTTGGAAAACAATCCACCCAGGCTACAGGATCCCGAGGCCACTGTGATCACAGCTCCCTGCCTGACTGTTACTCAGGAAGGCCCAGGTTCCTCCGCATTGTTACTCTAGCTTTCCTGAAAAGAAAGAAATTAACTCCCTAAGTGGAGTGCACTTTCTGATGCTATGACAAACATACTTGGGGCTTGGTGACGTTCAAAGAAAAGAGGTTTATTTAGTTGGTTTAGAGATGGACAATCCAAACTTTATTCTGTCAGCTCTGCTTTACGTTGGTGAGGTCCTTGGGGCAGGAAGCACCATAGATGGAATGTATGTGAAAGGGCGGGTCATGTGAAGAGTCAAGGAGCCAGAGAAGGGGTCCACCTTGCTCCTCTTTGACATCTCCCTCATGAAAACCAAGTAAGAGCTCCATGAGAACTACCTCAATATCTTCCAAGAGCCACTAACTTTGCCTCTTAAAAAGTGCCACCATCGCTATGCTGCGGAACAAGCATCTAATTCATGGGCCCTAGAACCAAATGATGTTCACACCAAATGATACAGCATGGGAAAGCTTCCCCAGGGAGGAGTGTACACTTCAAGAGATGAACAGCAGTACCTGAGAGCAAAGGTTCTGGTTTCCAAAAGCACCCCAGTGGACCAGGGAGATGTTTCAGAGACTAAGGGCAGTCAACGCCAAGCCTGAAGACCTGAGTTCAATGCCTGGGATGGCTATGTGGTGGAAGGAGAAAACCAGCTCCTGTAAGTTGGCCTCTAACCTCCACATGCACACTTTGCACGCACACACACACACACACACACACACACACACACATATACACACACGTGCGCACTCCATGGGGGAGTGGGGAGAAAATATAATCTAAAAAAAAAATCTATTCTAGAGACTGTGCAAGAAAGGTTCCATGTTGGAGTTGCTCCAGTATTTGTGACTCTGTCTTTCACTAGGCTCCGGGCTTGCTTCCCTCTTTAGTACTGCAGCTGATCATGGTGATTCTGTTGCGCTTATAATAAGCAAAGTACTTTACTTGCCTTTAAGGGCTTCCTTAGAAAATACATGTTAAATATGAGAGATGTTCACATGAGGCAATTTACACTAAGGGGGCAGGGGTGGGGTGGGGAGGGATTCCACAGACAGATCATTTGTGTGCACCCCCTTCCAGTTCCATTGGCTCTGGCACTGAGGGGAGTCCGTGGGACATTTCCCTCCCCTACCCCACACAGCTTCACCCCTGACCCCCACAATGCTGGCCAATAACTGAAAGTATGTGTGATGTTAGTCCAGTGTAAACCAACCAGGAGGCTCTGGGATGGCGGGGAGCCTGTTTCAATCACCCTCATGCTGTGTACTGCTGGTGCCTGTGGTGTCTGCTATTTTCTATAAACGTTTGTCAAATAAAATAAAAATATTTAGGAAGAGATGACAAGAGAAAGGAGAGCAGCAACAGCAGAGGTTCTGAGAAGTACGAAGTGAACGATACCAGTGCAGGGGGTGGGCGACCGACTCTGCGCAGCTGAAAACAATCAAGGACGGCCTCCCAGAGGGCGGGGGCTGCCCTCAATAGGAACGTGGAACCCAAAAGGCACAAAGATTGGGCAGAGGAAAGTAAAAATAAGAAGGCGTGCTCCTGGACTTGTGGGGTAAAACATGCTTAATACGGAGAAGCCATAAAATAATTAACCTCCCAATTGGATTAAACCAAAATAAAAGTGTGTGTTTCCAGAATTTTCACCCCTTGTTTGTAGTTCTGCTTTTCTTCTGACCCATTGCTTTTGGATTGATAGTTTCTTCTGAGGCTTCTCTTCTGGAGTTTCCATTTGTTAGAAAGCCTGTCAGTAGTATCTCTGCAGCGGCCGAGGAGGGTCAGGTGGCTTGGGTCCTGAAACTGGCTTTCGTTCTCTTGTCTGATGGTGACTGTTTGGTACCTCCAAACTACGTGACTCAAACTGTAGCGAGGGGTGTGGTCCAAAAACATATGAGGCTTGGGCTGGCCAGAGGGCTCAGACGGTGAAGGCGCCTGCTGCCAACCCTGCCAGACCGAGTTCTATCACTGGAAGCCGCGTGATGGAAAGAGAGAATCAACGCCGGCAAGTTGTCTTTGACTTCCTTACGTACATACCCCATAGCATGTGCACAGTCACTTCCCCCCATGATAAATAAGGAAATGTCATAAAAAGCGTATTAAGCAAAAATAAAGTGAATATAAACTATTTCAGATGCTTGCTTTTCATTTATTTATTGTATATGTGTGTGTGTGTTTATACAAACGTGTCTTGGGGTGCTGTGAGGACATCAGAGGTCAACTTGTGGAAATCGTTTCTCTCCTTTCATCATGTAGTTTCCAGGGATCAAATTCAGGCCATCAGGCTTGGCAGCTAGCAGCTTTACCCTCAGAGCTATCTGGCTAGCCTCAGATGCACGTTTCTAAGAAGAAAAAAAGTTTCTCAAACAGGAAAATATCCTGATTAAAGTTGTGAATCTGGGAGGATGGAGCAATGTCTTCCCTGAAGACGGCTTTGCTATGGGTTCATGGTAGGAAGTGCTGCAAGGCTCTGCACATTTCTCAGGGTCGTAATGACAGAGCCAACGCCATAATCAGCAACACACTTCCGGCATTACTATGCAAATCATGCCCCTGCTAAATTAATAGCTGTCATTTGTTATATTTCCTGGTTTCTCTTATCCCTTTCATTTGGTAGCAGAGATGACAAATAAAGGCATATTTCTATTATCAGTTAACTTTTGGCAACATACCCCCCCACACCCTTTTTGCCAAGATCTAGTTCACTGACACTGACTTAGTGGAAAGAAAGTACTATTAAAAAATAATTATGGTCTTAAAATAGCAGACAAACTGTTGTCTTCACCACAGTTGTATTCATGATAGGTTATGATTAGGCCCCTAAGTGCAACTGTAAATGTTCTTCATTCTGTTGTTCAGGGGCAGAGGGAGAGGTACACAATGAATCTGAATAGTATTTTAATTTTATTTAAAAATTATTTTTTGCTGGAGACATCATCTAAGGGTGATTTTTTTTATAGCATGGGCTCTGGTGAGCTACTTCAGTGGCTTACTGTGTTTTCTGAGATGAAGGAGAAGAGGGACTCAGACGCCAGACCCAGGAGTTTTTCTTTTCATCGGGTATCCTTTTCTTGAAGATTTTAGTGTTCAATTTTTTCGAGGGAGGCACAATTTTCCTTTCTCCATATGAGAGAATTATGAGCATTTTCATAATGAGCAATTTCTATTAAGGAGTTACAAGGTTTGGGGGTTTCTTCTTGTTTGTTTGCTTGTTTGGGGATGGTGGTAGCTTTGTTTGGCTTCATGTGCATTTTGCGCATGTATGTTTGTGCACACGCGCACACGTACAGGATGAGAACTAGCCGCTGATTCTTGTATATTCATGGATCAGGCTCCTGGATGGCTGACATGCACTGTGTCCAATCCTAATGGTTCACCCTTGATACGGAGGAAGGGAAGCTGAGCAGAGTGGATAGTTTCCACGTCTATTGCAATGATTTATGTCCTATCTTCTCGGGCTCCCAGGATAAATCCACAGGGCTGATTCCAACAACGAAGCCTGGGTCTGTAATGCAAGCCCCAGTCCCACAACCAGAAAGCATAAGACCCAAGAGGACTGCTCTAAAGACTGGAAAAACAAAACAAAACAAAACAAAACAAACAAACAAACAAAAAACAATGTCTCAGCTCAAGGCAGAAGGAGCTCAAGGCAGAAGGAGTTCTCTAATGCTCTCAGGAAGACTGCCTGTGTGATATATTCAAGCCTTCAAGGAGGAGGCCTAGTCTAGTGCAGAAGAGCTCACTAGATCTTCTGAAGCAGGAGTTAAGTTAGCTTCACCCAAGAACAACTTTTAAGATACATCCATAATAATGTTAGATCAGATATGTGGGCACTCTGTGACCCAGTCAAGCTGGTACGTAGAATTGCTATGTACCATAGCCATCATAGCAAGGGAGGGCAGACCCAAGTACATAATACGATCTGTGAGCTAGATGGTTGGTGCCTCCAGATCCAGACCCATCTACCTCTGACATGTTCAGTCTTTCCTTTCAGAAGGAAAAGAGTTTGTAGTGACATGAATGCCTGGCCATCCAATGTCTCTGGTTTCTCCAGTATCTCTGGCTACACTGGTGGATGGAAGAGAGCGGAGCGCACACCCTGTCCTGAGATGGAGGCCTGTGGAGGTTCAGCTGCCAAGCCCTGTGCGGCACTAGGGTCAAAGCCAGGAACAATGAAGTTCTCGACCTTCTTAATGCTGCGACCCTTTAATGCAGTTCTTCATGTTGTGGTGACCCCCAACCATAAAATTATTTCTGTCGCTACTTCATAACTGTGATTTTGGTATTGTTATAAATCATAATATAAATATCTGATGGGTAGGATATCTGAGGTGAAAGCCCTGTTGGGATTGCAACTGACAGGCTGAGAACCATCAGGTTACTATATTGTTTCTTGGCTTTTCATGAAACAAGGTAAGTATATATTGTGGGCATAAAATTGCTTTTGATGTATTTATAATCTTTTGGTGATCTTAAAATTCTACATAGGTCTGTTGTTGATTTGTATTGACAGTGCTTAGAGAAACAGAAGTGCCACCTGGTCCTGCCTGTACCATTTTAAAGTAAACATAATCTGTCTACTGAGACACCTGGCACACTTCTTGACAGCAAGAACTGGGTTTTGAACACCTCCTGATTCCCAGGGCCTTTCCCCAAGTAGTTTCCATGCTCATGAATCTTCCCATAATCCCTTGCCCCTGCACTCTTTTGTGATGTAGAAAGGGGACTAAATAAACATGGATTCTAGTGACATTCCAAGGTGTTTTGTGCTCCTGTAGATGTGTCTGTCCATGAGCGCTAGCTCTGCATTTGTGTGGAAATGCTTATTGCTAAAAATAAGAGGCACTCCCACCCACAAGCAATTACTTTGGAGCCCATCTCATCATGAAACAATATACCTTGTTCCTGGCCACAGGCCTCGCTTTGTGCAGTGAAAAGCTGACTCTGCATGAATGGATGCTGATGCAAAGCAGTCTGCTGGTTATAGCAGTATCTACGAACCTCCCCTGTCTGACGCAACTGATGCATCCCCAGAACATACAAAGGCTAAAACCATCTGGCCTTGCAAAGCTATATAGATGCCTCCAACAGGCTGCACCTCAGATTCTGTTGTTCCCATTATGGGACAATTGATAATTTTTTAATCTATTTTTTAGGGAAATTTTGAAAATAAGCTGATGTGAGAGGTATGAGAAAATACATTGAAATTCTTCCAAAGACAACTGTCACATATTAGGGTTTGTGGTATTTTAATTATTATTCTTTCGTTGGTTTTGCCTTTTTTTTTTTTTAATGTAGAGCCATAATAGAGTCATAATGGGGTTGAATGGCAAGTAGGTTTTAAAGTCACAATATCTTAGGAGACTGTTAAAGTCTTCTGAAGATACTAATGGAGGTAAGGATTTCCTGTCTTTTCTTGCTCCAACATAGACAACAACCACAACCCATTGAGAAAGCCAGATCCCTGAAGCTTTGCACCAGCAAGTCTATGGGAAGCAGAGCCCTCCGTGAATGTATTGCTGCAACTGGAAATAGGGCATCAGCCATGATGGCTCTCTCTGGCCCGAGATATAGCTAGAAACCAAGATGGAGAGGGTGGAAGGTCCTACTCACCACCCCATACTGCATTCTCCCTCAAAGAGCAGGTAAGAATGCAAAGGACTGAAAATAGGCTACCACAGCCATTCTATCACTAAGGCAGCTTCTTGTCTTTTGAACTTGAACAACATAGCAGCTTAAACTCTTACTGAGAAAACTTACTTAAGTTATCTACCAGTTACTTTTCCCATTGCTATGACCAAATATCTAGCAAAAGCAACTTACACAAGGAAGGGTTTATTTTGGCCCATGGTTTGAAGTGTCACAGTCCATCATGACAGGGAAGGCATGACAGCAGGCAGGTAGGTCTGTGGTGGTAGAAGTGGTTCAGCTTCTTTACATCTTAGAAGATCAGAACTCCCACAGCAGGAGGGGACCATGATATTCTGAGTGAGATTCAACCACAGTATATCTAAAGCTAGCTGAAAGGCTGCTCCTTTAAGAGATCCAAGTGTTCTGGGAATTTCAAAGTAAGCCTTTATTTCCTTCCATGAAGTGGGGGGAAGTACTAAGACTCGAGACGTTAAATAGTAGCGTGTTGCCAGTACATGGAAAACGCTCTTCTTACCTCATAACTGGAGAGGGTTTCTGAGCTTTGCTATGTCCACGTCATCACTGAACACCAAGTGTGTACTGTACATTTTGCCTTCCTGGGGAAACTCGGCAACTCTTCACATAAAGAATTTCACTGTTGCTGAGTGCAGTCAAGATCCGCATGGCAGGGGTGGAAAACTCAGTGGAAATGGACAGTTAGGGATCACGGCACATGTTTGCGCCTAACCAAGGTGAAAACTGTTGTCTTTCTTATGACCCTGAAAAGTATATACCCCTCTACTTTATCTAATCACACTTAGGATGTGTAAAAAACTTCTTTTTTTTTTTTTTTAAACAAGGTCAGTGGTTGCTGGTATCACACAGCTATTTCTTGGTGCCTTCCAAGGGACCTACACACGCAAACACACAAAAATTATGTGGGCGTGAAGTGCTGTGATTGTCAAGAAATTCAGATGTTAGCCTCTGTCAAGTGTGCATGCTCCCAGACTAGGGAGAATCCCCTCAGCCTTTATTGCACAAAGCCTCTACCAGGCTGCAGGCAGTGGCAGAAACAGAGGAGCAGGCCCGTGGAGTGCAGGCCAGGAGCCTGCTGAGAGTGTGCAAACCTTCCTTGGTTCCTTTCATTATGTTTACTCTAATGAAAAGAACTAAATGCTTTTCTTCTTCATTCTATTAACAATTCAGTGAGAGGCACAAGGGCTCCCCTCCCTGGGGCTGCCCATCTACCAAAGAATAGCCAGGCTTGGTCTGTGACCTGAGCCCAAAAGCAAGCCTGGGGTTTTGTTTTTGCATGCAGACCGTGTTAATGGTCTTTTGTCCTGGGAAGATGTGCAGTGCAGCCTTGGAATCTGAAGACATTTTGAGCAGCAGTAGGGAGGAGGGACCATCAACTCCCAGGGAGCCACGGTTACCAGCCTCTGGTCTGGAGGTGATGACAGTGTGAGGTTTTTATTCAGAAACAGAGTGATTAATGAGTCAACACGAACACAATTGGATACTCTTGGCCTTGAAACTGGGTCAGGGCAAGGCAGTCCCAAAGGTGGACAGGCATTGTCACAATACTAGGACAAATCAAAGCAGGTAGTTTAACAGCTAGTCGCTGAGGGGACTGGACTTGCATTGTTTCAATCCTGAGTATAATAAGGACAGTTTGCTAGCGGCTTCCAGTGAGTTACATGGTCTGGGTCTCCAACAGTGTTAAAAGTAAGGTACTGTTATTCCCACCTTGACTGAAACAGACAGCCAAGGTTAAGAAAGTTGCTTGAAGCAATTGAATTCATAAGCGCAGCAGAAGAACCAGGATCCAAATCCTAACTTGCTAGACCTATCCCATATGCTCCCTTCTAGAATGAGCCGATGAGGCCAGTAGCCTTGTGGACTGTTTTGTTACCTCTGTGTATCTCAATGCTAGTTCTCCATAAATGTTTCTAGATGAGCAAAGAGTTGCTCTTATCGTTGTAATCATATGCCAAGAGTGGTATAGAGAGAGTGCTGAGACATTGAGAATGGAAGACACTAGAATCCAGCACATGAGGCGTCCACATTTATTGACATTTTGTTTAGGGAGGTACTGTGGTAGGATCCTCCAAGCAAGATAAGAAGGATGTGTCACGGTGAAAGCCCAGGCATCTCCATTTACCATCCAGCTGATGTAACAGACATGAAAGAATGGGGTCCCTGCAAGCAGAGCTCTGTGGAAGTCAGAGCACTGGTCTTCTTCATTTCAGTTCGGGATAAAGCATTCTTTGAAGGGCAGATGCTGGGATGCAAACTAATGTCAGCCATTTTGCACTTGGATGTGGAGATTGAGGTGCAGTGGGTTCAATGGCCCATCCAAAATTACCCAAGTTTTACCCCCAAGATTATGGGCAAAGGCCTGCGATCTGCCTTCCTTTCTTCCATTCTGAGCACTGAATCGCAAGGTCTGCCCCTAGCAAGGACACATATGATGTATCACGACAAAGGGATTATCTTAGGAGTAAGGTCAGGATCGACTCGGGGGTCTCCGACACACTGATGACTTACTCCAGGACTGTCCAAGATGTCTTTTGAATTAGCCCCCCCCCCCCAATCTTTACATGAATCCTACAGAGAGAAGACTATTACTGTAACCATTCTGCAAAGGAGGAGAAATAAAGCCCAGTGAGGAGCCTGCATTTGACCCGACGGAGACTCCACACCCTGAGATACTGGCTCTCGAAAAGATCATTTTTCTTAAAACAGTACAATGAGCACAACATTGCAGCCATCTCGTCTGCACATGCTCCACTTCCTTCAGTGACAATAAATGCTTTTGAATCCATGGAGGCATACTTGAAAGAAGGGAGGCTGAAAGATCCTGTTTATTATTGAGACAACAGTTTCAGTGATGACTGTCATCTGAACCTTATCAGGCCTAAGCCAGAGTTTACTAACACTTTGCTAACTTATAAACAGCCTCCCAAAGACTTACATTTGTGCTTACACAAAGCGACATATAAACATTTCAAAACATGTCTGGTAGGCAATTAATTTTTTTTTTCCTTTGGGAAAATATCCGATTGATGATAATGATGAGGCAATGCATAGTTTAGAGATAAATGCTATTAAGTAGGGGAGTCGTGTCTTCTTCAGGAATTTTGGGTGCTTAGAAATTGTCATTAAAATTCCACGAGCCGAGGGGACTACTTTTCAGAGAGTACCACAAGAGTGAGCAAAGGAATTTGAGATGGAGGAAAAGGGACCAGCCATGAGGTTTTGTGGTTTATTTGTAAATTCTTTGTCTTCTGGGGGAACTCAAAGACTTTTGTCCGGAAAGTTCTTTGCTTTTTTTTTTTTTTCTAAAGTATTGTGTGGTACTTCTAAGAATTCTTGCTACAACCACTTCTAGATTTCTTCCTTGCTATTTCTGAATTGTTTTTTTTTTTCCCTTCCCCTCTCCTCTTCTTATGAGCAATGGGTAGGTAAGGAGGTGTGTTATACAGACATGGGAGAAAAGTAAGGATATTAAACATGGGTTTTTATCCCAGTGCTCCAAAACAAGCTGAATTACCATCATTTTCCCTCCCCTGTGCTCTATTGTTAAAATCTCCAAGAAGACTTCTTTAAGAATAAACTCATGTGTCATGAGTTGTTATCCAGCTACATTAAGTTAAGACCATTCCTTAATGGATAGATAATCATTTATTTAGCAAATAGATCAATAAAAGCACCAACAAATTCAAATCTGTCATTATTGGAGCTCATTATTAGTGGCTTTTCCCATTATATGATGAAATAACATGGGGAAAAAACACAAGTCAATAAAGAACAGGTTTATTCTGGCTCACAGTTTGAGGACACAGTCCCTTATGGTGGGACAACAAGGTGGCAGGAGCTTGACGCAGCTGATCACGTCATATCCATGGGCAGGAAGGAAGAGTTATGATTGCTTGTACTTAGCTCACGTCTTTTTTATACAGTCCAGGATCCTAACCTGGGGAGTGATGCCACCCACATTGGGAAAGTCGCGCCAACTAAATTAACCTGGTGAAAAGAATTCTCACAGAGGACCATCTTCCAGGTAATTCTAGGTCTCATCAAATTGACAAATAAAATTAGTCATCATACTTTTTCCCTCTAGTTTCATGAGGGGAACATTGGGAAAGCCATTTAGACATCTACCCATTCTCTCTCCTCTCTTTTCCCTGACCCATAGTAGGATGGAATGGCTTGGCTCCCTTTGAAGTTAAGTGTGATCATGTGACTTGATTTGACAATCGAAGAGTTGAAGTGGGATAAAAACATTCTCTTTTTTGTCCGAGGTGGTAGCTGGATATATTTTGGAAGGTGAAGACTCGCTCAGTCAAGTATGGACCTGCTCATCCGAGATGGTCATGTGCTATGAGGTATAGGTATCAGATGTCGACAAGTCTAGGGCTAGATGTGCATCTGTGGGGGATTTCTGGACTGGATGAAAGCTGTCTTCTGAGGTCTCTTTCCTTTCTGCATTCCCAAGCATAGTGACATTTTAAGGTGGAAGCTAATCTTTGTATTCTGCAGAATGGTGACTCTGCTATGCTTTCTGATTTATACCCAGAGATCTAGGTGACAAGCACTCTTTATATTTTATCAGCAAGGCAACCTTTGTTAGCTAAATCATGTAACCTTCCTGAACCCCACTATAAAAGCCTAAAAGGGGAAGTGCTAACCACCTTAACTTACTCTATGATGTTTTGTGGAATCTTAAGGCCAAAGCAAGATGGTGCCAAGCATTCCAACCTCACACTGTACTCATGGAAAGCAGCATGGTTGCCTCATTGTCATTTTTGGTGCAAAGATCCTCTTGTACCCACCAGTGTCTGGGTGCTGGTATTGGTGGACTGAGGGGGTGGGTCAAACCTTCTGGCTGGGTGAGTGCAATCATTGTGTCTGAACTTGGCAACTGGAGTTCCCAGGTGTATTCTGAATTGTGCTAACTGCAGTAGAGCATGTGCCCCCAGACACTACCCATGAATATTGCAAAGTGCCCCAAATATCTAATTCAACTATTTGGAGCTTTATAAAGCAACACTTTGTGATGTCTTAGGCAAGCTCCTGCTCCTGATGGATCATCTCTCCTCTGAGATGCTCATGACTTTCTCTGTCCAGCTGGCCCAGTGTTTCCTGCCTGTGGAGATTCCTGTACTGGGAATCAACTACACTGGCTGCTTCCTAGACATCAGGAGGCCAAGCAGCACTGACTGACTTCTGAAAACCTGTCTTTCCTGGCAAACAGATTCCCTTCCTTGGATGTATCCCAACTAATTTCCATTAAATCGGCCTTTTGCTGTAGAGAAAGAAAGAGCACATAAGAAAGGAAGGAGAAAAAGAAGCAGTGTGGTGTTGACGTTCTTTTCTCTCATACACTTGCTATCCCTCTAAACTAGGTCCTTCAGTTCTGCACTTCTCTCCTGTCCTCGTTCTCTCCCCATCCCCCTTCTCTGTCTTTTCCTATAGCTTCTAGACTAGCTCTCTGTTGCTTCTTAATTTCTTCACTCTTAAGCCACCCACTGGACATCTTCCAAAGCAGAAAGCAGTCCCTTAGAAGGAATGCTAGCAACACTGGAGGATGTAATGGGTTTCTCTTCAGGACTCTGCCTCTGAGCAAGCATCATCAAGACCAGAGACCTAGTCGTTTGGTAGTGTGGCGAGGGGCAGTGGTGCAGGCAGGGAGCATGGTCATTGAGCATGAGGAGATCTGGCAAGCCCCAACTAACTCATTAGCTACCCTGGCCCCAGCACACAGGGAGACACCCTCTCTCTGCCCTGGAGCCCCTATCCCAGCCAAATAGCTCCAGCTTATCTGTAAGGAGATTAGCTGGCCTCTAGCTCATGGATGGCTTTCTTTCTGCACCCAGTAGCCTGGCAGATCAAAGCCAACCTAACTGCACATGGCTAGTGGTTTGTCTCTTGCCTGGCCTAAGACCACTGACCTCTCAATTAGGCTTTTGATGACAGTTTCTCTTCAGGGAGGAATGTCTCATAGGCTAGAGGGCAGTTTATACTCCCTTGCCCCTGACTGTGACCCCACTGGCTAGGCAGCCTGTCAGGAAGGCTCACCACACAATTAAATGACTATTTTAAGCTCTCTTAGAAAAAAAAATACTTAAAAAAATTTTTTTTTTAGCCAGAAATATCTCCAGGTTTAAAAAAAGGAGAGGCTCAAAGGAGGGCAAATAATTGTTGTTCTACTGTAATAGACAAGAACCTGGGCCCTGAGTCCTGGCGATGTTTGAATCCAAGCTTCTCTCATTGATATCTATGCACCTTTGGGAAGTCTGCTGAACCCTCCTGACCCCGGAGAGAAGTATAGTGGTTTTTATAGGATCAAATGATGTACAGCATTGATTAAAGTGGGTAGCCTGGTGTGTGACTTACAGAAAGTACTAAGTAAATCATCATTGCGGTCACTTTACAGTTCTTGTATAAATTCAGAAAAAAAAATGTGTTGCAGGGAGTTTATTGAAAGGCAGGCGGACGAGCAAGGAAGGGAGCCCTTGGTGGAGAGAGGCGGGCAGAAGCAGGAGCTGTGGTCCCAAAGGATGGCTGGTAAACCGGTGGGAGCCAGCCAGCTGTTGGCTATTGCTCTAACACTCCCCTTCCTAGTCACTCATATCTCATCTGCCTGTAAGACTCTCAGGGAGCGACTGAGAGAGTCAGGGCGTCAGTTTGCTGGGTCTGTTACAGATGAGGGCCAGTTGTCATTTCCATCATAAAATCCATGCTTCATGGCTTTAAAGCTTGGAATTGAAAATGACATGGGGCTTAAACTCTACTTAACGCTTTTGATTTAAAACCTACTCAGAGAACAAGAGTTCTTAGGCCTACACGGCAGATAACACCACACTGCAGTCTCCGTGGTATCAGTTACCTTTGGAAATGAATTCTATGTCTGGCTTTGCAATGACAAATAGCTTTAAACAAAGAGTCATAAGAAATCAACACCTTTAAAAAGCAAATAATCACATTTGCCTTTCTTGGGAGGATTTGACTGCATGCATTCTAAGAAGGTGCTCCCAATGTGGCTATTTTAGAAAAAGAGGCCCCGAAAGCAGAGAAAGAAGAATATTTTCACCACATTTTTGGTCTCTGGAGGTATATATTTAATTCATTTGTATTTCATATGGAATTTTATTCTCAAGATAAACATGCATTACATATGATGTGAGTAAAATATTTCGTGTTTTTGGCCGATATGTAAAAAAAAAAAAAAATGTACTGTGGTTACACATGCATCTGAGAGCATATGTTTCCTAAAGCATTTTATTTAAAACTGACAAGATAGGTGTCCCCAGGAAGTAGCTGATGGGCAGGGTCAGTAAGGAGGTGGAAGCTTCTGTGGCGATAAGAAGACTAAAGATTATTCAGATTTGACTTTGGTGGCATGAACATACTGGGGGAATTTTCCAAGCGAAAGTCAAGAGGCTTTAAAGCACCTCCAGGAAGTGCTTAGGATCTGGTTGAAAATTTAATGGCTCCCTTCGGTTTGGGGTTGCAATGCAAAGCCTTCTGTGTGCCATGGAGGTAGAAACTACAGGGGATAAAGAAAGACACTAGGGTCCGTCGTGTCTTCCTGAACTCAAAGACATGGACTTCCCATGGCCCTTGTAGTTTTCACTTTCCAACATCCAGTGAATTATTTCTTACCTTGGGCTGCCTTCACAAACACAGCAAACAGTAAGCATTCATAGCTCAGGAGACGCTGATAAGAGTATCTTGATTCACGAATCACCTGGTCACCTGGCCGCCATTGGCTCACGCTGGTAGCAATGGTCAACACAACACAGGACCTTGAAAATAGCAATGAAGATTCAGAAAAACTGAGGTATCTTGCTTGTTCTGGGGGAGACCGGAAAGTCACAGAGCCTCAAAGGTGGAGTCTGCTAACTGGGGTGGCCTCAGAGTTTTCTTTGCCTGTCAAATGTGGTAGGTGAGTGCAAATTTTGAGGCCTGAGCCTCAGAGGGCCTCCTACCGGTAATTTCAACTGTTGGAGCACTGTAGCCTCTATATAATGCAAATCCACCTAGACCAGCAAAGAGACCACATGAAGGGAAAGTCCAAGTTGACAGAGGACCAAAGCCTCAGACACATGAGACAGATCACTTTAGATTCCCCAGTCCCCACAGAGCCAACAGCTGAGGAAGATGCTGCAAGCAGTGAGGCCAAAGATATTGACTGAACGTCTCAGCCAATCCACAGAGTGACAAGAAGCAATGATGTATGGTTTCCAGTCAAGAGTCCACAGGCAGAGTTTAGCCTGGCCCATGTTTTGTTAATAGTTTTGCTGGGACACCATCACCACCCCTGCCCATTTGCACATTCCCTATGGCAGTTCTTATGCTGCAGCAGAGTTCAACAGTTGTCACAGGGCCACAATGCTGGAACATTACAACCTGGTTCTTTCCAAAATGCCATCTGTCCATGTTTCAAACCAATAAGCTTTGGGTATCTTTTGATATGACCAATACTTACCATATAGAGGTTGGCTTATTGGGGCTTTCTGGAGAAATGAAACCAATAATGAATGCTAATTAGATATTTTGCAGAGATATGGTATATAGAGAGATAGGTGACTGCATATATATTACATATGTACATATGAAGAGAGATTTATTATAAAATTAATTGTTAGACATTTATCTATCTGCTTATGGAGGTGAGGAGTCCATGCTTCACAGCCCACAAGCTACAGACACAGGAGAGCTGATAGTGTTGTCTCAGTCTGGGTTGAAAGGTAAGGCCTGAAATTGATGAATCAGTGGCATAGGCTCCTATTCAAAGGCTGTCAAGTCTGAAGCAGAAAACTGTCCCAGCTCAATGCAGTCGTCAGTCCGGAGGAAGTCTCTCTAGGAAGGTGGGATTATTATTAGTAGTAGTAGGAGTAGTAGCTGATTGGAGGAGGTGGACCAACATTGGGAAGACCCAAATGTTGTCAGTATGTAGAAGCATCTAGAATAACAGTTGCCCACATATCTGGGCATCATAGTCAAGTTGACATATAAAACTAACCATCACCAGTGACATCTAAAAGTGCAGTGTGATAAGACAAAAGCCTAAAATTGATGACAATGGCTTTGCATTATGAGTAGGGTTAGAGATGTGACCGTCACTATTTGTAAGAGGTAGAGAGAGGGTTAAAAGAAAAACAAAACCTGCCACTGGAAGCAGGCCAGGCCAGGCAGCAGTAAAACAATTGACCATACTGTCGTCTGTATAGCTGGCAATATAGAACATTACTTTCTGAATATGCAGATCTTGCCAAGGAATTCTCTGGACAGAATAGTGAGGGTGCCAGCTGGCTCCTAGCTGCATGTGATACATTCATGGAGAGAGAAAGGGAGCTAGAGGGGCTACAGGAAGGCAAGAAGCAGAACTCAGAGAAAATAGAAAAGATCCAGGACATTTGTGATTAGAAGTAAGACTGTCCCTCGTGCCAAGGACATACACTCCTTAAACCAGCCAGCAGAAAACTACCCAAGTTAAATAAGATCTGGACGTAAACATTGCTGAGGCTCTGGCTGTTAGAGCCTTCAGAAAGACTTCAGCAAGATCACAGACAGAAAGACTCCAAAGTATTTAATTGGTTATCTACCACTCAGCCCAAGGTAGAAAGAGGTCTGTCTTGGAAAACCAGAGTCCAGAGAAACCTACTAATGAATAAGGTCAATGTATTGTTTAAGACATCCCAACTTGGACCAGAAGTGGCTAAAAGATAGCCCCAAATCAAAGGATGTTTGGACTCCCAGTTTCACTGGGCAGGAAGCAGACAGCCACAAAAGTGCTGCATTTTTGTAGGAAAGAAAGAACTATCCGGGGGCAGACCTAAAGTCCCAGAGAATGATGACAAAAGGAGCAAGGGGAGCTTCAGGTGATGGCATTCGTGGAAGGGGTTGCCTGATTTGAACACTATCTCATATTCCTGAATAGGCAAGCTGGCCATGCTTATCTGGCTAGACTTCAGAATGAAATAAACCAGTGACTGCGTGAGCCTCCATTTCCTCCAGTTGATGGGAATGGCTTCCCAGGTTCTATCCCACAAGGTTGCTGCACCATTTGGAAGCTTATAGTTTTGGACCTGATTCCAGGGGAGCTGTGTGCACCTGAGAAACAGCATCCAAGGTGCCTCAGCTGTATCTGAATTTAAAAGCCCAGGACTCTAACCACCAGACCACTGTGTAATAGACTAGGACCTCTGGGCAAGGGGTTGCATTACATACACAAAACAATAAGGATAACTTTCCAGCCCTTCCTGTTCAGAGGTGGAATTTATTCGACCGCCCCCACACCTACCAGGTGTGCCTCAGGATTTTCCTTGGACACCTGAGTAAGACCCAGCATGAAGGAGTTTTAGAGCCTGGGCCTCAGGAGACCTCAGAGTCCCCATGTTTGCCACTTGGGAACGCGACAACTCCTGTGGGAGAGGCTTGAGTCCATGTGACAAGAGCATGAAAAGAAAAAGTCAGCCAACAATCCATTCGATGTTCCTCGACAGCACACCGGATAATCCTAGACCCTCCAGACACAGCTGACGGGCCAGACGCCAGAAGCCACACGAATAAGCCTAGATAAGGCAAGACAATTGCCCCGTAAACCCACACAGCCATGAGAACCAACTTGTTCTGGTTTTAAGCAACTGCATTTTAGACAGTTTGTTAGGTCAGAATAAATAACTGATAATTTTCCAGTGAATTATTTTGACATGCACATCCAAGTGAGAGCAATTCAGACATCATATTGTGTACATTCTAGGCCCCTATGAGAAAGTAATTGTTCCATATCGGTTGCAGTATAACTCTGCTCTTTCTGTTGAAATCTACTATCATCCCAAGCTTTCCTCAAATCTAAATATAAACTCAAGATTACTAATTCATTTTTGGATCAAACAGTAGCATTAAAATCATAAATTACATCATTTAGCTTTAATTAATATATATAGACGTGCATATTTATTAAAATGGCTCTGAGAGCTTCCAAATTAGAAACAAGAATTCCCATCATATAATAACCTGGCACCAACTGGAGAGATGAGTTTAACTTTGGCCAGCTACCACCCTACCTGACAGAAAACATTAGTCAGCCGTAACAGCATTGTCACCTCAGAGATCACAGGAAACCAATCAAGGTCCTCATTTGAAGACGTGGCTGATTGCAGTCTTGCTACTAGAAAATTAAAGTGGAGCCTGGAGCTGGAAGGCCAGTGAATAGAGCTTTCTCCCTCTAACTGAGAAACATTCATATAAGCAGTGATGAATGTCCTTGTCACTACATTTTAGCAGAATGAGGCCACATAGATGCTATAGGAGTGTTTAGCTGGCCACTGGGGGTTTCTTCTGTTTACTGGCATCTAGGCTACATTGAAACCTAGAAGCACCATTCTGGTTGTGAGCTCATACCCATATGAAGATATGTGCATTCCCCAACGCTGCACCTCTGTTAGGCTGAGCAAATCTTGACCAGAGCTGCTTCCAGCATGTGTATGTATGTATGTATATGTGTGTGTGAGTGTACATATAAATATGTACATACACATACATATACTATGAAAGACAACTCTAGGGTTAGATGCTATTTCAGATGCTGTCTGGTTCTGTGTGCACAACTCAGTGCTTGAGAGATTCAGAGCAGGTTCTAGCATCTCTCTGAATCCCAGTGTCCCATCTGTGAACAAAAAAGCATCCTTCTCCTGGCAGAGTGGATGGAAAGGTTAGCTATGGTGTGGGTAGGATGTCTCAAATGCTTCTCTTACGGGTTTGTTTTGTTAATGAGGCTCCATCTAGTGAGTATTCATAGAGTTCTTAGAACTTCACTTGCGTGTGGTAGGACTTGTTAGATAAGGAGGAAAAAAAATCGAGACTCTGTTACAATGGACAGACAGCAAACTTCAGCTGTAGTAGACTTGAAACACAGGATCAAAAACCTGATTGCTGCTTTTGTTTCTTGAGACAGGGTTTGTATATAGCCTGAGCCATACACCCTTGCAGTCTTTCTGCTTCAGCCTCCCAAATGCTGGGATCACAGCCATGAGCCACTCTGCATGGCCTTAATCACTTTCTTTTTCTTTTTTCTTTTTGTTTTTTTTTTTTTGTGTGTGTGTGTGTTTGTGGTGTATGCTCAGGTGTGTGTGGATAGGTATTCCCATGGGAAAAAGAGTAAGACACTGGGTATCCTTCCGTATCACTTCCATTAAGACAAGGTTTCTCACTGAATCTGGAGCTAGGCTGGTAGGCAAGCCCCCGTGATCTCCACCCCCAAAGTACTAGGGATAAACGCATGCACAGAGCGCTGGCTTTTTCTGTTGGTGCTGTTGGGAAGTCAGCCTACCAAGGCATCTTTCTTTATCTGTCTAAAGGCATGCCTGGAGACCAGTCAGAAGTCATTTCTCCTGGGCTCGGAATCTCTAGTCATGTGATATTGCTCTGGCAAGCCTACTCTGGTTCTGAAATTGTTTACAGTTTCCCAGGGATGAGGAAGACACATGTACCTTTATCAAGGGCCCTAATGATACTTAGCCTAAGTTGGTTGATTCTGGAAGCTGCTGATGGTCCTTTGCCAAATCAAAGGGATCTCAAGAAATTTACAACCTATTTCAGGGATTCCAAAATGCTTGTTGATTAGTGAAATCACCTACCCACTGTGACCAGTACTTTCTAAAGCAGAATAAAGAGCAACGGAGTCTAATGTGCTGTAGAGGTTAGAGTGTTGTGAAAAGGACACACACACACATACATGCACAAACTTGAGTGTGTGCACTTGGGGTGGGAAGTGTGGCAAGTATGTGGATGATCCACACCGATGCTGAGCAAAGCCCAGGTCACCCGTCCCCAGCTCTGAATCCGTGGGGCCTGGGTACAGCCCTATAGAAATGAGAACCAAGTAGAAGTCCCTGAATCATGGCAGACCTTCCTTTGCATGATGAAGGGAAAAGAAAGAGAGTAAAAAAAGGCGGGGCTGTCTGGAAAGCAGTACAGAAGGAGTGTGAAGCAGAAGGGACCGGTACTCTGAGCGTCAGACATCAGAAGACAGGAGTGTGAAGCAGACCTTCCCCTTAAGCTATCCTCTGCACCTCAAATTTCCTTGAAGTGGACACAGTAAGGCATCTTGGAGTCAACAGTGCTTGGACAGATGCCTACCAGATGCCACAGAAGGATGTGTAGGAAGGATCACATACGTGGCCTAGATCATTCTCAAGCGCAGTCTTGGGGTGGGTTGCCTCTTTTGCAGGTGGGAGTGTGGACAGTTCATATCAGGGTCTTTGTGGAGGCCCCAAAGTAAGTCACAGAGGAGAACGGCAAATCCCAGGTAAACATTAATGGTTGAATGTGAAGGGAAATTTATGGCATCATTTTTTCACACCTTCGTTCATTCAGTAGGCGTTTGTCTAGAGACTGCAACAAACCAGGTGCTGTCCTAATCTGAGGAATAAGACAGGTGAGGTTCCTGCTCTTGCCAGATTCCTCCCTTCCTTAAGGAAGCATGAGGAGTAATGATGCCTAGAGAAAGAATAAATGCCCTGAAAGCAAGCACTGGAAGGTGGCGGGTAGAATCCAGCTATCACCGAGAAGGCCATGGCTTCTATCTGACTGCTAATGAAAGTACAAGCTGCGACTCAGGGTCAGCACGCACTGTCAAGTACCCTGTGACTCTGCAAGCCTACCTTTGTCCCTTCCCTAGACTGACCAATACTGATCCCAGATGTTTGCGGCATGTGACAATAGGGGTCTGAATTCCTAAGAAGGAATCAGGCAGTGTGACTCAGAAAGGTGAGCGGGAACTAGAAAATCATGGTCTGTACCCACTTTAGAAATATAGTAAGCCATGATTTTTCTCAAGAGTGTGTGTGTGTGTGTGTGTGCGCGTGCGCATGTGCGTGTGTGAAGGTGTGTTGTGTTTCTTTTTATTAGCAGAGGTTTTTATGTGACCAGATTTCATCATTGAGCTCTGGCTGTCACCTGCCTGCTCGTGGCATTGTACCTATTGTCCATACGATGGGGAACCAAGGACCTTGGGAACTCAGAGCCACATTAGGTAGGGCTCTGGCCTTCTCTGAGGAAGAGTGGCTGGGCTACACTCAGCCCCCTCCCAGACCCTGGCCTCGGGCACCAGGCTTTGTCTCCTTTCACTTGGCTGCATGCCAGGCTTGGCTGTCTTTCCTCATCTTTGGCCTTGTTTATGTTCCAGTCTTTGATAGCACTGGAAAACACCAGCATGTGGTGGTAGCTGGTGCCCATTTCCACACAGCAACACGTATCCCTGTTTTCTCAGCACTAACCAGAGAGATCACGTGATTCAGTGGTCCTAGTTAATTGATTTATATATCTAACTATTCAATTACATAATGTGATTTTTGTCAAAATTTCATGCAGAATTTCTAAACTGGAAAACAGATCTGTCGGAGGCCAGGAGTTCCCCCTGACCCCTCCTCTGAAATAAGCTCCTGGCAGACCCTCTAAATATGCAGAGCTCTTCCTGACAACCAAATACAGAAAGCATCAGTTCATAGCAGCTTCAAACCTCTCCTGTCACAGAAGGGCCAAGATGGGGAAGCCTTGAGTCCCAGGCAAGCTGGTGGAAAATAGGTGATTGCTTCCACTCATGCAAAAAATCAGATTACAAAATTCCAGTAGAATTAAGGAGTAAGTACCAGGGCAGGATTGGGAACTGGGACACAGGGGACTCTGAGTTGGAAGGAGGTAGCATCCTGACTGCATGCCATGCACAGAGGCACCAAGCACATGCTTGGATGTGATGATTCATCCCTGCTCTTCCACGTGTTCTGGGTTTCAACATTTTCGTTTCACCGAGTGAATTTCAAATGAGTGCCTGTGAGGCTGGTGATGTGCCTGCTGCTGGTCACCCCAGAGTCATGGGTCCTCCGTCGTCACACCGGGAGCTTGCCTGGCTCCCTAGCCTCACTGAGGGTTGCATGTAGACAGCCATCACTGCTCTGGAGGCCCTGCCCAAACTGTTCAGGGCTGCATCTCTGATTAATTGACTCTTGGAAATGGTTTGCTCCCAAGTGTCACTGCAAGAAAACTGGATTGGAGGAAAGTGGAGGGTGGGCCATCTGGATGCCTTAGTCCGTCTTTCAGCTTCTCTGGGTCTTATGTTATCATTTATAAAAGGTCACTCCACAGCAATGTGAAGAACAGACAAGGAAAACAAACCCCACACAGCACTCAGAATAGCGTCCAGTGCAGCCCAAGATATTCCGTAGAGACACTGTTGCCCTAATGTTTCACTGTGGACACTGAAATCTCAGATCTGCTGAGGCCTCCCTTCCTTTCCAGAGGAGGCACAATTGTTTTTATCTGCACAAGGCACATGCAAAAAGTCAGAAATCGCCAAGACACTCCTTCAGCATTCTTTCTGTCCAATATTGGATCTTCATTTAGCCATTAAATCTCACCCTGGCCCTAAGGTGAGACTCAGCCAGTTCTGTTTCGGGGAAATGGAAGCTAAGGCTCAAGGAACTTTAAGAACTTGCCCACACAGCTGGTCAGCAGCCAAGGCTGACACCAGGACACCTCATTCTTCTCTGTGTTTGCTTGCTGCTTTTTTTTTTCCTGCTTGTTTGTTTTGTGTTTCATTTTTGTAGATGCAAAAGAGATAGGCATTAGGAGAACAGTGGCTGTTGCTGAGTGAGGGATGCCCAAACCGACTATGGGGCATCAGGAAGGGCAGAAGCCTGACCATACGCACAGGGTATCCCAGGTACCACTCATTGAGTCTCCTTAGCTGACAGAAGGCCATAGAAACACTGGACAAGCTTGGATGCTTCTTTCTTCAACCCACAGATCCTTTCACGGATCCTCACAGGGGATCTAGGCATGCACAAACTCTCCCTTCTGAACCTGTAACCTTCTTTCCCTTCCTGCCGTTTGTCTTCCTCTTCTTCACTGAGGTAATGCTAGTTCCTGGGATACTGGATTATGCCAAGATGCCCTTGTGACTCTGCACAGGGCATATGACCTGTGCTTTTGTAACATGCAGGCATTGTGTAGCTGGTATGTCCCGCACTGAGTACTTCGGTAAGACAAAATGGCCAACACTCTGCCCTTCCCATCTACTTGGGGATTGTTGCCAGACTTTAGGCTGCGTTCTTGGTTTTTTTTCCCTATCTCCCTACTATCCACTATCCTTTACAACCGCTACCCCCAATACTAGGTAGGAGAGAAAGGAAGTCAGAGGGGAAAGAGGGTACCAACATTGTTAGACTACTTCCTGCTGATGAGGGGCATCAAGTTCCTTGGGGGCAAATTTGATCTTCTTTGTCAGAGTACCTCCAAGCAGCAACCAGAAATCTAGCAACCAGCAAGCAGCAACAGCAGCAGGAGCAAACAGGGGCAGCAGCAGTCACCACCTCTCTTCTGGCTCTGGCATTACATACCCTCTGAAGAGTCCCCAGAATTCCAAATGTAAACTATCCTCAGCTGGAAAAATCATGCCCCTCCTAGAGCACGGGGCAAAATCATAGTGAGCTGCTGTGGACAATCTGAAGCAGCCCCGTATTCCACACCTGGGATTAAAACAGAAACATGGTCCCATAACATTTCTGTGGTTTAAAGAAAAAAAATTCTCAAGACAGTGGGTTCTCATTGTCTTGGGACAGACTCTTCACTGCCACCAGAGAAACCCGGGAGAAGAGACCAGAAATTCATACCACACTAGAAATGCTGAGCTTTGTCTTGTTGTTGCTTCAAAGCCAGTCTTTGGATGGAAAGAGAGTTTAGGTGCTACTTGAGGGTCACTTGCTCTGTCTCTGTGTGTCAGGGTTCAGGACTGAACCCTAATCTGTCTCAGGAGTCCTAGGCCACCCGTTATACCATAAGATCCCCTGGACCTCTGAACACTAGCAGCAGAGGAGAGCTGATAGGTGGTACTTGGCCTCCTCATGCTTAGGTCCTCTGACCTAACAGAGTTGTTGGCACACAGTGGACCCTGGGATGACCCTGTTAGATAGTATAGAATGAAAAAGTGCCCCACCCCACTGGCCATTCCTGTGCCCTCTGGCCACAACCAGGATTTAGCCAACTCATCCCTGAGGTTCCTGATGAAGGTGTTTGTCAGGTTGCCTCAACTCCCCTGAATGGCACACTCATCTCTGGCTGCTAGGACAACAGCTCCTTGGGAGTCCTTGTGCGTTCAGTCTTGTCTTTTTAAAGGATGGAAAAGTATCTCCCTGCTGCCCAGCCCCCTGCTGATACGCTCATTTTCCAACCTCTCCTTGCCAGCAGGCCAAGCTACGGTTGATTAGGGCAATGAGGCTTGCCCTGGCTTCCTCTGTCCCTCCCCAGGTCCTTGGCACTGAACGTCAGTCCACTGTCTATCAATACTGTCTGGCACCAGAAGAAAGCCCCTCTCCCTTTCTGTGCCCAGCATCGAGTTGCCTGGAAACCAGGACAGAAGCCGAGAGCATCTTGGGTTCCTTTTTCATTTCCCTGCCAGGTCTCAAAAGCAAGCAGTTGTTTGTTTTATGCAGAACCTTGTTCAGTGGAGGCCTGCCTTAACCTTGCCCAGATGATTTCATCAACCTGCGTCACAGTGATGCAGACTGACAGAGACAGCCACCGAGAGCTCAATGACAATGCCATTTGGTGATCAGTGCAACCGGTCGTAATTAACAGTGAAGGCTGAAGATGGATTGTTTCAGAGACAGCCAGGCTGGGAATCAAGCAGGGCATGCGTGTGTGTGTGTGTGTGTGTGTGTGTGTGTGTGTGTGTGGTGTGCCTGTGGGTGTGCCCAGGCACGTGTTAAAATTGGCAACATTGTGAACTGCAGCTCACTGGAGCCACGTGCAGAAGGGAAGAGATTTTTCTTTTCCCAACAGGACAAAAAAGCCTGTCTTGAACATCCTTTCTGACTTTGCTCGACACAGCCACACAATTCCATGCAGGGTGAAGGTGCCAAGATTCTGCTTGGCTCTTCCTCAGCAGTACCTAGTGGGAAGGTGGATCATTTTTATAGGAGCCTGGGGAGAGGTGAAGGGTTCAACAGTCACAAATGGGAAGGCAGCACACCCTCCCCCAACCCTGTTTGATGTTTGGGACAGGGTCTCTTGTGAATCTCATTATGCGGCCCAGGATGACCTTGACCTGCTCATCCCCCAGCCTTCAACCCCGAGTATTGAAATTACAACAGTGAGCCAAAATGCCTGGTTTGTATGGTAGTGGGGGTTGATCCAGGGCTCAGTTCATGGTAAGCAAGCGTTCTGCCAGCTGAGCCATATTCCCAAACCTTCACTCCGAGTCTTTGGCTTTGCAGTAAGAAGGCCAGTGAGTGGTCAGGACCAAGCCTGGCTGCTGCTACCGTCATCTCGTGTTTTGTGCCACCTGGATACTGTGGGTCCACGAAGCTGGGGAGACTGCATCTGTGCTGAGGAGGACCACGTTTTCTCTTGCCAAAGGCTTCCCTCTGTACCCAAGTCTGACATCTTTTGAGGAACCCAGGAAGCCAGGCTCCATGCAGTAAGCCACTTGGCAGGAACACTGAGCCATGCCTCTCTCGCTATGTCTGGGTACCATAAATGTTCCCTGGCTCTCTAGATGAGGATGGATCTGAGTGGAGTGCTGCCTGAGGTTATGTAGCCATAGTGAACATGGAACCAGAATCTGAACTCCACAGTCGACTCAGAAATTGTTCTGACAATAATTCACCCATATTCCTGCAGCTTCAGATCTCACCAGTAGTTTGGAACATTCTTGTCACTAGTGAGTAACTTGGAAGGGAGCAGGTCTGAAAAAGAGCTATTTGCTATGCCTTCGAGGTACTTTTATATGAAATACTTAGATATCCTTTTTTTCTTTTTGAGGCAGGATCAGGATGGCTTTGATGTAGCTGACAATAACCTTGAACTTTTGGTTCACCTTCCTCCATCTCCCAAGTGCTGAGATTACAGGAATAAACCACCATGGCTGACATAAGAGGAGTGGGGATCAAACCTGGGGCTTTGTATATGCTAGGCAATCATTCCACCCACTGAACTACAGCCCCAGCCTTAGCCACATTATGTAATGAGAACTTGAAATGTCTAGTGTTTTTCTGAGTCACTAAGTTCCTGATTCTCTACCCTGTTACTTCCCTGGACATCTTTGTCACTTGCACGATTTGTAGAATCAAGCATGTATAGTGGCCTTTTCTTCAATAGTGCTTTTTCTCTTTGATTAATATTTTAATAGAATGTCTCTTATTTGTTCTTTGGCAATTCTGTACATGTAAACAAAGTTTCTAGATCATAATCTCCCCCCAAATCCCCTTCCTCCTCCACCAGGTGCCTCAAACATCTCCCCTTGCCCACTTCATGTCCTTCCCTTAATATTTTCAAGGCAAAGCAATTTGAAAAGGAGGACGTGTATGCTTCCTTCCTAAAGATGGAGACAGAGTGGCTAAGTTCCTAATGCTGAGCCTTAGGAGCTTTGGGATCTGTGTGATGGGGATGATAAAGGTCCTGAGTTGCCGTGAATGAATGCATTCACAGGCAAAACGAAAGGACAGCCCCTTAAGAACATAGACTCTATAAGACATGGGTAACATTGAACATTTTTTTTACCTACTGGCAGGTTATGGGATAGGCTGAGGCTGTGGGTAAGGGAGGGC
Organism: Psammomys obesus; assembly: GCF_907164565.1. Lineage (NCBI taxonomy): Eukaryota > Metazoa > Chordata > Mammalia > Rodentia > Muridae > Psammomys > Psammomys obesus. The sequence goes on along the minus strand of NW_026590767.1, from coordinate 1,458,642 downwards.
TAAGCATCAGATAACACCGGGTCCTAACTGAGGGTTCAGCAGAGGCATAGTTGGTTCACGTAGGCATTTTCATGACTCTTATCTCACAGCACCTATATTCATTCATTTCTTAAAAAAAAAAAAAAAAAATCAGAACAGCCCTAGCCTCAACAGCTCAAACCTGTTTCCTTAGTATGTAACAATTCTGTATATGTAAGGTGAGTCTTAAACCCCAAGACACTATAGTATAGATTCTAGTAAAGAGCTTCAGATAACAGCCTTATGGAAAACTAAGCCACACATGGCAGTGTATACCTGTAACCCCAGAACTCAGGCCACTGGGATAGGAGGATTGGGATTTTGAGGATATCCTTGGCTTTTTGGAGAAAGTTTGAGCTATCCTGGGCTAGAAAGGACCCGAGAGAGAAAGACAGAGAGAGAGAAACTTAGGTCTCTCTAGAAACTCTTTCCCTTATATTCCTTGTAGGGGATGCTTCTTCTAGGCTGTGTGTGGCTCAGTGGTTAAGACCTCTTGCCGTTCTTCCAGAGAAACCAGGTTAAATTCTCGGACCCCACACGGTGGCCCACAGTTGACTATAACTCCATTTTCGGGGGACCTGATGCCCTCTTCTGGCCTCTGTGGGCATCAGGCATGCATGTGGTGCTCAGACTTCCGTACAGGCAAAGCGCTGATATATGTAATAAATGTCCACAGACACTGGGCTCTATTTCTTCCTCTTGGAGCAATCAGAGGGTTCAGCTCACACAGGCAAGGTGCTTACCAAAGAGAGTGCCAAGCAGAAGAAGCAGACCCTCTCTTCTGCCCTCTCTCTCCCTTCCGCCCCCTCCCTTCTGTGTGCGTTACATGTGTATGTGCCTGCGTGTGTGTGTGTGTGTGTGTGTGTGTGTGTGTGTGTGTGTGTGTAGACTGCAGCATGCTTTATTGTCTGGACTAGCTTCTACAGTCCTGTGGCCTCCCACAGCAGGGACTGGGTACCATTTATATGCCTGTGTTTATTGGCGGGGACAGGCCACTAACACTGTAAGAAAAACCAATTTTCCTGTCCCTTTACTCCTCCAGAAGTCCAGCCACCTTTTCACTCCAGTTGCTTCGTACCTACCTCACTTAGCACTTATTCCGCAGAAAGACAACTCTTTCTCATCCCAAACCATCTCAGATTGGAAACTGGCAAAGAGGATAACTCACTACGCTTCCCTTCTTGGGAAACTAATTTGCATTTTAATGCAAGCTCCCTGGCACCTCAAAGACCGTCAGAGACACATAAAGGATCAGGTCTAATGGTGTGAGCCTCAGGTGCCAAGACCTAACATCTGGGCTTGTAATTTTAAACATATGGCACATTTCAGCCTGTGCCATCCACCAGCCCGCTGCGCCATTCCTGCCACCCCTGAGCACAAGTCCCCAGCATCTTCTCGCTGTACCAACTTATTATCCGTCAACTGAAAGCAGTCGCCTCGCTGCTGAGTGGGGGAAGGAATTTCGAATGTGGCGACAGCTGCAGTGTGGGAAGTGTCACCCACTGTCAGTGGCCCTCTACCATCCCCCAGCTTCCCAGGAAAGCCGTTCCCATTTTACAGACGACAAGAGTGATGCCGAGAAAGCCACATACCTAATCCAGTGACACAAAGTCAAAGGACTGGGGCCTGTCGCTCAGCTGATTGTTTGTTCAATGCGCCTAAGGCCTTGGGTTCAATCCCCAGCACTACATAAACCGGATGTGGTGCACATGCCAGCACTTAGGAGGTGGCCACAGCAGGCTCTAGTGGTGGACCAGGCAGAGGAAGGTCCCTGCCCTCTTCTAGCTATCAAAGGAGGAAGTTGACGGTGACTTTCTCTGGCTGCAGACTGTTCGAGAGCTCAGCTATGTTTCCAGCCACCACTTCTTGATTACCCGTGTCACTTTTGGCCAGTTACCCTATCCTGCGGGGGGTGGGGGGGAAGGGCCCCTTTCTCATCTGACAAATGAAGTCACTGGCCTGGAAAATCGCTAAGGTGCCGCCTGGGGTTTCTACAGGGACCCTCAGCCCGCCCCCCATGAGGAGATCAAGGAGAGGAGCCAGCCTGGCCGGCCTCCCATCTGGACTCCCAGCGTTTATTTACCCTCGGGCTCTCTGGAAACTCAACAGCTTGACCATATGGGCTGCCCTGCGATGGGCTGGGCTCAGTGACAGGTTGGGGAGCCAGGGTTCTGGTGTCTCCAAAGGAGGGAATTAGTCCTGGGCGGCTGAGGCCTGCCAGCTTCCCTTCTCGGAGTTGCTGAGCTGCTGGAGAGCTTGGGTAGAGCATGCGCAGCACCTGCGAGCCCAAAGAGAGTTGCGGAACAGAGCTTGTTTGCCGCCTCTGCTGCTTTATTACTTCATTATCTCTACAGTCTGAGAGAGGCTGGGCTGGGGCTCTGATTGCAGTCTGTTAACTCCCCAGTTCCCAGAGGCCCAGGCCCTGCTGAATTCAGCACATTAGACCATTCCTCGCTTTTCTTAACCACTTTCTTATGGCATGAAGCATGGGTGCCCCTCTTCTTTGTCCTCGGTTTTATGGGGAGCACTGGGCTTTTTGGGATATTAGGGAAGATTTCCTAAGCTCAAATGGGCTGTGCTCACAAAGCTTTGCTCTTCTTAATGATTCTCAGAAGCAATTACTCCTCCCCTGCACTAGGAAGCCAAAGGCTTGCTACTTCACTCTGCAAACGCCTTCAGATCCTGTTTAGCAGATTGCAGCCGGGAATGTTACCTACCTCAGAAGGTCCCAAGGAGGGGTGGGTTAGGTCTTACCCTCCCAGTACTGTACATAGATAGAGGCAGCTTTACTGTCGTTGCAATCAATGAAAGTACAGTGGAAACCATTCACGGAATGGTGGCGCCGGAGTGGTCTCATGAACTAGGTTAAAGGGCATCTTCTTTATTTTCAAAGTTTTGGACAATACCTGGAAACTACTAAAATATTGTTTTTAAAGCCTGGATATTGTATCTGTGCTTCTGTCTTTGAAAAGCCTACAAAGAACTGAAATTTGTTGTTCTTGATGAAGAGAAGGTAGGTGACTTATCCTGCGGTAGCATTATGGTAAGGCAGAGAGGAAAGGATCTGGCTTGGACGTACTAGCTATCAGAGGCAGCCACGGGAATTGGGAGGCCAGCCTGGTAAATTTAATAAAACTGACTCAAAAAAATTCAATTAGGGTCAGGGACATAGCCCAGCGGTAAAGCACTTGCCAACACGCAGGAAGCCCTGAGTTCAATTCCTAGTGCTGCCAGCCCCAAATCATAAATACACTTAAAAAATGGGAAAGAGAAGAAATAAAAACTTCAGGAGTGCCTAGCCTGAAAAAAAAAAATGCACAAGCTAAATTTTTTCATGTGTCCCAGTTTTTCTCTCTGGGTGGCAGTGGCTTTCTTGCTCTGGGTTTGGGCTCACCTTGGAGGCGCAGAGCAGCTGAGGCAGAGGCTCTGTCTGGAGAATCTCAAGTGTAGGACTGGAGTAGGGTAAACAGTGTGTGGCATCCCAACTGTAGTCATCGCCCCATGTGAACCTAATCTCTACCAGCCTGCTCACTGGAACGTCCTCTCACACAAGCCAGACACCCTGCCCCCCACTCCCCTGGGCTATGGGCTGAAGTGTTTTTTTGAAGATGATGTTGAGATTAGTTGTTGCTTAGTTTAATGCTCCATTTGTGCTCACTCACGGGAGATCAGCAGCACTCGAAGGCGGCTTCTGGTGAAGGTGGTTCTTGGAAATCACTCTCAACCAGCAGCTTGAGGTCTCGTGTTGTTAGGCCTGAGCGGGCAGCAAGAAACAGCAACAGGCTACACGTTGCCCAGGGCAGGCGAGCCCCAACAGAACCCGCGCCCTCCCCTGCAGGGCATGAAGTACCGCACCTGAATTCACAGGCGTGCACCAGCTCACCAGGCCTCAGAGAACCGTGAAGGGTCTGGAGCAGAGCCAGGGAAGGGAAGGGAAATGATGGAGAGGTGGGCAAGGTGTGCCGTGAGCACGAGCAGACAAGTCAGATTAAGCCTTTGCCTCTGGAATGATGAAGACCCAGGCACCCTGGATCTAAGCCCAGAAATATGCACAAGGGGTGGGTGGTGGGGGCCATGTGCAAGTTCCAGGGAACTCTACCAGAAAGGAGGTAAGTCCCTTGAAGGGCAACAAGGGGCTATGAGAGTGTTAGTGCATATATGGGTTTCGGGAACATGCGCTGTGTGAGGAGGCTCTTTCCATATGACTTGATATCAGGCAACCCATAGCAAGGTCTGACATGTGCAAGGAAATTCATGAGTTACACTGACTTCTCCCAGCACCTATACGGGTGATGGGGAGGGGCTGCAAGGGAGGCTCTCTCTTTTGCCTGGTGCTGTGACTAGTGCTAGGGACAAGAGGACATAGTCCCTTCTGTCAAGGAGCTGACAGGGGATCAAGGTCATGGTGGTTCTTGCCATGGTGCAGTTTTTCTGAGTTTTTCACTGGCACCAGGGTCACAGATTCAGGAGAACGAACACTAGGATGGATGGAGACAGCAAGCCCTGGATGGATGGATGGATGGATGGATGGATGGATGGATGGATGGATAGATGAGAGGAGCCTGAGATTGACAGATGGACAGTGAAAACTTGTTAAAGGTTCCTCCCCTTATCCCCTCTGCACAGCACAATGGCTTCAACTTCCTGTCCCACCGGCCCTGTACAGGAAATGACACTCCTCTCTCTGCTCTAGCCTGTACCTTCTCTACTGGGCAACACTTCCTTCTCCAAGAAGCTTCCTGGGTGTCCTCCCCACCCTGTCCTCTGCCTGTGCCTGCCCTGGGAATGCAGTGAGTACAGCCATCTCATCACTCAGCATTGGGAATGGGAGGAGAAGATAAAGGAAAGAGGGGAACAAGAGAATCCTATCTCCCTTCTCCACTGTGGCTTCAAGATGTGCCAGAAGCCTCTGCCTCAGGGCCTTTGCACCAATGCTGTCCTTTCTTAGGATTCTCCTTCTCCAGGTTTTTGCCTGGATCACTCCCTTATTCCTTCCACTCTTACTCTCAAGCTGCGTGTAGTAATCCATGCCCATTCTGTCCAGGTAAAAAGATAAAAAAACAAACCTGACACTTCTTACTCCTGTTCTGTATTTCATCTTCTTCCCTTAGCCCTCACTGGTGGCATGCTAGGATTTCCTCACTGTTCTTGTTTGAGGTCCTTTTATTGATTTTCCAAGGGAAGGCTCGTTTACATGGTGTTAGATGTGTCTTTAGGACTCAAACACAGCAGCTCTGGTGCAGAAAGATGCTCAGTTAACCCCTGCCAGGTGGATGCTCAGGATGAAGGTGGCATGTCTAGGTGCTTAGGGTACCAGTCCCTGAGAAGCCCTAACTGTGGCTATCTCTCTCTCTCATCTTTAGGGGGTGTTTCAAGTCATCCACCCCACCCCCATCTGAGCTGTGTTCAATTGCAAGGAGGAAGCTTGGCTGACTTAAGGGCATGGGGAAGATGACCATTCTGTATCCCTTAACCCACAGTTGGCTCTGAACAACCGAGAATGGGTCAGTGCAACCTGTCACCCAAGAGGGATGTGCAGTGTCTGACTGCCGGCGATGCCCCTGTGTACTACCCTATTTGAAAGGGGCAGGAAGGAGCCCGCCTATTGGGGGAAGATCATGGAGATCCTCCAGGGCTTGACTGGGATCCTCTGCTGATTATGTCGGGTGATAGAGCTGGTCAAAAAGGGCAGAGAGGGACTCCTAAGCAGCAGTTCTGAGGATATCCTTGCTGGAGTCCAGGAACCCTGGAGAGAACTCTGTTTTCTGTCTCTTTATTATTTCCTTAGATGAGCTCCTCTACCTAGAGGCTAAAACTGAGAGACGGACCCTGGATACCTGGTTGGGTCAACTGGACTGTCTAACCCGTTTCCCTCCCCACCCTCACTATAGTTTATGACATGAGTCCTTTAAAAAGCCCTAGACTAGCTTCACAATGCTGCCTGTTTACTGAGACTCCTGCAGTAAGAGTGCTCTGTTCCTTTCTTTCTTTCCCCACTCTATATTAAGCTCCAACCTGTGAACCTGTAATAAATTTTCTTTTTAAAACTCACCCTCTGTAAACTGTAAATTTTTTTCCTTTGAATTCACGAAATAAAACCCTGGAAGCCATTTGCTCAGGGCAACTTGGTGGCCATGAGTTTCCAAAACCCTAGCTCTCTGAGAAGGATCCTTCATGCTCGAAGATACCCCACTATTCCTTCATCATTGCCAGACGTGCCCTCGATGCCCACCTGAAGCCACAAAACCAAGGACCAGGGTAACAGGCAAGAGGACCCCACTGCACAGTTCACAGAGGCCACACAACTGCTGCCCCCAAGAAACAAGTTCCTGTAAGTTCCACCTGTCAGTGTCACGGAAGCATGAACCCGAGACACAGCTCCAAGCTTCAGCCTGCAGCAGCCCGTGGAGCAGTTTTCAGAGGCCTCCACTCATGAAGATGGAATTCTTCATTTCAGAAAAGAGCTTTAATAGGACTTAGTAGCAAGCTGAGCCACAGTACATTTGGAAGAGGGCTTAACATATGTGTAAGAGCTGGGTTACTATAAAGGAGGAAGGATAAGACACACCCCAAGTGTGGATTAGGGCTTCTCCAGGCATAGTCACACTTGGACGTCTTTCCTCTAAGCCTTTCTTGGCTTCCGAAGCTACGTCTCAAAGGCATGCTAAAGAGTGCCCATGAGCTACAGGATGGCTGCTGACCTGAAATGGATAGGTTTATGGCTGACAATGTAAACTTCTAAGCCATAAAATTGGGACGGGAAAGTAGGATGGTTTGGCTGCAAAAATAAAAGTTTACAGACTTGTTTGTGGGATTCCCAGAAAAATTTCAGGATTGCGTGTAGGGAAGGGCAAGGCCTTAAGCATGATTAATTGTTATTTTGGAGATATCTCTCTATACAAGGAGTGTTCTCTGTCAGAAACCTGCCCGGCAAATGTTGCTCATTGTGCTGGAATTTTTGACTTTCCACTGTAAGTTTTAATCAGACTTCCAGAGTGAAGGGCTCCTTTCCCACGTCACCCAATTTTCCATCTTTCCATCCTGCCTACACTCCACTGCAGGCCTGACCCCCGTTCACAGAGAACTGGATCTGCCTCTATGAGAGAGGACGCTTTCCCAGTGCCTGTCATGGGAAACCTTATGGGACTCTCTCAACACTGTCATCACTTTTTAATGAGCAAGAGTCCCCTTGGCAGGTGCTTATCAGCCAATAAAAGTCTATGCCACTCTACCCTGGTTGCCACTGGTGGGAAGGCTACCTGCCTTTCGTTTTCTGTGATCTGACTGATATATCTCAGCAATGGCTGTTACACCCCTATGAGCCTACAGAAGCAAGGTGCCTTGTCAAGTTAGTCATGGGGAACAAAGGTCACATGCCTGACATCCCAATGAAGCCCGTGTGCCAGCACTGTGCTGTGTGCCGCCTTTCTTCCCTGCAAAGGGCCTTTTCAACCACGGCCAAGTGACCTTTCTAAAGCAGTTCTCAAACCCCATCGACCTGGTCACTTCCACCTTCTTCCTGACCCTTTCAACCCCACCCCTTCTCTCTTTCTCTCTCTCTTTCTCTCTGTCTTCATGCTTTTCTCTTTCCTTTCCTCTGCCTTTTTTTATGTTTACTATTATTATAAAAATTGTAATGCCATCTTGGTAGGCATCGATTGCAAAACAAATTTGGAAAAAAGATTGGCAAATAGTTTATCAGTGTTAAACACACACATTAAATATTTTAAATCATTTGTATTGTTTATATGTGTGGTTTTCATCTGCATATATGTCTGTGTACCATGTGTAAACAGTGCCCACAGAGGCCAGAAGAGGCCAGAAGATACCTGGAACTTGAGTTGCAGATGTTTGTGAGTCCCCAGGTGGAGACTGGAAACCAAACTCCAGTCCTCTGGAAGGGTAGCCAGTGCTCTTAACCACTGAGCCATCTCTTCAGCTCCTGTAGTTTATGCATTATAGTTATAGGGTTTCTTAGTCCTTCACTCTCTGAGAGGAAAATGGAGGTTAACCAGCATTACAGCTGCCCCTCATACCTGTGGACACAACCCAGGCCCTTGCATTGCTACCTTTTATTCCTTTGGGGTCATGAGCTGCACTCTTCTGTGGCTGAGGCTTAGGGCATCCTGCCCTTTCGATTGCTGGAAGAACTCTCTAAGAGGACATCAAGGTGGAACAGAGTTGGATCCCACTTAAAGGTAAACAGAGAAAACTGACTCCACAAAGTCACCACAGTAATAAATTAATTTTTTAAAGGCTCTAAAGAACATTCTCGGGTGACTCAGAGCTCACTGAGAACTCTTGTCTTCTCGTTGGAGGGAATCCTGGAAGGGGCCATGGAGCTACAGGACGCCTGCTTGCGAATATCTCCTGTTCTTCTTGGATGTCGGCTCTGGGGAATCAGGGGCGCTCCTCTCTGTGGTAGCGGAATTCCTCCTGGCTCCACGGGACTTTATATGAATCAGCCTTTCCTTCATGGTTGCCTCTGGCCTTTGCCCTCAAGATTCCCTTTCCTTGATCTCGGGGGAAGCCAGGCCAGGACTCTGCTTTCTTTCTACACAGTCGCATTCCTGTGTGTGGACCTAGGGTCATCTGTCTTCAAATTCTCTGGGAAACCCTAATGTGGCTACTCCTGGCTGCAGTTGCCATAGTGATAGACACTCGCAAAAATCCTTTTCTCTACTTTTGTCCCAAATCCTCAGAAGATGCTGGCAGTTCTGCTTAAGGTCTAGGGTCCTGGGTCAGTTTATTCCCATCCTCCTTGGTTGAGGGTGTCTTGTGGATGGCCAAAAAGATCCCATCAAAACACCACTTCTTATTTGCTGCTTTCCTCCCTTCCTTCCTCCCTCCCCCTTTCTCCTTCCTTTCCCTCTTCTTCTTCCTCCTCCTCTTCTTCTTGCCTATACTCTGTTTTCAGTGTCCCCTCCCATAACCCTAGATTTTTAAAAGCCAACCCAAACAGACACATGTGCCACAGAAATCTTTAAAATGAGCCGACAAAAACAACACTTTTAGAGAAAAAGAAGCATTTGACTATGGGCTAAAATCCTGAAGGATTCCCAAACGTAAAGTCTCCCCAATCATTGAAGTAGGGGAATGGATTTGCGGCACTTGCAGACTCTGTTCTTTTTGTAGACGTGTGTTTCAGTGTCCCCACAAGACATGACAGGGGACCTTGGATTTGATTTTGAGTCCTTTAACCAAGAAAGAGAAAAGCTCAATGAGACAAATATGGCAAAATCTGCCCCATGATGAGCTCGGGAGAGAGCTCAAAAATCACACTGCTGTTCCTTCTTTGAGTATGTCTAAAAGTCTCATAGTCAAAACCTTTAATGAGAACAACAGATCGTGTGTTGAAATGTTCACAAGGAACATTGGATTCTCTCACATTTCCTGTGTGACTTGACATTATCTTTTTGGATTGATCCTGTGGTAATAACTTCACTGATTTTGGTTGTAGGATTCCTAAAGAGCTGAAAGCCTACTCTCTCTTTCCCCCCACCTCTCAGTCCCAAAGCTGCAGGGGAGTGTGCTCATTCTCTAGTACCAGTCAGTGGGGCAAATGCCAAGGGACCCCTGACTGCTCCTCAACTCTCTTCCAGTTCTCAGCCTCAGAACCCCTACCTCCTCTGTAATTGAACACTTAAAACATGCTGCTCACACAAAAGGTCTTTCGCAAATCTTGCACACAGGGCCTGTGGAGACACCAGCCTCTGTGGCCTCCTTTGTTCTTGGTTGCTAGGCATTCTCCTGCTTATGAGTACAATATTTACTTGTATTTATTTTATTTGCTCTTGTATTTGAGGAGTCTGGGCAGAGCCCAGGATGTTGATGCTGGGGATTTTCAGAGGATAAAGTATTCTGGGAAGCAGTGGGTCTATGCCCGCACCTCGGTGATAGGTCTTTCCACCCAAGGTCAAGGTCCTGAATTAGGCTTGGTCTCTGCTGGAGGCAGCTAATGTGAGATTCCCACATGAAATGGCACAAGAAACTTAACAAGCAAAAGACCCAGCTGGTTCTCTCCCAGCTTTGTCATGCACATGGGGGTGGGGGAGGGGAGGGGAGGAGACACAAGTTTTAAATAGATAGCCATATTATCAAAGGCAGCAACTCAAAGGAGGTCCTGCTCCTTAGAAATCTCTAATCCATTCCAGTGGTACCTGCCAGGTCGTTTGGCATGGGAGCCATGGTACCTACCTTTGGAAAGCATAGATTCTCAGAATTGATCATATGGACAATTGATGGAGTACAGGCAGAACACATGTAGTGACAAATCCTGAATCCCGCTTTTAGAGACCAAGAAGAAGAGGTCTTTAGGGGAAGTATTAAGTGAATAGGTAGTCATAGGTAAGTCATAGACACAGCGGTTTAAGAAGGAAACTGTGAGGGAAAGCAGAAGCCGGCATAACTGACATCTGAAAAATGTGATGAAGGCTCAGGACATTTAAATCATGGAGATGGAGGGCTTGGCAGGGCATATGGGGAGTAGGCCGCAGTCTGAAAGCACAAGGGTGTGTCTGTTAGGAATCTTCTAGACGGGATGACTGGAAATCCAGCTCTCGCCAGTTTAAGCAAAAAGACAATGTATTCCTCTAATCGAAAAGCTGAAGGGATGTATTGAGTTTGGGTACAGCTTAATCATAAAATAGCTTTATTCCTCAACTCCCTCCTCTTCCTCAGGTTGACATCACTCTCAGACTTCACGTGGGAAATCAAGGTGTGGCCAGCCATCCCAAGGCCCGAAGTCTTTCAGATTAGAGCCCACAGGGAGAAAAGATACATCTCACCCTGCTAGTCTCCGGGCGTGTTCTAGGATTCGCTCTGATGGGAACAAACGTGGGGTGTGTGTCTATCCCCGAAGCAATGACTGTCACCGGAGATCGGAAGCTTTGTTGATGGACCAGCCTGAGTCACCTGCTCAGACAGAAGGATGGCAAAGGGTTGCTCAAAAAGAGATGCGAAGCTGCGTTAGCAGAAGAGAGGAGAGATGCAGGAGTCCACAGGACACCTGCAGGGCAGGGCCACCTCACAGGGGCTTAGCAGAGCGGGTCTTTGCACCATCTACCTGTAGGGGCCTGCTGAATGGGACGCAGCAGCCCACAACGAGGAAATTAAAAATCAACGAAACCTACCTCCACCCACTCTGGGGAGCCCAGGGTGCTCCAGGTGTTCTGGAAAGGATTCAGGACACCTCACCCGCTTCTGCCTCAGGGGGCGTAGAGTCCTCTGGAGAGCAGACGCCTGCTTTGTGGGCTCTGTGCACAGATCCAAGCCTGGGGGTTGGAGGTGGCTTGTCCCCTAGAGATGAAGTGTACGTGAGCAAGCAGTTTCTGCCCATTGTCTAGGCAGCCAGGAAGTGAATAGGGGCCTCGCTGCCCATGGCTGAGCACTGAGAACCTGGCCTGGAGGGTCTACAGACTCATGTTCTAGTTAAGAGGAGCTCTCTGGTCCCTTACAAATCAGATTCTCCCCAGTGGCTCGGGACAGGGAGTACTTGAGGTTGGAGATGTGGCTCAGTGGGGAAGAGTGTTTGCTGCACATACATGAAGACTTGAGTTCAGATCCTAGCACTCCGGTGAAAAGCTGAGTCTGGCTGTGCATGTGCTAAACTGTGGAGGCAGAGATAGGAGATGGCCAGGGCCCAGCTCCAGTTTCAGTCAGGGTCCCTGCCTCAAGAGAATATGGCAGAGAGTGTTTGGATGCCTGACATCCTCCTCTGGCTTCTGTGTGCATGCAACTCCCTCCCCGCCACACCCACACAGCAAAAAAAAAGAAAAAGACGTCCTATTTCTGCCTGGTCCATCACCTCCCAGCCCCTCCCATGGGTGCCCCCTTAGTCCAGCAGGGACATGGCAGGTAGAGGAATGTTCTCAGTCTGATAGATCTCTTGCTGAGAAGAAAATGCCCTTAACCCCTTTCCTGCTTTCACCATGGGCCAGCTGTTGTCTTTGTCTGGAATACAAATACAGGAATAAGAAGATAAGAAGGGAGGCCCATGGATGGTGGGAGAAGGAAGACAGACTAAATAAAGGGTTTGGAGGAAAGCCAGGTGTGGGTTTGAGATTTTCCTGTCTCCTCTGCAAGGCAAAGCCAGGGAATGAATGTGCTGAGCTTACCTCATGACGGCAAGGCAAGAGGCTGAGACCTGGGTGCCCATCTTCTTCACTTTATTGATGCCACTCTGGGTGGAAATAGTTTGTTGTTTTGTACAGTGTCCTGCCTCTCACAACTTGGCATATGGCAGAATTATTCATCTTTTTGTCTGGAGGTTGTCATTGTGTGTATCAGCTATGACAAGTCCTTCTGGAATGTACAAAGTCCAAACAACTCTAGGCCTATTTTCTTGCTCTCTTAAGAAAATGACAAGGGAACACTCAAAAACTAGGAACAGAAGGAATGTACCCAACCAGATAAATGGTTCTGTTGTCCCAATGTCTGTATTTTTCCCAAAACGTGTGTGTTGAAATCAGAACCCTCACAAGGCAATGGTATTAGGGGCTGAAGCTTTAGGTCACGGGGTCAAAGCCCTCATGATTCCTAGTGAAGGAAAGGAGTTTCAGAGAGTTCCTCTGTCCCTTAAAGTGGTTTCTCCTCAGGTTCTGATTCTGCTTAAACCATCATCTTTGACCTCTCAGCTATTGGAACTGTAGGAAATAAATTCCTGTTGCTCATGACCCAGCCAGTCTATGGAATTTTGTTATAGAAACCTAAGGGGGACTAGGAACACAGCAGAATGTGGGGTGAACAAAATGGCCACAAGCCGGAGGATCTCACAAGAAAAAAAGGTCAACTTAGAGAAAGCGGCCAGAAAAATTAAATAAATGGCAAATGGATTGGAAGACAGAGTCTGCCTGTCATCGCAGAGGGCATGATCTAGTGCAGCGGTTCTCAACCTGTGGGCCGTGACCCCTGTGGCAGACCTCTACCTTCAAAAACATTCACGTTACAATTCATAGCAGTAGCAACATTTCAGCTGTGAAGTAGCAACAAAAATAATTTTGTGGTTGGGGGTGGGTCACCACAACAGGAGGAACTGAATTAAAGGGTCACAGCATTAGGAAGGTGGAGAACCACTGCCATGGTGTTCGGAAAATCTCAAGGGACACAGAAAATAAAGTGAGAACTCATGATGTGCTCCACAAAGCTGCAGAAAATCACTATATAAAACAAGTTTCCTATATACTAGCAATGAACAGTTTGAAAATCACTATAATCCTGTTGACAAGGATTCCAAAGAATAAAATATTGAAAATAAATTAACCAAACTGATGGAAGGCAAACATGGAAAACTATGGAACATTTTTAGAAACTTAAGGGAGGTTAAATCCATTGAAATGTGGCCCGTTTTCATGGATTGTAAGACTTAATATCATTGAGAAGGCAATACTCTGATTGGTTATGGTGGTGCATGCCTAAAGCCCCAACACGTGGGAGGCAGAGGCAGGAGGATTACCAATTCAGGGCCAGCTTGGACTAAGTAATGACATAGGGAGCGCCCATCTCATAAAAACAACAGAAACAAAGCAAACAAACAAACAAAAAGGGTAGCATTGTGACCTATAGTTTCAATGCAATTTCTGTGGTGTGTGTGTGTGTGTGTGTGTGTGTGTGTGTGTGTGTAACTAATAAGATTCTTATAAAGTTTACAGGGAAATGCAAGGCACCCAGAACAACAACAACAACAAATCTTGAAAAAGAAGGCAGCTGGAAAATTCATTCTTTCCAGATTCCAAACTTCCTACAAAGCTGCTGCATATTGACACAGGACAAGAAAAGTGATGGAGGAGAATTGAGAGCACCAGCCCAAGCCTGTGTGCCGTGCAGCCCACTGACTTTCAAGAAAAGTGTCAGGACTACTTGATGAGGAAGAAAAGTCATTTTAACAAGCATCACTGAAAATGAATTACATTCATAATGCAAACAAAGGAGGTTGGGCCCCTAGCTGACATGATAAAATTAACTTAAAACGTAAAATAAATAAAAAATTTTATAAAAGTCACTCTACAACTTTCAGAAAGAAACCTAAGTAAATTCTTGTGACCTTGGATTAGGCAATTGTTTCTTATCTGTGGCACCTGATACATAAGCAGCAGAATAAAAAATAAAATAAAACTTTTGTGTATCAAAGGACCTTCTGAAGAAAATTAAAAGACAGCTCACAGGAAGGAAAGCTTGTTTGCCGATCACTTGTCTGAACTTTTGAACTGTATGAATTTATATTTAGAGCAATGAATTCATATGACCCAACAGATAAAATCATGAACTGCCCAGCCATCTCTTCCTCTGCGTCTTCTGCCCTCTCTGCCTTTACCTAACATCTCAGGATATTGGTTCTATCTCCTGGGATCCCTGTCAAAAATGCAAAGTGTTGTACCAAAGAGGCTGCTTCCATATCAATAATTTGTTTCCATCCAGCTTGGCCCTTCATCTCTTTGTCCAGCACCTTCACCATCCCCTGCCTGGCAGTTTGCCTAGTTCCTGCTAGGGTCTCACAGCTCCTTTGGCTAGAGGCTTTGCTGTGGTTCAGTGCTTTAGAGGCGTGCTGTCATACATTTTACTCCTATGTATTATAACCTCTCCACCCCAATCATTTGTTGAGACAAGGTCTTGCCGTGTAGCCTAGGTTGAACTCAGAATCCTTCTGCTTCGACCTCCAGGTGCTGGGGTTACAGGCCTGCATGCGTGAATCCCCAGGCTCACCACCACGGCACTATCCTTCGCTCATCTGAAACAATTCTCCTTCATAGGACTTAAATACCATTAAAAATAGGTAATCCTTCCTATTTCCTGACATATAAAACCTACGCAGCACTTTCTCTTTCCCTTTGTGGCAACCCCTCATTCATATGGTCCAGTACTAGGTTCAGGAGGGTGAGGACAGACTCCAATTCCAATGTGTTGAGTGTCCTTCGTTAAACTCAACCGATGCTTCCTACAACCTTGTCCGTGGGCCCGTTTCCTCTCTCCTTCCGCCCTGCTGTGCCCTTACAAAACCTGGGATCTGAGTAGCTGCCGGAAGAACCACTGAACTGAAGAGCGTGTTGAGGCTTCTCTAGCTACCCTTCCGCCGGCACACACAGGACTTTCAGCGCAGCGCCTCTCTTTCTGTCCCCTAGTACACTGCTTTCCTTCTCTCAAGGACTAACCCCCTTCCTGGAAGGGCAGCTGCTGGCCTGACTGACTGGCTGATCGATGGCCTGGACCCTCACTAACTGATATGGAGCAGAGAGCTTGCTTTTCTCCGGACACCCAGCTCCTCGGTCCTCCTGCAAGCTCTCTGCTCAGCCTTGCGGAAAAAAACAAGCTTTGTGGTTTTTGTTTTTGTTTTTTTTTTTCCATATCTCTGCTTGTTACCTGGGGAACTGAGGCGTTCCCCACCTTTCCACACTCCCGTGGGAAGTAGCTGTCTTCTGGGGTTAGTGTGGCCTTGGGTCTCCTTCCACCTTTACTCCTGGATAGTTGTGAGGAGATGGGGTGTTGCCTGCTAGTCTGAGGCTAGGACAATCACTCAGCTCTGCTTTGCCCAAGACCAAGGCCAGCGTCCAGGCAGCCTCAGGGTCTCAGTGCTCCTTTGAAGAACTGCTGGATCACCCTTCTTCTAAGGGGCATCCTAGTGGAGTCACGGTGGTCGGCCTAGAGATGCAGGTGAGGACACCTGACTTAGTCACTGCTGCGGAGCCACTGTGAAGCCTGCTGCGGCTGTTCTAAACCTCCTTGTGGGTTCATGTCCTCTTCTGTGAGTCAGGACTTCCTAAGGTAGGTCCTGGGAGGGTGGGCTGGTGGCTGCACTTTCATTTTCCGGCTCTTTTTTTGCAAGGAAAAAAACAGCAACAACAACACAAAGCAAGCCGAAAGCAGGGGGCATGTTGTGGTAGCCGAGTTCCGGAAATCCGAGCAGCTCCAATCATGCTGTGTCCCTCGTTAACTTGTGATGATAATGTACACACAGGGACTAATTCTTTCTTTTTAAAAAATAAGATGGTGGCTAATTTGATTTGAATGCCTCGGTCTGGGAGCACGCTTCGTGATTTTTAATCCAATTAGTGTTGGAGATACTTCTGAGTCTAAGGGTATCTGGTTTCTGCTTATGATATAAGGTCCATGCCCTAGTGACTCATGTTTCAAGAAGGGAAAAGTTGGGACCTACCATCAATAGAAAGGGCCTGTGTATGCAGTTCTGCTGTTAAACGCCGTGGCAGGGAACGGAGGCCTCGCCTTTAGCTCGTATTTCTGTACCCAGCAGAAAACCCACAGAATGATTTCGAGTTAAACATTTGCCGTACAGGTTACCATTATGCCTTATTGGGGTCTCAAAACATCTACTTGAAGGTAAAAAAAAAAAAAAGCTGCCACAGTGACTACTCTCCTGGGGAACATTCTAGAAGTCTCAGTACAGAGGCCAGGGGCCAGGCTCTTCACTTGAGCTGACTGATAGAGCGACAAGGCCTTCGAGGCCTTATTTATGCCCTCCTGCTAAGTTTCTTGCTAGATGGCCAGATGAAGGCTGAGCCATTCTCCAACCCAGTCGTATTCTCACAAAGAAGGTGCTGCCCAAATGCAACAGTCAACTCTGTCTGCTTCTGTTGGTGCTGCGTCAGCGCAACATACTAAGCTTCTAAAGAGAATGTGTGACTGCAATCACGCTCAAGGGCGATTTTCATGCTTAATTTTTCTAATCAATTAAAATTTTTGTCATTCTCAAGGCTTCAAAAAACTGTCTTCCATCCTTGCCCATTGTTGATAAACATTACACCAAACCATCTCTGACACAATGACATTGTACCCCGTTTCCCCTAGAGAAGTCAGCGTATGAGTTGGCAGAGGTGACGGAAAAGCAAAAGGAGAGAAATGGACATCCTTTTGTCATTCCCTTAAAGGATGTGCTTTCAGTATTGTGATCACATGGGAAGAGAAGATTGATGGTTCCTCTTAGGGCCAAGCCATGGGAAGGTGGCCGAATAACGTTGGTGAGTTTCACAAGACAGACTATTCTTTCTGCAGCTGAGGCTCTTGCATGACCAGAAAAAGAAAGAAAGAAGGCATGTCTTCCTTATTTTCAGCTGAAAACGTTCCTAAGCTTTCATTCCCCACATGCCCTCTGTCATGACTCTGACTCCATACAATGGATTAACTATGAAATACACATGAAACCAACTGAAATAGTGAAACCAACCAAAAGAAAAGAAAGACCAAACACTGTTAAATCCACAAAGCACTGTTGTGAACTGTATGAAAACATACCACTGTCAAGAATGTTGAAAATGTGGAGACAGGAAGTGGCCTTGAAATAACATTTTTGAAGGGTCAAAAAAAAAATCAAAAGTATGTTGAACTTTGAATCAGAGCTCGTGGAACATAGGGTAGAGACAAGACCAGTTCTTGGCATGTGTAGGAGAGAGATTGGTTATGTGGTTTGTGGATGAGGTGGCTGCATTTGGGAGGGCTGATGAATAGAGGTTCTTGGGACCACTTTCCTGGTGACCCTATGCCTGACGCTGTAGAATGAGAGGGAAGAATTTCATCATCTATGCTCAGTATGTTTGGGCAGCCTGTCGTGATAGGTATGTGCTCATTTCACCATCTCAGTGGATGCATAAGCCACTGGTACCCAGACGTGATTCTTTTTGAAGATGTAGACTGTTTATTACCTACGCTTTTGCTAAAAATGTGTGTCAGGAGGTGAGAAAGAGTAGCTAAATGTGGTAGCTTGAAGGAGAATGACCCTCATTGGCTGTGTGAGTGCTCAGGTGTTTGAATGCTTGGCCACCAGTCAGTGATGCTGTTTGAGGAAGTTTAAGAGCTGTGTCTTGTTGGAGGAAGTGTTACCTGAAGCAGGTTTTGAGAGTTTAAAGACTCCACATCATTTTCACTTGGCTCTCTCTGCTACGTGCCTGTGGTTAAAGGTGTGAGCTCTGGGTAAGATGATCAATCCTCACTCAGAAAGGCAAATGGGATGGGCGTCAGAAGAGGGAGAAGATAGGCAACAGGACAGGAGTCTACCACAGAGGGCCTCTGAAAGACTCTACCCAGAAAAGTACCAAAGCAGATGCTGAGACTGATAACCAAACTTTGGGCAGAGTGCAGGGAATCTTATGAAAGGGGTGGAGGAGGAAATAGGAAGATCTGGAGAGGACAGGAGCTCAACAAGGAGAGCAAGAGAACCAAAAAATCTGGGCCCAGAGGTCTTTTCTGAGACTGATACTCCAACCAAGTACCATGTATGGATATAACCTAGATCCCCTGCACAGATGTAGCGCATGGCAGCTCAGTCTCCAAGTGGGTTCCCTAGTAATGGGAACAGGGACTATCTTTGACATGAACTCAGTGACTGGTTCTTTGATCACCTCCTCCTGAGTGGGGAGCAGCCTTACCACAGAGGAAGACAATGCAGCCAGTCCTGATGTTACCTGATAGGCTAAGGTCAGATGGAAGGGGAGGAGAACCTCCCCTATCAGTGGACTTGGGGAGGGGCATAGGAGGAGATGAGGGGGGTGGGATTGGAAGTAGATGAGGGAAGGGGGCTACAGCAGGGATACAAAGTGAATAAACTGTAATTTATTTTTAAAAATTTTGTAAAAACTGTGAGCTCTGTTTCCTACTCCAGCCTCTAGACCTGCTGCTTGTTGCCTTGTTCCGGACTGTGACGGAGTCGCATCTCTCTGAGACTTAATAAACCCTTTCTTCTGTACCTTGTCTTTATTGTGGTGTTCATCAAAAAAGTAACCGATAAACTAGAAAAGGAGAAATAAATAGAAGCCCCACTGACCCTGAGTAGTCTTCCTCACTAACAAAGGGATAAAGCTGGACCAGGACAAAACAGCACAATCACTCTCTTCCCCCAGACCTAGTAGATTAGAAGCTGACGGAGCCTAATCCTGTTAAGTACTCTGACATTTATGTTTATATTTATAATGTATACACTTTAATGTTTATATTTATAACATATACACTTTAATTGCTTTTTAAAGGGATAAAGAAAATGCACGACTCCAGGAGAAATATTTGTAGTGAATTGAAAATGGAACTAGCCAGTGAATACCTCGATTGTGTCCAAATTCTTGGGCAAGAATGAAAGATGAAAAAATTCCATCTTTGTTACCAGCTTTATGATCCTCGCCATTAATATATTCTTTCCATGGTGTGAAGACCTATCTTACCCAAACAGCCTAAGTCTTTAAATGTCCAAAGTGCACCAAAGTAGCCAACTACAAGCCAAGCAAGCAACAGCAAGCTGGAGCGAGCAGTGTGGTCTGAATCCTTTCTCTAACCTCCCCCCCCCACACACACACAGAGAGAGAGAGAGAGAGAGAGAGAGAGAGAGAGAGAGGAGGGGAAAGAGAGAAAGAGGGGGAAGAGAGAGAGAAGGTTGTTCAGGTGTCTACTTATAGAATTCAGACATTCTCAGGTTCGCCATCCAGTCTTCCAGGCCACTGGGAGGAATGAACATGGAAGGAGGGTCTTTCTCCTGAGCACGTCTTGGGCTTCTGGTAATTTCCATCAGCATTAGGCACCCGTCACTCTTTCTTTGCCTTCTTTCTCTACACCCTTGGCTTTCCTCTAGATAATGCCAGGTACAACATGGCTTACTTTCTTTTCAGGTTTCTCTGGGGGAAACTTAGGGATAATTGTAAGACCTTAAATCTACTTACACTGTAGCCATCAAAGTGCCACCAGACTCAAGTTCCCTGGGACACAGTCCCTCCTCCAGCAAAGAAAACTGCCCTGAATGGTCACCAGGGTCCCATCTGGCTCTAATGTTAAGCATCTATGACTCATTGTTCGTAAGGGTTCAGCAAGTTTCTCAAAGATTTAGCTTCCTCTTTGTACAATGAGAACTTACTAGAAAGATTTTTTTTTAATGCATTGGTAAACTTGGTGTCCTATGAGGCTGTAAATTGGGTGCAGTTCTTCAGTTTATCTCTCCCTCTCAATAATTAAAAATTGTTAGAGATAATTCTTTTTTAAAATCAATAATGGGACTAGTTCAGAGTTAATTAAGAGAGAAGCATATTGGCACAAAGTACTTGCTGGTTCCGAGATGACTGAGGTTTTAAATATTTAACTTGTAAATATTGGAATTCAGACAAACATCACTTTATGAACAAGGAAGTACGAGATTAAAATCCAGGAACAGCCAACTGCAGATTGTGCAACCTCATGAGCCTGTACTCACTGTTTGAGGGGGGATAGTTCAGTTGCAGCACAGGGTCTGAGCAATGGATGCCTTCTGAAGATGGTCCTCCATCTTGAGCCCCTCCTTTGCCCTTACAAACCTTCCACACCTCTGTGAAGAGGCCACCCTGCGTCTGCGTGTTCTCTGGTACTGTGCTCAATTGCATCAATATGGGTGTGTTAGCAAATGTTGCAGATTTACTGCGACTGCATGTCCTCCTTTGCACTTTCACCGTGTCATTACCTCAGTTCTAAAGGACCTTTTACCATCTTCTCAGGAAAAATGCAGAGGGCCCTTTCAATCAATCTCCCTGTGCCAACTAGCATCTCAACATTTGCTACAAGGGACCCTGGTGATACTGTGGCAGGAAGAAAGGATTTTTCCCCCTTCCAGTTAGGTTGGGTTGTTTATTTATCTCTTGAATCCGGCAGCCCCCTGCATCTGGCTTCTGTGCCACTCCCAGCACCTATCACTTACTGTATACATAGCCAAGAGCACGTTGCCTGCAGCTTCCTCAGATCTGTCTAAACATTGTAGATAAACCCTAGGGCCTCGCCATGCTGGGCAAGGACTGCTCCATTGTGCTATGACACCCCCACCCCATCACATCATATTGTAAGTGATCCCCTAGTCATAGACTTACCACCCTATGAACAGATTGCCCTGCAGATATCCGGCAGATCTCACGGGAGTCGGGACAGCAACCTCGCTGGCATCCAGGGGTCAGTGACGATGCCCTCCAAACAGGATCTGGTTCCTAGCCATCAGGCTAGGATGAAGGTGTTTCCTCAGGCTCTGTACATGTATCCTTATAGGTCTCCACTTCCTATAGCTGCTATTCCTATAGCGTTCTGTTTGCCTGCCAGTTTATTTACTATTAAAAGGTATCAGTCAATTGTCCAAATCCCCTATCGGATCTTGCAGTTAATAATCTTTATATTAAATTTTCTTGTTGAAACCATTGTATGGCTTCAGTTTTTTTCTCATGACTAGACCCTGACTAATATATAACCCAAAGTGAAATTATATATATATACATACATACATATAAACTTTATAAACTGTGTGTGTACATGTGTGTATTTGTGTGTGTGTTAATACATGGTGCACGCATGCACTAGTGTTGGGTGCTTAGTTTGTCCGTAACTAACTTTTTTTTCTTCTTATGTTATGGTATTTTATGGTTTTTTAGAGCAGTCAGCAAAACTCCACAAACTAGGTTTCTCCCTATGTATTTATGGGGGTGGGGAACATGATCAAAGTTCTTATATAAAGAACTTATATAAAATTGTCATTATGAATCCCATTATTGTGTGCAATGAAGTCCAATAAAAAAGAATACAAAGGACGTGTGTTTATAAAACCTAGTGTGTTGCTACTGGGTGAAGATACATTACATACTACATTGCCTCTTGAAAACGGTTTATACAAATTTTAAAGACTTGTATTTATTTCCTAATTTTGGAAACTAGAAACTCAAGGTCAAGGTGTCAGGTTTGGTTGCGCTGGAGTCTCACTCCTGGGCCTGCTGGTGCCCTCGTGTGGCTCTCTCTGTGTACATACTTCCTTGGTATCTAGCTTTCTGTGTGTGTTTGTGTGTATCTGTGTGCATGCTAATGTATGTACAGATGTGCACATGGGGAATGTGTATTCATGCCACGATTCCTCTGTTTGTGTCCAGATTCCCTCTTTCTGTCTTTATAGAGGGCGGATGGGATGGAGGCCCACAGTGACAGCATTGTTTTAACTTACCTCTTTTAAAGCCCTGTCTTCAAACACAGTTACAGTCTGGGGAGCTGGGGGTTAGATCTTCACATGTGCTGACTGCCGATGGGCGCAATCCATGCCATAGCTCAATGGCTCTTATCTTCTTGCTTTGATAGTAGATATACAAAAGTGACTCCACGAGATCATCACACTTGGCTTTGGAAGAACCGACCCTTTTGGACCCTAGCTCTGCTGCCCACCAAGTGGGTAAATTGGTTTACCCTATGCCTCCCAGTTTCCTCAGCAGGACAAGTAGGGAAAAGAGAAATGGAGGATTCCATTTGCATGTGCGAATGAGTGTTTAAGAACCTGCTGGGAACTGCACAAAATGAACTTGATAGGTGTGTGGAATTGCACGTTTCTTACTTGTTACTTATTAATGCCAGGTGCCAACCTATTAAATAAGAGTTAAGTATAAATGATTAATATGAACAAATAAAAAGTCTCTTGGGTTTATTAGATGCAGGGGAACTTTCGGCAGACTCACAACTTTCTCTGTACACACCAGGCAATACTAACCAAGCCCAAGTCTTGAGCTAATCTTGTGCTGTCTTTTTTGTTTTCTTGCTCTCAGCAAAAGTAATATGTTTCAAGCCTTAAGAACTCATCAATTGATTTCAACTTATATTTTGAAAAAGATAGAATCTATAAAGTCCTGAGAATGGCAGCCAGTGTCTTCCCAGTAGTTTTTATAATCACTCATCGAGGAATAGGAAAGAATGGATAGCCTGCTTGTTGCTCATTTTGTCTAGTAGTTCAAGCCTTGTAGCCATTTTACACAGAGAAGTCAGGGTTCTGGGTGTCTTTGTCCTGTTCAGGTCTTGAAGAAAACTGAAACTCTTATTTATTGAGCAGTTTTACAATACAAGGCACAGTATGCACATTGCATTTAATCCTGTCCACATCCTTAAGGAAGCAAGCATCATTATTCAACCTGTTACTGAGCTCAGCAATAGACTGATTGCCTAGCATGTGTACGGCCCTGGATTCCATCCCCAGTACCACAAACTCATGACAGCAATGAGAGTGTGCTATTTCTCACCAGTTGTATCTGATGCAAAAGTTAGGAAGTCTAGTTTTCAGAAGAGTGGTCTTCTTTACTAAACACATATGTAAGCACAGTTTGCTTAAAGGTTAAGTTAATCACACAGCAAGGCAAGACAAGAGGAGACTGCCAAGAAGAGTCTCTTTATCCTGACCTGAGCACACTACAATGCACTTCTGTCCTGATATGGCTCCATGCGATTCCAGATGACTCCTCAGACATCACCATAGCTCCTTTGTTGACAAGACTCTGTCAAATTTGGGGAAGGGTATAGACGATTATACATATAGACTATGAGGGAAGACAGATTGGCCGTTTTTTTTTTATGAAATATAGTTAAGAAAAACCCTGTGCCTGGAATATGGTGAGTATGGGAGCCAGAGATTAGACAGGTCCTGGAGGTGGTTCCTCCTTATAAAAGAATCATGATACTCTATACAATATTGAAGAAGGAAGGTCATGCGACATAAAAATATTTTATAAAGATCATTCTGCCTGCTGTTAGGGTACAACCATGATCCCAAAGTCATGCTGCTGATACCATCTTTGCAGATGAAGGATTGTTTCTTTCTGAGTATGGTGTGAGAAAGGTTTCAGGATCTGTCTTGAGTTTGTGTTTTGCAGTCAAGACATTTTGTTGGAAATAATATACAGTTTTAAAAGTTTTAATATACTTGGAAGGGGGCAGGGAGGAGATGAGGGAGGGAGGGTAGGATGAGGAGGGAAAGAGGGAGGGAGCTACAGTTGGAATACAAGTGAATGGCCTGTGATATAAAAAATAAAATAAAAGTTTTAATGTACAGTTTTATGTCAGTAAAGCCATAATCCATTACTAATACATTCCAGAATGAAACTTTTATCTGTTCTTACCAGGCTTGGCACCTAGTGTGAAGGATGAAGGGCCAAATGAAAGAGATTCTTGTCCTGAGAAAATTGCAGTGATGTTGGCCAGCACCATTGTTCCTGGTGGCCCATGTTTAAGGTTGGGGTACTGTATCATCTTCAGACTTTGAACAATGCTGTGCTTCAGCATTTGGTAAGATTATGGCATAGCCTTCTTTATTTACTCCACTTTACACTGTGCTGTAACTACTGGGTGATATTTTCATATCACAGTTACAGGTGTTGTTCTATAATCCCTAACTGAGTCTGTGCAGTAGGCTCTTTCTGTCTTCTACTTGGCCCCAGGGGCTCATTATCTCCTACTCTGATAACATTTCTAATGCTGTTTATAAAAATCTAATATTAACTACAAATATCTCATAGATCACTTCAGAGTAGTTTTTTTTTTTTATAGAAGAAAATATAAAGAACGGAAGGAAGAAAAGATACTGATTAAATAGTTCCAGGAGTAGGGTTGACAGTTATCACCATAGTAATAGATTTTCTATCTGTTGGCAGGAACTATAATTAGGAAATAATCAACTACAGTCTACTTCTTTAAAGTGAAACTATGCTTAGGTTTGGAGATAGTCCAGAGGCTTCAAGGATTTTTGGAAATTCTGAGTATGTGCTTCACAGTTAAAAAACAAACAAACAAACAAACAAACAAACTACATTTTAGATAAGTTGCCTATTTGTAAGATCAGTTAGCCTTCTATCCACAGCATTTGTTGTATTTGGCTCCATAAGGGAAAATTAAAGTTTTGTATTTGTCAGCAGTGAGGCAGAGATGTCTGTGACCTAAGTTTAAATATCCAGGAATCATCCAGTGGTTTGCTTTATTGTTCATAAACTCAGCAGAGACAAACCACCTGAGTAGTTCCAGATGTTGCATCAACAAAGCTTTACTTCACAGACCTACATATAAAAAGTAAATTTATAGTCCCCCCCAAAATGCTGGGAGGATTGTGCTGTTTAAAGATAAAAAGACACTTCCATTCTTAAAAATGGATTAAACTGGAGATCTATGGCCTTACAAGTGGAAGGGCTAGGCAACACTTACTTTTCTTTGGCCATCTGAAGTTCCATGCTATAACCTTCTCCTCTCTGATGTTGTGTGCTAATTCCTAGTTGTTGGCAAGCCAGCTCCAGAGGACTTCAGTTTTAAGATAGGAAGATTCTCAAAATCAAGTTGTTTAGCAAAAACAACTTGAGGGTAAAATAGTAATAAGTTTCTCCATGTTGGCTTTAACACTGAGAACAAATGGATATGGCTTGCAGGTATTAAGGTCTACACCCTCCCACTGGTATTTTGGCAATGAATTCCAACATGATTCTAGGCACCTTACTGTGTGAGTTGGCTACCACAGGTAATGTTATATGGTAGTGAGTAACATGGCTTGCGTGGGCCCAGAGCCAGGAAGTTGGAATTTGTTGCCATAAATTTTAAAACTGCTGAAGGTGTCTTATGTTCAAGTTTATCAGACACAGTCAAAAAAGTGAAAGTTCTTATATCCAGGTTGCCTACATGGCTATAATACATAGCCTCACTGAGTGGCAAAGAATTTTTATGGCTGCTGGCTAGGCTCCAAACAAAAATTCAACAGTCTTTCCACAAGATGCTTCACTGGAATAGCCCAAGTTATTCAAGTAAGGCTTGCTCATAAATCTGGTGTTGGAAGAAGGTCACTGTTCTGTGTCCTAAGTACTAATTGCAATGGTCAACAGCTGGAAGCACCTGTGCTATGGGCACATAATTGTGTCTGTTGTCTATTGATGAGTGGTCCCGATGATCAGATAATCCTATATGTCCTCCAGTAGATAAAAATCTCACAGTCACTGAGAGGTGATTACATGTCCAACATGGTGGCAAAGGGGCTTCCAGCATTCTCTTGTTCAAGCCTCCAGGGTAACACAAAGTAGGCACTCTTGACAGATGAGATCACAAAAGCACAGAGCAGGCAAGCAGATTAGCCACTGAAACAGAGAGCCCTGCTCTGCAAGTCCCCAGGGCCCACCTCACTGTGTCTACACTCAAGAATTCTTTGAAGACGAGGAATTTTATTTTCAACCGTGAGCATTTTATACTATTGAGGCTATCAAAACAGGTTATACAAAAAGAATAATGGAAAAGGTCTCATGTAGAAGAAAAAAACCAAACAAACAGGTAGCCAACACATCTTGTTCACGTTCCTCTGTGACCACTTGCCTACTGTGATCTCCCTCACACCAGAGGCAACATGACTTGAGTTGAATTCTCTTCATTTCCATTTTGTTCTGTTCCTTTATTACCTCATGGTGTATCCTTAAGCTTCATATATACATATTTATGTACATGTGGAATATATATTATATGATTTTGCCTGGCTCTTTTTATTATAATTTTTATTCATTAATTTTGTTGTTGGTAATTTTATACATGTATATAATTTATTCTGATTACTCTATACCCTTTTTTTCCTTTTCCTTCTTTTTTATTTAAAAAAAAAAACTTTCCCAGGTTCAGTTAAGTACCTCTGTCAGTTAACAGCCTTAGTGTCCCTGCCTATTTGCTATTCCTGAGGGGGGGGGTGGGCTCCAAATTATGTGTTTCCTTTAACTTATTTAACCTTAACTTCTTTTTCTAGTCTATATCTGTCTTGGCAGAGTTCTGTTCCTCTATCCCCACCTATTTCCCCCATTTGGAAACTACCTACCTCTGAGCTATAAAGCCTTGTCTTCCTAACATCTAATGCTAACCTGTCAAGCCTACCTTGGGAGGAGGTAGGCTGAGTACATGAACTGAAAAGCTTGCTTTAAAAAAAGAAAGAAAGAGCAAAAAAACTTTCATGCAATGTATAGTGATCATATTTCCCCTCCCCCAATTTCTTCTGCATCATCCCTACCTCCATACACACCTAACTTTATTCTCTCTCTCTCAAACACACACACACACACACACACACACACACACACACACACGAAAAACAAGAAATAACATAAAGCCTCACAAAGCCAAAAATCAAAATAAACAAGCTAAAGACAGATGAGGAAAAAAAAAAAAAACTAAGAAAAGCAAAACAAAACAAAAACTCTACAAAAATACCATTAATTTCATTTTGCTTTGGCCAGCTACTCCTGAGCACAAGGGCTGCCCCATGATGTGGTTTAATATACCCAGTTAAGACTCCATTGGAGAAATCTTATTTTTCCTTTGCCAGGGGGCCCCATTTGCAGATAGTCTTGGTTAATGGTAGGAACATATGCCTATTTCCTCTGCTTTGTGCTGCAACCTCACCTGTGCAGGCCTTGTGTGTGCTACTAGTGTTTGTGAGTTCAAATATGCTTCAATCCTGTTGTGTCTGGAAGACACTGCTTCCTTGGAATCATCTATCACCTCAGGCTCTTACAGTCTTTCTTCCTCCTCTTCTGCTTAGATCCCTGATCCCTGGGGGGGAAGAGTTTGAAGAAGATATCCCATTTAGGACTGAACGTTTCAAAGTCTATTATCACTATCTGCACATTGTCCAGTTGTGAGATTCTGTGTTCATTTGAAGCTTCTCTGATGAGAGCTGAGTAAGTCGCTGATCTGTGGTTATAATAGCATCCCATTAGAAGACAGTTTGTTGCTATGGCTTTAGAAGAACAATAGTATTTGGTTTTCCTCTAGTTCCATGGCATTTCTAGTCTCAGATTCTTGGCTAATTTAGCTGTGTTAGGTAAGAGTTTCATCTCATGGAGTGGGCCTTAGATCCCATCAGGAAATGGTTGGTTACTCTTAGAACATCTGTGCCATTGTTGCCCCAGTATATCTTCCAGGCTGGTCACAGTTGTAGGTTACAGAGATTGTAGCTGGAAGATAGTAATGTTCATTTTTCTCCTCTGGTAGCATGCAGGGTACCTTCAAATATCATGAACGCTAGTCAGTAAAGGTGATGCTCCTAGTTAAGCACCGGCTCTCTGTGTCTGATGACATACATAAGTGTCTTTACCAACAGGGCCACACCATCAGGTTATGGAGAGTAACCAATAGCCTGTGATGTTTGGAGGTTTACATGGGGCTCTTTTGGTCAGCTACTCAACAAGACGTGATTCATTCCTGGTACTGGAAGTTTACTTGGTGGTATGAAATGTCTAGGTGGGGAATTTTTCTCCCCTATTATTTGGTGTCTCCATTTAGATTCCATATATATTTCAGTAGGCTTCCATAGTAGTAGGTTTCTAATTTTTTTTTCATATTGTCTTTAGTCCTCTAACCCTCTCTTATCTCCTCTCTAATTCCTATCAGTACCTTCCCCCAGGTTTATGACTTTGGGTTTTGTTTTGAAGCCCATTTAGTTTGACCATAGTCCTCTGTGTGACCATTGGATTTAGAGTATCTATGAGAATCTGGCGATAGAATCACTGGGCACACAAATGATTGCCGTGATTTTCCTGTTCCCCGAAGCCATCAGTAGCAAGTAGTTCAGAAGTGCGTTCCCGAGTCCCTCCTTCATCCATGCCTGATTCCGGAAGGACCCATCCTGTGCAGACTCAGTGCAGGGCATCCTCAGCTGCTGTGAGTTCATGCGTGTAATGACTGTGCCTCACCAAGAAGATGGCAGCATGCAGCCCTTCCTTATTGTCTGGCCCTTAGAGTCTTCCACAATGTTTCCTGAGTCTCAGAAGGAATTGTATAAATGTCTTATTTAGGGATGAACATTCATATATCATTTGTTCTTCCAAACCTCCAAATATATCTTGTCAGGGAACAATATAAAAGTATTTGCAAGTGGCTGTGTACCAGGGACTTGAAGCAACGTTAAAATAACAACAATAAAAATGTGATTAATTTTTGTCCAGATGTTAAAAATTCTTTGGAAGGCTTATAGTCTGAAAAGATAAAATGAAAAGGGTCTAGGACCTGAGAGATGACTTAGTGAATACAAGTGTTTACTATGGAAGTGTGAAGAATTTGGTTTGGATCCTCAACACCTACATACAGTCAAGCATGTTGGTATGTATATATAATCCCAGCGCTTCCACAATGAGAAGGGAGATTATCAGAAACCCAGCAGACAACTAGCCAAACACCAAAGCAAACAATAAGAAACCCTGTATTAAACAAAAAGAGGATGGCAACGAGCAATACCTGAGATTGTCCAGTGACCTTTATACCCAAAGTTATCCTGTGTCCTCAGTATGTGCACTGTGGCATGTGCTAACCTACCTGCACTCAGACACACAAACGGGTATGCGCACACACACACACACACACACACACACACACACACACACACATACACACACCACTGCCAACACCACCACCAAAATCCCAGGAAGAATTGTGGTTTTTGTTAGAATAAAAGTTGAGGTTAATTAACAAAACTAGAATGCAGATGTCACCCATGACTCTTTTTTTCTGCATTATATAGTACCTTAGCAATGAGGACCACTCAGAAGCAGAAAGATCAAAATGGCTAAATTTTCTGTGCAAAGCAGTTCCAGAGGAATAAAGATAAATATTTTGATGGGGATACATTTTCCATGCTTTATCATTTAAAACTTGAGCAAAGTGGTAAAACTCAAATTGATTGGTTTGTGGCTTAGCACAGTTCCCTCCACTGACAGAGGGACGCACATTCCAGACCTTCACAGATATCTGAAACCGTGGATAGTCCAGAACCTTATTCATGCTGTGGTTTTGCCTGTTATTTATATGTGAAAGCCTCTTCCACCTGAGCTAAGCACATACCATGCATTCTGCCTTTCACAGTTTGAGCGTGACACCAAAATTAGAGGGAAGTTCTTCTCCTTTTCCACACTTTCATGACTAAGTCCTTCCTTCTGTGATTTTTTTTTAAGCAATCTTGGCATATGGTTCTTTCCCTTCCTTAATAAAAACCTAAAAATCTCCCTTTTGCGTAAGGGAAGGATGCTATAATGTCTCCATGACAGTCAGTCTGCGTTGCTTGGGCAATTACTCTTGGGTGTTGGAGCCATGAGTACACACAATAAGGGTGACTGAAACACGTGCATGGTAGTATGGCATTCTGATGCGGAGCGAGGCTCTGGTGGAAAGCATGGAGACTCTGCACAAAGAGAAGAGGGATTCCTCCTAGGCAGAGGAGAGTGTGGGTGTGAGGCTTCATCCTGCAGTTCAGAACAACATACAGTTGAAACCACACGGGCCGTTTTTGTAATTTTCCGCTTCAGGTTTTTCTGACTGCTTTTGATTGCTTTCTCTGTCAACGAGGATGAGGAGAAGCATGTCACACCTGTGTCACAGTCCTAGGCTCTAGGACTGCCAGTTTGTCTGTCTGCCAGGTAGGGTGATGTGAGATGCTGCTGGGACAGGATACACTTTACTGTCTTAGGAACCCCCGTGAGAGTTTAAAGTCCTTTCAAAGTGAGACGAGGAAAACAAAACGAGGCAAAAGGATGTGAGCAGCATCTTTCGCTGTTTGGATTTTGAGTTAGGCGAATTCTCTCAGTAACACATTTGGCGGAAAGGTGCTTGGGAGGAATGGGGACGAAAAGTGTGTGTGTGTGTGTGTGTGTGAGTGTGTGTGTGTGTGTGTGTGTGTGTAGTATAGTGTACATGCTCTGTATGTGTTTGTGTGGTGTATGTGCCTCTGTGTGTGCATGTGTGTGAGTGTGTGCATGTGGTATGTACCTGTGTGTGTGTAGTATGTGCCTGTGTGTGGCATATGTGCCTCAGTGTGTGCATGTATGTATGTGTGTGTGTGTGGTGTATACCTGTGTGTATGGAGTATGTGCCTGTGTGTGTGTGTGTGTGCATATGTGTGTGTTGTATATGACTCTGCATGTGTTTGTGTGGTATATGTGTCTATGTGTGTGCCTGTGCATGCATATGTATGTGTGCGTGTGTGTGCATTTGTGTGTGTGTGTGTGTGTGTGAAGTATGTGCCTGTGTATGTGTATGCATGTATGCACATGTGTGTACATGTGTGGGAGTACGTGTGTGTATACAGTGGTGCTCATGGAGGCCAGAGGAGGACTTTGGAGATCCTGCTTTATCACTCTCTATCTTTGAGTGAGAGAAACCATCTCTCACTCAACACAGAGCCAGACTGTCAGCTAACAAGCCCTAAAAGTCCACAGTGCGGGGCTCTTGGGCACCCAGATTTCCTTTCTAAGGTGAATACTGGGGACCATTCCCAACTCCGCTCTCCATTACACGGAAAGCACGCTTATCCACCGAGCCATCTCCCCAGACTGTGGGATGAGGACTGAGAACACTGTGTAGCAGTTAGAGGGTGTGCTGGAATATCGGATTAGTGCCTGCACAACTCCCCTGGAGAGTTCATAACTCTCCAATAGCGCACGCCGGCAGTGTGGTCCCCACCAGCGCCGTCACGTGCTGCCCATCGGCTTCCCAGCATGCCGCTCCAGGGATTTTGAACAGCTGCTGTGTCGCTCGGGGCTGTCCTGCGCACAGTGTGGCGGTCAGTGGCTTTTGCATTTTCACTTACTGACGACAACAGCACCCACCCTCTTTTCTCCCAGTCGTGACAGAAAAACAAACTCTTTCCCAACATGGTAGAGTGTTCCTTGGTTGAAACTCTCCGCTACATCAAGGAAATTAATCTTTGTCTCTATTTTTTTCAAGGAAAACGAAAGCTCGGAGCCGTTATGGGCAGTCACAGTGGTAACTCCCTGGCCCTCGTCATTCTGTTGGCCCAAGTCCAAACGCCATAAAAGATTCTGGACTTGTTAAGGTATACAGTTTCAGCCATTATTGAGCGTCTTAGACGTATGCCCGGGTCTTGAAATAGAGATGTTTCCTACTCTTGAGAAAAGGCAGGGTTGAAACACGCTTCGGATGGAGACGTATACACAAAATCCCGAAGAGCACAGTGCGGGCAGCGTTGCTCTCGCTGAGAGCACCAGAGAGAGTTATAATTCCACGCACCGAGGTAATTTGTCACATTAAAACATTCATGGGTTTTAGTTTATTTGAACCTCAGGGGCGAACACAGCACATTTCTAAATATTATGGGTTTTGACGAACGGCTGACTGCCGGTGCGCTGGAGAAATGAGAAAAATCATCAGGGTTCAATCTCGGCCTTCTTCGGAGCATGTGTTTATGTGGCGAGTCAGCTTAGCATCCCTGGAACCGGCTGAAGGTCGCTCATCTGCACAGGATTTAAATCCTCAAACTTGCTGGAGAAAAGTGGCCAGCAGATTAGAGTGTGGCTGCCCGAGCCTCAACCAAAGAAGCCGACAAAGAATCCATCTTTAAACGAATTCAAAACCGCAGCGGCCCTGTCTTTTGCCACATGAATTATCTGAGTTATTGAGGCTGGCTCCAGTGTCAAGCTGGCTACGTTGCTTTAATGTATTTGTTTAACCCAGACTGCTGCAGAGGAGGCAAGCCCACCTCAGCACGCGACGGGCTGCGACAAAGAGAACATTCAGGCTGATGCCAGGGTAACAGACCATCAGGAACTCCGGGAAGTGGAAGGCTTTGCAGGGCCGGCACAAAGCTCTGCTTTATTCCTGCTTGCAATCAGACCTACTCAGCAGCACGGCAAATTGCTGCTTCCCGGACGAACCAGAGTGGCAGATCTGAGGAGAGCCCTGATGGCAGGCAGACCCTGCAAGTGTGAGCCTTCAGCGGCTTCACATTTCCACACGGAGGCTAAGTGTGCAGAGACGTGGCTTCAGGATAAAGGAACCCAGAAGCCAATTATCCACACTGTGAGTCTGTGTAAGTCTAGCCCCACCTGCTTACAGGTCTCAGGTGATGGCCAGCCTCACTCCTCACAGAGGAAGGATCCTCTGGTGTCTTTGTAGGTTGCCCTTGTATACCAAACCCTCTAATTATGGTGACTCAACAGGTGACAGACACACTCACAGAGCAAGAGTATGGCTTAGAGAAGTCTTAGATCATGGGATAGTTTTTTCATCTCAGTTGGCAGATTTGGTGTTTAGAAAGCAGGTCAATGGCTTTGGGTGAACACAGGAGCCCAGCCACGGTGTGGGCTAGCTTTGTCTTTCCCTCAAATCCAACTGAGAAACCCCCCCCCCAGTTCATTCTTTGGATTAGAGATCTCCTTCCAATGCAAGGGGCATAGTGCTGCAGCCTTGGTTATGTGGTGGTGAGCCCTCCAATGCAAATGACAGGGATAATTGTTTTTTATAAAGATTACATCTATGCAGCAGGCACTAGGTATGTCCTTTCCTGCATTACCTATTCAATCTTCCAAACTGTGGGCAAGACCCAGCCCCATTACAGACCCCCCAAACTGAGACCCCAAGTCACACAGACCATCAGTCACAGCTGCAACATGAACCTGGGAAGTTAGGTGTAGCATCCCCATTCCTGGGTACCACTGGGTAGAGCAAACAATTGAATCAGGCAATGATGGGCCCAAGCCCCTATGCTGCATTTACGTTTTTCTTTTATTTCTAGGGGTCTTGTGGTCATAACTTGTTTTACTACCTGGAATCCCATGTGCAATAAACCATGTGAGTTTTTCTTAGCTCTAAAAGCCATCAAACTTCTGATTTTATGTGTGCTTTTCTTTATGAGTATACATTAATTAACTGATCACATTTATTTATTTTTTATCTTTGCATTGAAGAAGTTTAAGGTCAACTTTATGGACCAAAATAAGCAAATAGTTTTTAAACTTAAAGAAATACTGGTTTGTTAACTTTTCTTTCTTTCCTGTGTCCAGTTCTCTCAGTGTGGAAAATTTCTTAATCCCTTGCTCAGATCTGTGTTTATTAAATGCTATTAAGTTTTCTTCAAGATAAATATGAAAATAAAATGCAATTAGTAAAATGAAGCATCTCTTTCATGTCAAGAGAGCAGCAACAGTTCAGGATGATCTCATAATGTGCAGTGGCCTCACCTGTCATCCTGAGAATGTTTGTTTTTATGTTAAGCTGCTGGTTGAAAATAAGGTCTCCTGGTAAAAAGAAATGAACATGTGAACATGAAATTACTGTAAAATAACCCACAAGGTTGCCCATCCAATCATGAGAAGCCTACCATGCACTGGCAAAGCAGGACAAATGGACACAACTGCCAACAAGTGAAAAAAATAGCCAGTGTCCCTTAAAATGAATATGTCCCTCAGACAGCACTTCTTGAAGTTTGCCTAGCTTCAAGTGTTAGAATGAATCCCTTGGGAAGATGGAGAAGTTGGTAAATGCTTATGGCATAAGCATGAGGACCTATGTTCAGTCCCTGGCACCCATATAACAGCCCCAAATGACAATCCATGCCTGCAATCCCAGCACGAGAGAGGCTGAGCTATGAGGATGCCTGGGGCCTGCTGGCTAGCCAGTCCCCAAATCAGTGAACTCTGGGCCCAGTGAGGGATCCTGTCTCAAAAGGTAAGATGAGAAGCTATTGAGGAAGATATCCAACATCTACCACTGGCACACACACACACACACACACACACACACACACACACACACACACACATGAATTCATGCATGCTCATTTAAATCAAAAGTGAAATGGATTTATTTAGCATTTCCCTTCTGAAAATTTATAGCTACACTATAGATATACCGAATGATATCTGTATAAAGTTATTTATTGCAGCTTTGTTGGCAATGAAGCAAACATTTGGAAACAGCCAAACGAGCCTCAGCAGGAGACCAGATAAGACACAGTGCAACACAAGTACTGGCCATTTAAAAACAAGTACAGTTTTCATGCAAGATCAGGGAAGGTCCTTAGAGTATAGCATCAAGTAAGTGAACAAACAAAGCATACAGCGATGTGTAAAATGTAGCACCTTCTGAAGGGGGCAGGGGGCTGCAAACACACATACTTTCTTGGGTGTGTATAGAACACCTCTGGAAGTAGACTCACGAAAGCTGGAAATGGTTGTTCATTCCAGAGTTGAAAGCCAGAGGTGCTACAATTCTCATTTTAAACTCTTTTGTCATTTTTAAACTCTGTGTGAAGCCTGGTTTAAAAATGAGAAAAAATTAAATAAGGCCTTTCTGGCTTGTTTGTATTTAAAAACTGATTACAGTTGCTTCTAAGTGTGAAGGAAGAAAATGAATAGAATTCCTTTAGCAATCCTCTGTATTAAGGTAATTATACCATTTATTTAACTACAGTTTGGTGATCTAAAAGAACTCATCAATACCCATGTCCCCCAGAGAATGGCTGTGGCTTAGGAAGCCTGGCTTTGTATATAGCAAACCCATCATGCTGTTAGACAAGACATCAACCCAGTACAATCAGCATTGACGAAGGGCATTCTATCAGACAGGTCTTTTGTCAGGAGCTAGATCTGAAGATACTCCTAAGGCTGTCATTGTCCTTGAAGTCATCGCATAGATGACTCACACACTGTGATGAGTTCTAGTGTCTCCTGAGGACAAGAGGTGCTGGAGTCATCTTCATGATTGTAGCATCTGGCATGTAAAACTAAAGACTGTTGGTAGAGAGCATGGGTGGAGCATGAGGATTTCATTGGCTATGGTCCTAGGGAGGGAGACAACTAGGAAGTGACAAATTGGGTTATGAAGAGTCATCCAAATCCATAATGGGTGTCCATGGGAAGGTCACTCATATATGTGAACTATATTTAATGAATCAGTGGATGATTATTGACTTGATAATTTTCTAGAAAAAGCATGAACTCTAGGGCCAAAAAAAGCCCTGATGTAGAAATGGGAATCTACCATTTCTCAACTAAATGACTGTGACTGAGTCTACCTTTCTGAATTTAGTCTCCTCATTTACAGATTGGAAATAGTCAGGCCTAAGTTACAAGCTAGTTTTTGGGATTCATTGGTGTTTTGAACAAATAGATGCCCACATATCACCTAATACTTGTACCAAGCTGAAGCCAGTGGTAGGGACCACTAGGTGCAAATCGTGGGACTTTTATGTGAGATTGCTAACATGATCTGCTAAGTCGCAATACTGGCCTTTAAGTTATATACTTCTTATCTCTTTCTCTTTTTGAATAATGTAAGTTTGAATATAGGTGATGATTCTTGTATCTTCAGATCCTCGGGACCAATAGTAGTATTTGGCACATAGTAGGGACTCAGACCATTGATGGAAGAATGAATAAACTATCCCCTGAATGAGTTTGAAAGACTCAATCCCTGTCTGAGCTTTCCCAACATTCCCCCACACCATCACAGAGAACTAACTAAGGACAATGGTGGAGCCTTCCATCACTGTGAAATGGATGGGAAAAGGCTTCCTGAAGAAAATGAGGAAGTGGGGATAACACTGAGGTAGTAGGCTACTTGCCTAGGGTTCTCAAAGCTCTGGGTTCAGTACAAAGCATTATGTAAATTGGACATGGTCACATACACTTATAATCCCGGCACTTGGGAGATAAAGACATGGGGACCAGAAGCTCAAAGTCATCCTCAGCCACTTAATGAGATTCAGACTTTGTTTTAAACAAACAAACAAAATACAACAGCTAAAAATATATCAAAGAAAGAAAACGGTATAAATACGTATCTGAATTAATAATTTTAGAGTTATTCAGAGGCACTCTGACCTTTTGACAAGAACTAGTATTCTTATGTAAGATATGTGTCTTTTGCTTCGGTTATTTTTATTATTTACGTGTGTGTGTTTTTCGTGCATGTATGTATTTGTACCATGTGTGCCACAGAGGCCAGAAAAGATTGCCGGATTCCCTGGAACTAATGTTATGGATGGTTTTGGGTACCATGTGAGTGCTGGGCACTAAACCAAGGTCTTCTGCAAGCACAGTGAGTGCTCTTAAATGGTTGAGCCATTCCTCAAGACTACATCTCCTGAAGATAGGGAGAGAACACCCCCCCCCCAAATGCCAAGAAGATGCAACTAAAGAATCGTGATTTTTTCACTAGTCTTGAGTCCTCATGCACAACATTTTTCTTCCTGTGCCTTCCTTCACTTCTCACTGAGGCAGGGAGCTGCAGACACCAACAGGACAGGCCGCTCACTTATCCTTGGTTGGGTAAGAGTGCCCGAGACAGGAGATGTTGAAAAGCTGGCAGTTTAAATCAAGAGTTTCCTGGAGGTAGCAAGACATCATTCATACTTACACTGTATGAAGGTACAAATAAGGAGACAGGGCCCTTCCTTGGTTTTCTGGTGGAGCAAAGAGGTAGAAGAATGTGTCCAATATACAATGGAAAGACAGAGAGCAAGAGCCTCCTCGAGAGTATACGAGTATTTCTCTGGATGCAGTACTTTCAGACTTTTATGCCAAAGCCTGAACAGCCTCTCCAGCATGTTCAAAAGCATTTGTTCAACACACACACACACACACACACACACACACACATGCATACACAAGTTGCCACAGCTGGCGCCACGAGACTCCACTGACAGGAAGTGATTTGTTCTTTTCTTTTCTTCTCCAAATTTGAAGGATGGAAAAAGCAGCCCCCTTCCTCTTGAAGATTTACAAACAGATGTGGCTCTCACGGCACATCTCCAGCTGCTGACCGAGAGCCAGGCTTTGTGTGGCTCACGGGGAGCAGCCTGTCTGATGGAACCCACCCCACCTCCTCCAAGCCAGAAACCCAACCAGCTTCCCGCCTGAAGCCACCACTTCACAATGGAGTTTTAAGCTATTTACTGTTGAGCGGCTGCTTCAGAGCATGGCACCTTGGATAAATTTGCACTTATCCATGAAGTGAGGCCACAGACGCAGTGCCAACTCTGACTGCCCCTGGTCATCAGTGCTGCTGAGTCAAGGGTGGAGCCAGTTAAAAGGTGCTTTGATGGGAAGGGCAAGGTCCCCCCGCCTCATGGCTTTGCCAAAATCTAAGAGAGGACCCACTGAAAAGTGCTAGAAGGCTTCTGTGGAATAGTTATGGTTATGCTCACATTGTCACCGAGATTGGCATCAGGCTAAGTTTTGGCAAGATCAGTTTGACAGCTACTGATAATGGCCGAAGGAAAACACAGGAGGTGGTCCTGGCAAGCTGAGATTCAGATTTCCACTTTTGTCACATAGAACTGCATAGATCTGGACAAATTACCTAACGAGGCAGAGCCTCAATTTTCGTGGTAAAAATAATGACGATGACACCCACATTGGAGATGGTAGATTCCTCAGAGTGCTGAGTGCTGAGGAAACAGCAGGGTCCCTGCGGCCTGTTGTGTTACCTCTTTCTGGGATCATATACTTTCTTCACTAT
Organism: Psammomys obesus; assembly: GCF_907164565.1. Lineage (NCBI taxonomy): Eukaryota > Metazoa > Chordata > Mammalia > Rodentia > Muridae > Psammomys > Psammomys obesus. Next base: position 1,420,632 of record NW_026590767.1, on the reverse strand, counting down.
ATTAACTAAGATGGGGCTGGAATTCCTTCCAAAGTCACAGCCCAGAGTAACTGGATCATTTCACTGTCAGATGGAGCCTGTTGGACCTGCATTCCCTGAGGCTCCACTCCCGAGAAAACACCATCCTTCCTCTCGCCCTTCGTGCGCAGAGCTGGATGCGCACCAGCAGTCTATCTCTTGGCACCTGAGCGAGGCCTGGGAAGCAGGTGTATCTGCTTAATATCCAACTTATTTTATTGCCAGTCTCAGTGACATGGTGGTTCAGTTAGCCACAATTTTAGAGGAGTCAGAGGTTGTCACTGTTCCAAGAATACAGTTTCACAACAGCTATAAAATGAGGACTCTGTTTAGCTCAGAGATGTTGAGTTGGGATGAAGATATCCAGCTGTGAAGCTGGATGCTAAACTTTTCCTCAAGTTGGCAAGTGCACTGTCCTACCAGTCTTCTGTCCTCATGGGGAGGTCATAAATGACATCTCAGAGCTGCACTTGAGTTACACAGAAATGACACCCCATCTCTTCATGCCTGCTTTGGGGTTGCCCTTCTGATGTGTCCCACAACAGAGACTCAGACAGTTCAGTCTTAGAAAGTTTAAAAAGGGCTTTTTATGAAACTCTCTTCTGTAACATACTGCAAGTGCTAACTGAAGGGTATTAACAAGAAACCCGCCATCCCCACATCTGGTCTAGCTCCATCTGCACTCCACACACGTATCAGTTCCTTTTGAATCACAGTGCTAGCGTCCTGACAATACAACTTACAGGAGGAAAGACTTATTTAGGCTCCTGGTTTCAGAGACTTCCGTCCATCATAGCAGGGAAGGAACGTCTGAGCAGCTCCTTTCACGGAAGAAGGGGCATGTGGCAGAGACCATTCATATGCAGGCCACAGAAAACAGAAAAGCAAGAACCAGAGTCAGGCTACAACCTTCAAAGCCCCACAACTAGAGACCGCCCACTGCCAGCAGGCTCTACCTTCAAAAGGCACCAAGTATTCAACACATGGCCCATGGGGGACACTTCAGTTTTGAGTCATGGCAGTAAATGAAAAGAAACCCCCACCTCAACAGGAAGATTAAGGGTGCAATGGGATGTGATTTGAAACATCTAAAAGAATGGACTGGCCACCTCATTTTGGAAACAAAAAAATATTTTTTTTCTTTATTGTCACTCAGTATTTCTCACCAGAGAATTACTTCTTTGGTGTTAGTCAATAGGGTTGGAAAACTGACCCTAGAAATCGAGTGATTAAAACTTAAACCAGTCATTATGTGGTATTTTCCCCAAGTATCCTCACTGGTTAACAATAAAAGGCGACATGATTCAAAAAAGCCAGTGAGATAAGATTTCCTTCAAACATTCTAAGAAACTACACTTGCCTTCAAAATATGACACACATACATGAGACTGCTAGAGGAACATGTTTGTGAGGAGGGTGGAGAGAGAGAGAAAGACAGAGGGAGACAGAGTCTAAGTATGTGTGCTGTTTTAGTTAAGATTCTGTTGCTGTGTAAAAAATAAACACATGGAAGCAAGCAGAGAGAAGCTTCCCAACTACTTGATATACAATCTTTCAAAATGCCTGTTTTGTTAAGACAACAAATAATGAGATGATTACACACCAGAATGTCTCTTGTGAAACTAAAGTCGTCCTTTAGATAAAGTGTATCACCTCAAATTACTCAACAAAAACCTGTGAGATTAAAGACATTAATCATATGCCTCAAGAATTCAGGGAAAGGATCTCAAACCTAAAGCAGAAAAGAAAGAAGAAACAAAGTATGAGATTGAATTTAAATTCAGAAGCTGAAATCAGTGGACTTGGTCAACTTGTAAGCCGTAAAAACCTAAAAGAAAAGCTGTCACTAGCCTTGACCATCGGTGGAAAAGGAATGAGAAGGTGTAAATGTCTAGAATTGGTAATAAATAAATTGGTAATGGTAAATAACATGATCCCAGACACTCGGGGATGTTTCCAAACTATGAAAGAAAGCTTTGTAGAACATCGTCACACACTTTAGATTTTGGATGATAAAGATAACTGCTCTGGAAAAGGTAAGTTCTTATATCAAGAAAAGAAGGGAAATGAAGTGAGCAAAATGCAGTCACTCCTGGAGGGAGGCAGATCCAACTCCCAGAGTCAGATATTTCAACAGCATGTGACTCTGGAATTACCGAAGCTGTTTCTGTTTCAAGACAAAATAGATGCTGTTACTGATTTTTTTTTTCTGTTACTGATTTTTAGTTGTGCCAGAAAAGCACAACTGCAAGACCAATTAGAATTATACAAAAACAAAAAACAGAAACCAAACACCTACAGAGACCATCCCATTTTCAGGTCCTAATGAGACCATTAGTAAATACAGCCCTCCAATTCTAGTGGGTCATTGCCATTGCTGCCATATCACATCCATCTAGAACCTAAAGCAAGAGATCTACGAGAAGGAAAGCAGCAAGCAAACTTGCCATTATTTGCAGATAAAATGATTATATAGCCGAGAAAACCCAGGACAATGAACTGAGAAATCCGCAAAGAAAAAAAACCTGAGGCACTGATAATGGGATTCCAGTGTCAAAACAAATACACAAAGAAGTAATAATGTTTATGCTAATTATGATCAGTTAGAAATATAACAAAATTCCACAAACGATAATACTTTATACCTAATATGTATAAGATATATTCTATATAAAGAAATCCACAGGGTTCTACTGATAGATAATGAAAGAGGTTTGAGAATATTTTATGACATTACCTTTTTATATACTGTTTTTTTTCTCTTTTATTGAAAATAATTTTTTTATGATAGCGTATATCCTGGTTACAGTTTTCCTCTGTCTACTCCTAGTTTCTCCCCACCTACCCTCCCATCCAGATCCACCCTCTTCCTGTCTCTTATTAGAAAACAAACAAACTTCTAAGGTATTTTAATATAGTATAGTATAATATAATAGTAATATAAAAATATAATATGTTAAAATAAAAATTGACACATTAGAATAGGAGACAACAAAGAGAAGGAGAAGAGTCCAAGAAAAGCCACAAGAAACAGATAGATGCAGAGAGCCACACTCAGGAATCCCATAAAAACACTAAGCTGGAAGCCATCATACATACATAAAGGACTTACAGGGTAAAAAGAGAGAAGAAAATAAATATGAATAAAATAAAGAGAAAGCTAAAAACAATACGATAAATTTGAAAAAGAAAATAAAATCTTGTCATGACGCTATGAGACAAGGAACCTAAAAATGCATTTGAGTTCCTTTTCCTTGGCCAGCTACTGCTGGACATGAGCATGCACCTAAGAATAGTTTGTTTCCCTAGTGAAACTCCCTTGGAAGGAACTAAATTTTCATTTGCAAGTGGTTACCGTTGTAGATAGCTTCTGGATAAGGGATTCTGTCTGTTTCTCCTTTCCGCTCCAGGACCCCATCTGGTGCAGACTTTACAGGCTCTGTGCACGGTGCCTCGGTCTCTGTAGACACTGTGTCTTAGGTTTATGAAATATGGAAAACAATGAGTTTTGAGCTATCTGACTTGACTACAATTTTTCTATAGAGTAAAGAGAAGCTAGATTTTGCCCTTCTTGATATCAAAGGCTGGTTTGGGTTAGTCAGATAGTGAGATGAGCTGGATGGATTTGGGAAGAAGTAGCTCTATGCTTTGCTGTAATGATTTCTAGTTAAGAAACTGATAGTAGACTGGAGTTGATAAAGCAGGGAGGAAAAGGAAAGAGACCGAAGTTAAGTATGAGAGAGAGAGAGTGTGTGTGTGTGTGTGTGCCCTGTAAAAGAACAATTAGAGTGAGTTTTAAGAGTGAGCACAGAGCCATCGAGATAGCTCAGTAGGTAGAGATGCCTATTACCAAAACCAATAACCCGAGTTCTATCATTGGACTCCATGTGGTAGAAGAAGGAAAGAACTACTCCACACAAACTGCCCTCTGACCTACAAACACATACACACACACACACACACACACACACACACACATGCACCACAGCACACGACACACAAATAGATAAGTAAATAAATGTGGGAAGTTTAAGCACATCCAATATTAGTCTAAAATAAATTGTTGTCATTGTATAGCCCATTGTTGTAAGCCAGCAAGGCTTTGGTAACGCGGTGGTGATACTCCTGATGGTGATAGGCTGATAGTGGTCATGGTAGTGGTGGTGACGATGGTTGTTGTTGCCACAACAGCACTGACTTCCCAAACTGCACTAAGTATTTCACATTTAGAGATAAATCAGTTCAGTCTTCTTATCTCTCCTTTCTGCAAATGAGGCAGTAAGGCAGAGATCGGTAAGTAGCGTCACCGAGTGAATAATTCCAGAGAGTAGACTCTGACCATTGATCCTGATGTTCTGACTCCCAACTAGCTCATAACTAGATCTTAATGCTGACCATCTATTGAACTCACGGCCTTCAGCTTGTGCAAGGGAGAAGGCCTGAAGACTTCCAATGGGGTCTTGTAGACAGATGTGCAGGGGTCAGGGCCAAACAACAATTCCATGGAAGCAGAATATGGAAGTGACTAAGGGAAAAATAAACAATCTCCCCATTGCCATGAAAACCCACAATGCCCAGAAAGCATGCTGGGACTTCTATCAGGGCAGAGACAATTTTATTGTGTTCTAAAATAAACAATTCCTTCCACCAGCTGGATAGGTTAGATTCTCCCCAGAAGTTGAAGCTGACCTTGTCCTTATCAAAATGCCAGCGTTCCCAAAGTCTATCAGATACAATGCAAGTACACTCAGATTCTAATGAAGTATTTTTTAAAACTTATTTTAAAATACATTTTGTGGAATACAAATGTACACAAAGGCAGAAAGGATAAATCATATATTCTAAATTCCAGGAAAGTGCAAAAACAGATATTGGGAAAGCTGCTTGGTGGAGAAGCAGCAAAGAACTGAGCAGAAGGCAGACTTACATAGGGATTTTAGGGGGCAGATCTTTCCAGGGTAGAGAGTTCCCAGTGTTGGGATTGGTGGAATTTCAAGTCCTGAGTTTGGGGTGAGCTCAGGAATTGGTGGGTTTTCAAGAACAGAGGTCAGAGGTTTTTAAAAAGTATTTATTTATTCATCTTTCATATATTATATACTGACCACACTTTCCCCTTCCTCCTTTCCTTCCAGCCCCTCCCACTCCATTTCCCTTCAGAAAAGAGTAGGCTTTCCAAGGATGTTAACCAAGCATGGCTTAGCAAGTTACAATAAGACTAGGCACATACCCTCATATCAAGGCTGGACAAGGCAACCAGGAGGAGAAAAAGGGTCCCAAAAGCAGGCCAAAGAGTCAGAGACAGCCACTGCTGCACTGTTAGGAGTCCCACAGGAACACCAAACTATATAATGGTAACCTATATGCAGAGGACCTAGGTTAGATCCATACAAGGTCCATGATTGTCACTTCAGTCTCTGTGAGCTCCTGTGACCCCTGCTTAGTTGATTCTGTGAGCCGTGTTCTTGACCCCTCTGGCTCCTACAGTTTTTCCTCCTTCTCTTCCATGGGATTTCCTGAGCTCTGCCAATTGTCTGCCTATTGTGGGTCTCTGTATCTGCTCCCATCAGTGGCTGGGTGAAGCAACTATGACAATCATGATAGGCTCTGGTCTATGAATATCACAGAATATCATTAGGAATCATTTCATTGACTTTTTCCCATTCATGTTTGGTTCTATCCTAGGCCTCTGGGCTGTCCAGCCTATGGTTCCTGGACCTTCAGGCAGTATCAGGCATGGGGCTCCTTCTCATGGTATGGGTCTCAAGTTGGACCAGTGGTTGGCTACTCCTACAAGTTCTGCATCCCAGCATATCTTGCAAGCAGGACAAATTGTAGATCAAAGGTTTTGTGGCTAAGATGGTGTCCCAGTCCCACCACTAGAAACTTTGCCTGGTTGCAGAAGATGGCTGGCTCAGGCTCTGTGTGCCCATTATTAGAAGTATTCACTGGGGTCACTCATAGATTTCAAGGAGTTTCCATTGCACTAGGTTTCTATCTTGACTATAAAATGCCCCCCAATTCTATTATTCATCTCTTCCAGTACTCCCTCTCTCCATCCCTCCCTCCTGATTCCTCCTGTTCCCATCACCCACCTCCAGTACACCATGAAATCTATTCTATTTCCTATTCCAAGATAGATCCAGTCGTCCCTCCTTGAGCCCTCCTTGTTACTTAGCCTCTCTGGGATCTGGGATCACCCTTTACTTTACATCTAATGCTCACTTATAAGTGAGTACATATCATGTTTGCCGTTCTCAGTCTGGGTTACCTTACACAGGATGATTTTTCTTCTAGTTCCATTTATTTGCCAGAAAATTTCATAATGTCATTTTTCTCTTAACAGATGAATAATACTTCATTGTGTAAATATACTACTTTTTCTCTAACCATTCTTTGGTTGAGAAACATCAGTTTCTGGCTATTATGAATAAAACTGCTACAAACAAGTATCTTTTGGTAGGATGGAGCATCCTTTGGGTAGATGCCCAGGAGTGGTATAGCTGGGTCTTGAGGTAGATTGATTCCAATTAAAAAAAATGCTATGTTGATTTCCAAGGGGCTGTTTGCACTCCCACCAGCTGCACATCCTCACCAGAATGTCTAAGACAGACTCTCAACCCTGGGGGATTGGTAGGTTTTTAAATTCTGAAAGTAACCCTAGAAGAACCTCATCCTCCATCAGGAGACTAAAGATCCTTTAGTGGACAGGTACCAAGATAAAAGACCTTAGCATCTTGAAAGAAGCCTATAATTTCTAGACCATATGTTCAGGTTCAACTGGGTTGAACTTCCAATCCACTTATCTTGAGGATTTTTTAAAAATCATAATTCTTTGGCAATTTCATACATGCTTGTATTACTTCCTCGCTGTGATAAAATGCCCTGATGAAAGGAACCCAAAGGGGAACTTGTTCATTTTGGCTTACAGTTCCTGGGTTCAGTTCATTGTGGTGAAGTGCTGCTGGCAGAAGCCCGGCAGCCCATCAGGTTGCATCCACAGGCAGGAAGCAGAGAACACTGCGAAGCGCTGCTCAGCTGGCTATCCTCTATGATGTCCAGGACCCAAGATCAGAGAATGTCACTATCCACCTCTAGGGAGAGTCTTCTTCTCACCTCAGTCGATCTAGCAAATCCCTCACAGGCATGCCCAGAACTTGTCTTCTAGATGGTTCTAGGTTTTGTGAAGTTTATAGTGTTAATCATTGCCGTGTATATAATGAATTCTGGACAATTGCCTGTCCTCAGAACCCTGCTGAGCACAGAGCACAGCTCTCATGCCCCCATACACTCCTCATTTAGAGACCTGGCCATAGAACCAGAGTGCTAGCCTGTTGACTTGGGCAGGGGACTCCAGCACTGCTCAGGAGCCTTCCTTCCTTTCCCCTCACACAGCTCCATCTTGGCAGCAGCAGATGCAGAATTTATATGCAGAGCTTCTGGCTTGGCCTCTGCCTTAGAAGCAAAGGTGAACCTGGCCATGCCTTTAGCCAGTGCTGTTCTGTGGAGACTTTTCAGCCTCTTCCCACACGACTGCTGGGCATCTTGCTGAACCCAATAGTTAGAAAACCAGTCCCCAAGGGCAGATGCAGTAGGAGGTACCCAGACTAGCAACACAGAATGGTGACTGTCACAGAAGCCTTGGAACCAGGCTCACATTATCCAAATCTCAGTATTGTCCTTCTGAAGTCACTAATCCTTGGGCAATTTGCCTAAACTCTTAAAGCCTCTGTAAAGTTTGGGAAGTACTAGATCTTGTTTCACAGAAGGGTAAGTGTGACATTTTCATACTATTGACCCTAAGATATGCCAGTGTCAAGGCACAGTGAATTTTTTTTTCAAAATCAAACCCAAACCACAATTTGGGTAGCTTTGTGAGAGAGAGAGGCAGACAGACAGACAGACAGACAGACAGACAGACACACACACACACACACACACACACACACAGGTAGAGAGAGAGACACATACAGATAAAGACACAGAGAGGGAGACTTTTCAGCTGATCGTCTCTGATGACTAATGCTTTTAGAAAACATCTACATTTATTAGGTATTTGTGTACCTTCTGTAAACTGTTCCAGCATTAGATCATTTGTCTTTTAATTTCTGAAGTATAATAGTTGTTTATATATTTGGAGGTAAGCTCTTCACCAGAAATTTATAGTGAAATATATTCTTTTAGGGTGAACCTTGTATTTTCATTTTTGACTGAAATGTTTTGAAGAGAAGAAGTTTTTTTATTTTGCTGGATACTGATTGTGTTGGTCTGTTTACTATCACTGGCAGTTTTTACAGAATAGAGGTGCATTCAGCTCCTGGCTTTGGAGGCTGTGAACATGGTGCTGGCCTCAGCTCCATCCTGGAAGGCTCTCTTACAGTATGCCATGCAGGAGGCCCCTGCAAGGCCAGGCAGAGCCAGCACGCCTGCTCAGCTCTCCTTTCCTCTGATTACAAAGTCACTAATACCACCCCGGGAGCCCTGTCCTCACCATCTCATCTAAACCAGATTACCTCCCCCGAGACCCACCTCAGAACACCAGCAACAAGCTAAGCTGATAACTGAACTCCCACCATGCGAAGTCATAGGAGAGAATCTGCTGGCTGCACTGGGTAATCTTTTTCTTTTTTATAATTGCTTTCTGTGTATCATCTCATTCAGTTCTCACAGGTCCTTGAGAGAAATAAATTGATATCCTTGTGTATAAGGAAACTCAGCTTCTGGGAGGTTAATTCACCTTGAAAATAATTTAACTATGAAGCGAGGGAGCTAGGATTCCAGCCATGGCATTCTGACTCCACACCTTCTTCATCCACTAGACGTATCCTCTCAGGGTTGTGTACAATTCTTTCAGTTTCAAAACCGAGGACAGCCTGCTCATCCGCCCAAGCTTTGTGATGTCACTGATGCACACACTGAAACTATATCACTAAAAATGCCTTTCATTTCTTCCTTTTCTGTAGACTCTCCCCATGCTTTCTTTGCTGTGCATTTATTTACTTATTTGTTTTAATTAGTATGAAAGTATTGAGGTTCGTGTCATTTTCTAACAAAATTCATTTTAGCTGATTTTCTTTCCCCAGTCCTTCCCAGGTGACACACTCACCTCAGCCCACCCCCAGTGTCCTCCTTCCCACTTTTATGTCACCTGTGTTCCATTGCCTCCACTCCCCTTCCTCTACATCCATTTGCCCTCTCATTTTCCCCTTTCTAGTTTCCACTCCTACTTCTCTATCTGTTGTTTATCTATATTTATGTTGTTTATCTACTGTTTATCTATATCTATAGATATGGATATATAAGCTAAGATGCCTGTATGAAAGGGAACATGCAATATTTGTCTTTCTGAGTCTGGATCGTCTCTTTTGTCCTTTCATGTTTTAGGCTTTTGGTGTCCTGTTTTAAAGTTGTCACTTCCCCTATGGCTGATCTTCTTTCATTCTGAAACTTACATTATCTTGCTTTTGCATTTGCACCTATTTTCCAATCCTGCAACTTTTGCAGTGCAGTCATTTGAGGGCTTGGGCTTTTCGTTGTTGTTGTTTTCTTTACAGGCATCTAATTGTTGCACAGAAATTTGTTAAATAGAGTACATAATATTCATTAAATAGAGTATGCCTTTACCTTTTGAAGTACTTTAGAACCCCCATCAAAAAGTAACTGACTCTTATATGTGTAAATTGATTTCAAGAGTGGCCTTTCTCATTGCCTATATTCCTAATTCTGCACTGTCTTAATTGCTGTGGCTAAGCAATTGTGGAAGTTTAAAAATAGTATTATTAATATCCTCAAAGATACAAGAAGGTGCCAAGTCCAAGGGTGAATAACAACAACAACAACAACAACAACAAAAAAGGAATAGTTAGAGAAAGGAACGAACTTTCATTAGTCACACACATTTGTGCACATGCAGACATACACACACAAAACACATACACGCACTGGAGAAGGGGTACTTGAACAGTATAAAGACTGGAATTCTTGCTTAAGGAAGTACCTCAGAACACAGGGCAACTAGGCCAGAAGATCGACAGTAGGAAAGAAGAGGTTAGGAGATGAGAGTCCAGTACCGACAAAGCTCAGCATTGAATCTTCAAAAAAAAAAAAAAAAAAAAAAAAAAAAGCAAAGCAATAAACACAGCAATTCAAGAACATGTTTGGTTGGTTGTTTTTAACAATGAATTCATACTCTAGCAAGTACCCAGAAGAGCAGTTTAAAGCAGACCCAGGCAGATTCCTTGTGAAGGTCAGAATACTGAGTGGTGAAGAGAAGATTGTACAAGCTATCGGAAGGTCATAGGAAAGCCCCTTAGAAAGGTTTTGGAATCAGAATGGCCTCTGTGTCACTAAGAGGAACAAAAGGACAGCACAGAAGCATCTTCAAAATGGTGAAGAAAAGTCATGTCTGTCCTAAAATTCTCTGTCCAGCCAAGAGGTCAAGTGCTTGTGAGCGTAGAACTGGGAGAGATGGCATAGCAGCAAAGGGCTTGCTGCAGAAGCACACAGACCTGAGTTTGAACCCCCATGTAAAGCTGGACATAGGTATTCTGTGTCAAGACAGGAGAGTCCTGCAAGCTCCCAGGCCAGCTGGCCTGGTGCATGCCACAGCAAACAACGGACTCTGCTTCAAAGCGGAAGGAGAGGGCCAACATGTGAGATTGTCCTCTGACCTCTACAAGCAAAGAGTGGTGTGCATGTGCCTGTACTCCAGACACAAGCATGCACACAAAGATAACACACACACACACACACACAAATAGACTTCGAAGATCTGTAAGATCCTCGAATATTAGCCTACCCTGCATACTTTCTCTGATGTATATAGAAAACACACACACCACAAAAACGAGAACTCTCAACCAAAAAAGAGGAGGGCACAGCATATGAGGAGCAGTGTCACTGCTAAAAAGAGAGAATGCAGGCTTCCAACAGACAGTTGGATGGAGGCCTCAAAATAGCCCCTGTGCTACAGGGGTGAAGGATGGGTGGTCTGCCCTGGTATGGGTCAGAAACTCCAGGAGAAAAAAAAAATGTCTTCAAGGTAGAATTGACAAAACAGTCAATGGATCCATACACAGGAGAAGATCTTTGTACCACCTCTAGGAAATCTGCAGTTTAACCAGCAATGACTTCTGACGAGGGGGAAGGAGGAAGAGAGGAAGAGGAGCAAAGTAGGTAAGTAGAGAGGAAGGAAGGGAGACACCGAGGGAGGGAGGGAAAAGTAAAAGAAAAAAAATAGTATAAAACACCCCCTGAAATGATATCACTTACATGTGGCTCAGTTATGAAATAGTACTATGAATCCAACTAAATTTAATTAATAAACTAAAAATAATAATAATAACCAAAGATGACTTGCAGCACATAGGAGAATGCTCACAGATTACATGACTTGGGAATCAGATGATTTTGATGTCTATAATGGGCCCTTTAAACAAATCCCCACACATAGCAAGAATAGGAGTTGGATAAACGGAGCTATGGAACACACTGGTTTCTGGAGATGCAATCATGAACACACAGAAACTGTGATTGCCAGCTCAAGATCTGTATTCCATTGTGGGTAAGGAAGGGGCTTGTAATGTCTCACCCCTTCCTGGGAAACTGTGGGAGTTAATGGCTGCTGGGGGTTTGGGGGAGTGGAGTCATTTTCTTTAGTGAGGTAGCCACTGATAAGTTGTTCATGCTCTGATAAGTAGCCTCTCTCCCATGCTCCTACAGCAACCTTAATGAAACTCAGTGAGTCATAAGAAAGTACACATGAAAGTAGGAGGGGACTAGTCAGGAAGAAGGGAATGGGGACAAGAGGGCCATGGGGGGTGGATATGATCATAATATGTTGTATAAATATATGAGATTTTTGAAAAATAAAACATAAAGAGCTGAAATGAGAAGATATTGCGGTAGGTAGCATCGGCCGTGGATACAGTTGCTTTTCAGATAGCCTCATCCCTGTCACCAAAGGCATAGTGTAGTCCATAGGAAGAGCATCCGTAGGCCAGGTGTAAGATACTGCCTGTAACCAAGCAACAAAAGCACAAGAAGAAAACCTACCGCATGGAAGAGAACCCACAAAGTCCATAACAGACACATAAGCCATAAACCAAAAGCTAAAACCTAAGCAAATTGACTTCATAGGACAAACCGAAGACACAGTATTACTGTGACCTTCCAAGGATTAAGACCGGGTATTACACCTATAAAACAAGGGCACACTGCTATAATAAAACAGCTGGGCCTCTTAGGAGTTGAAACATGATGACCACAATCTAAAGGTTCAATTTAATCTCCAAACAAAGCTAGGAAAGGACCAAACTTAATAGCTTCTTTTCTTTTCTTCTAGAACATAGTTCAAAGGGACAAAAAGAAGTCATGAGAAGAAAAAAAAAAAAAAGTCCTAGAGATAGATTCCAAGGTCTCAGCCTCATTCTAATTTGAGATCCATAAAAGAGAAGACAAAGAAACCAGGTGAGGAGGTGATCACACTTTAAATTCCCCAAAGCTCAAGAAAGACATTGACCTTCTGATTGAAAGGGTCCTTTGAGCCCTGCCCATGATGTGGTTTCTCTGAAGACTAATAACACAGAAGAAACCCATTTAGACTCTTGAATTGTCCTTATACTTATGCCTACCTCCATCTGTACCAATCATGAATACCAGCATCGTGTACGAGTCTCCTTGTCCAGCTCCTATCACCTGGCCATCCCATAGTTCCCTCCTGCTCTGCTTCCTGCCTTCCTGTATGGAACAATTGATGGCTACCATTTGCCACTCTACTTACCACTGCAGAAGGAAGAGCGTCTGCTGCTATCTTTAGTCTGAGGGATGAACACACTTGACTCTCACGGGATCTGTGTGGCTGACAGGTGTTCTCATTCTGAAATACATCACAGGAAGTGATCAGCACTCATCTCGTGACTTGATAGGACCAATAGTAAGAGTCTGCTTGTGCGTGCAGACACTGTGAAAAGCAAGGTGCTGTGGGCTGTGTCTGTAAACAGATTTATAAATCCAATCCAAATAGACAATAGCTAATACAGAAGCCAAATCACGCTGATTAGAGGAAGTTACACATTTGGTCTGGCAGGATGGAGGTCACAAAAATAGTCAATTCTGCCAATCATGGTATTTTAATTTTATTTTATGTGTCTAATGTGTGTGTAGTGTAGTGTGTGCATCTGCTCATCATGCACACACACAAAAAAGTCTCTCCTGTATACCACTGAGATGCCCAGCCAAAGAACTTCCTGAGATTCTCTTGTCTCTCTGCACAAACACTTGGGCCCCTGATGTCTTTACATGCTGAGCCATCTCCAGCCTATTATCCTGACATTTAAAAGATATCTTAGTTGCTAAGATCAGGTCCAAGCACCAACGATACTTTAGATAGGACATGTGCTTGTTGAAAGCATCAGGCACCCACAGAGGTCTCAAGCCCCACGAACTGCTCTGTCTTTACTGAGAATAGTAGCAGAATCCTCCCTTCTTCCAATCCAGATGTCTATTAAGCGCCAGCCATGTGTCAACATGGTGCTTGTCAAAGGGGAAGCAAAGGACACCTAGGATACATGAACACAAAGAACCTCAGAGATTACCTCTTTTGATTTCTAGACTCTGGGGCTCACTGGTCTCAAAAGCCTTTCAGAATATTTTACTCTCACTGGTGGCAAAGAACAAACAAAATCCAGAGCCAGAGTCCATGAGCTGGCTTAGTGGGTAGGTGCACTGTATGCCAAGGCTATGATCTAAGTTCAATCCTTAGCACATAGTGGCATGAGAGAACGGGCTCCCATAAGTTGTCTTCTGGCCTCTGTATTCATCATACCACAACACACACACACACACACACACACACACACACACACACACACACACTATAATTTTAAAAAATCAGCAGCCAAATATATACCCAATCAATGTTATACATGGTTTATTTCATTATGTTTATTCTACTGTGGTCTTTAGGAAGTACCTTGGACAAAGCTTTTATCAAAAATAAAAAGAAGCTTTTAATTTGTGCCTGGTATGGTCTCAGCTCCTTTTAAAGCATTTCATAAGATCACTGTTCTATTGCTGTGTACACAGGCTTGAGAACTCTTTCTTCACATTGTAACTCTTCTACAAGCCCTATGTAGCTCTCCAAACACCAAAGAACTTGGCAGAGTGGAAGATTTTGAACTCTATGTCTCTTCTCCCCACTTAGAAATGGAACACAGTTGTTGTGGTCCAGGGACCCCGGGCTCAGAAGCATTGTTGAGCAGAATCCCAAAGGAAACTCCTGGTTACGGTCCTCTTTCAATTTTTTTTTAATGTGGATGGCCAGGAAGCAGTGAGGATAGACAATTACTCAGAGATAAAGGAATGCCACTTTGAGTTGTTGATGCTTTTATTAGACTGAGTTGGATCCGGAACCACCCCTGAAGGAGGGATCTAAAGAAGAAAGCCTTTAATGAAAAAGGCACTTTTTTTTTTTTTGTTCCCAACTGCATTAAGAGGCAAGAAATACAAGATTCTTGAATCAAGCTTTAAGAGAAGAGCAGCTGATACAAATTCTATGGGTGCATCTGTATCTATCTATCCTCTACCTACTCTCATCCATCTATCTATCTATCTATCTATCTATCTATCTATCTATCTATCTATC
>NW_026590767.1:1332433-1405963 GCF_907164565.1 Psammomys obesus | reverse complement strand
ATCTATCTATCTATCTATCTATCTATCTATCTATCTATCTATCTATCTATCTATCATCTATTCATTATCTCTCTAAGAGGTTAGATACCAGCCTCTCCCCTCCCCTCACTTATCTTCCTGCCTCGTCTCTCTTCTGCTTTGTTTGACCATACAGTAATATGGTCTTCTTAATGTCTTCTCCTGAACCTTTTGAAAACTCTTGCATTTTTTCTTAGAAAATTGGGGCCTCTTCTTTTTTTTTTTTTTATTTTTCTTTTTAGTTACATTTTGTTAACTCTGTGTCCCAGCTGTATCCCGCTCCCTCATTCCCTCCCCAACCCCACACTCCCTCCCTGGTCTCCTCCCTGCCCCTTTCCAAGTCCCCTGATAGGGGAGGACCTCCTCCCCTTTCATCTGACCCTGTTTTATCAGGTATCTTCAGGGCTGGCTGCAAAGTCCTCCTCTGTGGCCTAACAGACTGCTCCTCCCCTGGGGTGGGGGTCAAACAGCCTGCCCTTGAGATCCTATTAGAAATAGTCCGTGTTCCCCTTACTTTGGAAAACTACTTGGTTACTGAGCTACCACAGGCCACATCCGAGCAGAAGTTCTAGGTTATATCCATAGATGGTCCTTGGTTGAGTGTCAGTCTCAGAAAAGACCCTGTGCCCAAATATATTTGGTCCTTGTGGAGCTCCTATCCTTTCCATATCATACTAACTTCCCTTCTTTCATATGATTCCCTGCACTCTGCCGAGGGTTTGGTTATGAGTCTTAGTGTCTGCTTTGAAACACTGCTAGGTAGAGTCTTACTGATCTCTGATTTAGAATTTCTGTTGGAATCCTAATGCATTCACCTTTTGAAGAAGTAATGCATGGAATCACTCAGCTTAAGGCTCATGGGATATTTGATGTTTTATGCTTCATCTTCTTTTGCAAAGAAACTGTGGAAGAGTTAGATGTCGGACTAAAATTAGCCAGAAGAAACAGGGAGAAAACCCCAAAATAAACAAGCAAAAAAGTTGGGAAAGGATACTTCATACTCATCAAAGGAAAAATCCACCAAGATGACCTTTCAGTTCTTAGCATCTATACCCCAAACACAAGGGGCCCCAAGTTTGTAAAAGAAACACTACAAAAGTATAAATTACACATCAACACTCACACATTGAGAGTGGAAGACTTCAGTACCACAGGAACACAGCTCACAGAA
The DNA here is from genome assembly GCF_907164565.1 of Psammomys obesus. Classification (NCBI taxonomy): domain Eukaryota; kingdom Metazoa; phylum Chordata; class Mammalia; order Rodentia; family Muridae; genus Psammomys; species Psammomys obesus. The sequence goes on along the minus strand of NW_026590767.1, from coordinate 1,404,774 downwards.
TCAACTAAGCAGGGCTCACAGGGGCCCACAGAGACTGAAGCAGCAGTCACAGAACCTGTATGGGCCTGAGCTAGGTCCTCTGTGTGTGTCTTATGGCTGTGTTGCTTGATGCTCCTGTGGGACCCCTAACAGTGAGAACATGTACCCTTTTCCATCTACTGGGTCACGTTGTCCAGCGTAGTCTTATTGTAATTTATTATGCCATGTTTGGTTGATATCCTGAGAGGCCTGCTTTTTTTTTTTTTTAACAGAAACAGAGGAGTGGATTTAGGGGAAAGGTAGGAGGGGGCTGGGAGAACTGGAGGAAGAGGAAGCTGCAGTTAGGATATAATGTATAAGGAAAATATAATAATAATAATAATAATAATAATAATAATAATAATAAAACTTGTTGGAATTATGTAGTGACAGAGCTGGACCCAGACTTCACAGTGCCATAATCTTTTCAATAACCATCTTTGGGATTTGCTATTTTCTCCTTTTCTGTATTCATTGATTTTTTTTTTTTTGCTTTCATTTTTATTACTTATTTTTTCTTCAGACCTTGAATTCAATTTTCTCTCTTTCTTTCTGATTGCCTAGAGCAAACTCTTAGATTATTTATCTTAGGTTTTTCTTCTTTTCCGAAACTACAGTCAACACATTTTTTTTCCATAAGAACTATTTTTGATGTCTCGCACAAGCTTTGATAAGTCATATTTTCCTTTTCACTTATTTCAAAATACTTTAGAATTTCTCTTGAGAGTTCTTTGGTTTATATGCTTTGCAGAAAGGTATTAATTTCTAGGCATTATGGGATTTTCTAGCTATCTGTTGTTGATACTGCTGTTGTCTGAGTGCTGTCACTGAATGACTTCTAGTCTTTTGATGGCACAGAATGCGGTCTATCTCACTGTAGGACCCTTATAAGACTGAAAAATGTAATTTGACGTTGTTGCATAAAATAGTCCCTGGCTGTTCGTTATATCCAGCTGATTTTTGGTGGTGGAGCTCGGCCGTGCCTTCGCTACCAGAGGAAGCTGTCCGTAATAAGGGGGTGTTATCGCCTCCACCCACTATACTAGTGGGTGTATCTGATTTTGTCACGATGCAGCAGGTTTTACCTCATGCTGTTTGATGCTTTTTCGCCGCTAGGGGCTGGAATTATGGCTTGCTGTGTATTCTTGGCCCTTCATCACCGTTATTCGCCGCTTCAGCCATAATAACGTTCCTTGTGTTCCTCCCAAAATAAGCAAGCTATCTCCAACTTCTTTCAATCAGCGTCCATAAGTTCTGTTTTTCATCCCTTTAGCTCTTTAATCCATGCCTTTGGAGTTTTCTTTTTTTTTCTTTTTTGTTTTATTAATGAATTCAATTTACATCTTGGTCATCGGCCCCTCCCTCCTTTCCTCCCAGCCCCACCCTCCCTCCTGCATCCCCTCTCCTCTATTCCTCAGAATCAGGGAGCCCCCTACCCAGACACCCCAGCTCATCTATTCACATGAGGACTGAGTTTGTCTTCCTCCCCTGTGGCCTGGTAAGCAAGTCTCATCAGGGGGAAGCAATCAATACGCAGGCAACATGGTCCGTGTTCTTAATGGCTCAGTAGTATGCCATTCTTGTAGGCAATATTTCATTGAGTTTTGAACCTTTATACATATTGTCTGTCTGTGGTGTGTTTGTGTGTGTGTGTGTCCACATGTGAATACATGTATATAAATAAATACATGTGAAGGCCAAAGAACAGTCTCAGTCTTGCTCCGCAAGAGCCATACACCTTGCTTTGGGGGCAGAGTCTCTCATGGATGGATTTGAAACTTGCCAATTATAAATTTGTCTGTCAGTGTGCCAAAGGGATCAAGCCTGGGTTCCCTCCCCCCACCCCCCCACTTGGAATATAAGTCGATGTCACCACGGTTGGCTATCTTTATCTGTGTTCTAGGCATCTAAACCAGGTCCTCAGCCTTGCAACACATGAAAGTGAAGGTAAAAGAAAACCTTTCACTTTTCAGAGCTCTCTTCTCAGGCCTAATCTCTATCTTTTAGTTGCTGTATTTAGACCACTTATATTTAAAAGAGTCATTAATATAATTGAATTCACAGTTACTGTTTTTATACTGTTTTCTGTTTATTCCTCTTTCTCTTTCCCCTCTTTTTCCTCCATACTTTTTCTACACTTATAACAATTGAACATTTTATATGATTTTGTTTTCTCTTTTAGCATATAAATGACCGTCCCCCTTTTATTCTTTTCTTTTTTATTTTTGTCTTATTTTTGCGTGGTTGTCCAAGAATTTGCATTATGTATTATAAGCAGTCTGTAGCCACTGTTAAGCTGCACACCCCCACTTCATAGGTATTTCATTCAGGTAACTAAGAACAGAATATTCCTCTATATTATTGCTGTCACTCGCTTTATTTATAAACATATACAGGAAAGAATATTCATCAAATGCATCATTGATATTGTCATTTTGACACTGTTATTTCCATCAGAAGAAGAGAACTATCTTTTGACTTTTACTTAATCATGTTACCGATGCTTTTTTTTTTTTTTTCCTTTTCTGGGTTTCTGGAATTTTCTTCTTTCTAAAGAATTTCACCTTACACCCATCAGAATGGCTAAAATCAAGAACTCAAGTGACAATACATGCTGGAGAGGATGTGGAGAAAGAGGAACCCTACTCCATTGCTGGTGGGAATGTAAACTTGTACAACCACTCTGGAAATCAATCTGGAGCTTTCTCAGACAATTAGGAATAGCACCTCCTCAAGATCCAACTATACCACTATTAGGCATATATCCAAAAGATGTTTAAGTATACAACAAGGACATTTGCTCAACCATGTTCGTAGCATCTTTATTTGTAATAGCCAGAAGCTAGAAATAACCCAAATGTCTCTCAGTTGAAAATGGATACAGAAATTGTGGTACCTTTACACAGTGGAATACTATTCAGTAATTAAAAACAGGGAAATCATAAAATTTTCAGGCAAATGGTGAGATCTAGAAAAGATCATCCTGAGTGGGGTATTCCAGAAGCAGAAAGATACACAGGGTATATACTCACTTTTAAGTGGATATTAGACATATAATACAGGATAATCATATTAAAATCTGTACACCTAAGGAAGCTAATCAAGAAGGAGGACCCTGGATAAGACGTTCAATCTTCATTGAAGAAGCAGGAGGGAGAAAACAGGGAACAGGACAGGAGCCTATCACAGAGAGCCTCTGAAAGACTCTACCCAGCAGGGTATCAAAACATATGCTGAGACTCATAGCCAAACTTTGGGCAGAGTGCAGGGAATCTTATGAAAGAAGGGGAAGATAGAAAGAACTGGAGGAAACAGGAGCTCCACAGAAGAGCAACAGAACCAAGAAATCTGGTCCCAGGGGTCTTTTCTGAGACTGATACTCCAAACAAGAACCATACATGGAGATAAATTAGAACCTCTGCACAGAAGTAGCCCATGGCAGCTCAGTGTCCAAGAGGGCTCCTCAATAACAGGAACAGAGACCGTCTCTGACATGAACTCATGGGCTGGACCTTTGATCACCTCTACCTGAGGGGGGAGCAGCCTGATAGGGCACAGAGGAAGACAAAGATGCCAGTTCTGATGAGACCTGATAGAGTAGGGTCCAGTGGAAGGGGAGGAGGACCTCCCCATCATTGGACTGGGAGAAGGGCATAGGAGAAAAAGAGGGAGAGAGGATGGGCTTGGGAGGGGATAGAGGATGGGGCTATAGCTGGGATACAAAATGAATAAACTGTAATTAATGAAAATAAAATAAAAATTCAAAAAAGAATCTCATTATTATTTTTCTTGTAAAGAGAGACACCTGGCAACATTTGCATCATTTTTTTTTTTTTTAGCCTGAGACAGGCTTTATTTCTCCTGCACACTTTGTAAAAAGACTTTTTAAAATTTAAGTATATACATGTGAGCTTATGATTGTGTATGCCACATGGATAGTGTCCATGGAGACCAGAAGGAGGCATCAGATCCCCTGGAACTGGAGTTACAGGAGGTTATGAGCACCATGTGGGCGCTGGGAACAAAGATGAGTCCTCTGAAAGAACAGTAAGCACTTCAAAGCACGGAACCTTCTCTCCAGCCCCTCTCCTGCCATTTTATCTAACTCCAGATGACCTTGAACTAACTGCATAGCTGAGGGTGGCCTTGAACTGCCGATCCCCTTGCCTCTGCCTCCCCAGTGCCAGAATCACGGGCATGCACCAGCACACCTGGTGTTGATGACTGAAGCCAGAGCTTCATGCTGCCAGGCAGGTACTCTGCCAACTGAAATATGTCCCTAGCCCAACCCTGAGACTTTATTGGGTAATTGTACAGGACATACACTTTTAGGTTGTTGTGTTTCTCTCAACTCTTTCTATTGTAGTTGAGGTTTCCCTACTTTCACATTGTTCCCACAGAGGCAACTGCTTGGGAATTTCAGTACATTTTGATTCTCTATAATTTTGATTCTCAGGACCCACCTATTGTCTACTGCTCCAGCTTAGGCACAGCTTTTTCCTCATCTTTTGGTGGATCTAAGAAATGCTGTGGCTTTTCATGTTGATCCAGCTGTCTACTCATTAGGGCAGCGATTTCCTGTAAGATCTTTACACACTCCACTGAAATCAGAAGTCTCTCACTGCATTCCTACCAACAACTGCCTCTACTTTATTGTATCTTAATTATAATGGCTTAACCTTGTGCAAATAGAAGATAGCAAGAGTCTCCAATTAGCCTATGAAAAAGATTGTTCATGGTAGTTCTTTTATTGTTACTGAGATTAGCTTATTTGTTTGTTTGTTTGTTTGTTTTGCTCTTTGGGTCACTGGAAACCCATAAAAAGACTAACTGCCATTCCATTGAACTAGGTGGATTCAGGCTTCATCATATATTAAGTTGGATCATTTACTCACAGTGTGCACAAACTGACACCACAGGGAGAGAGGGAGTAGACAGACCTTCCCCTTCATGCCCATGTTTTGCCCCACAGAAAAGAATCCTGTGTTTGCCACTTGAGTGCCAGGAGAAAGATTTAGGAGACCTGTGCAGAGAGAGATGCTAAGAACCCCAACAGTGCAGGCAAAAGGAAAACACAGTTGCTACAGACTCTTCCATTAGGATGCTTGTCACAGTTTTGAGATGCCTAGGTAATATTTGAGGTTCTTTTTGAATTATGCTTTTGGCTGCCTGACTCTAGATCCTTGAATACACCATTGCTCTGTGAGTTAGCCACGTGATCCTGAAATTTAGAAGAATTATAGACACAGCTCTGCTCCCATCCCCCGGGGCTGCCTTACAGGCCTTATCTGCCTAAACATGCCTCCTGTTCGCTGGGCCTACATTTACTTAAATGCAGGTAATTACTTCAAGGATGAAACAGAAAGTGGAAAATGACATGAAATCTATAAAATAGTTTCAGAGAAGAAATATATTCTGACTTGGCACAAATAAAAGGAATTTTTGTTGTTGTTGCCAGAAGAAAGTCAGGGCTCATTTTCAGGACTGTGAAAACCTCAAAGCTTTGCCTGGAGGAATTTCTTCCTGTGAGAGGACTCTGAAATTTTTTCACTTTGATCTGCTGTGTTTGATCCATGGAAAGCAATATCGGCAATATCTTAGGGTTCGGCAGAGCTCCCCATTAAACTGCCATCGCTGTGAAACGATTGCATCTGCATAATGGAGGCAGATTCTAAATAGGACACAGCCTTTAAGGCAAGGCATCTTGTGTGTCCTAGACATTATGGACAGTCACTTTCAATGAATATATAATCCAGCAGTCTTCAGGATACACACTGGCTGGAATGTGAGCTGGGGCTCTCACAGCAGGCTTGGCGGGACCCTGAGTATGAGGTAAGCCTTAAACCACCCCTAGCTTTAAATGCAAGCCTTAAACCATCGGAACCCATTCATAGCAAAGGCTGTTTTATATCTCAAATTAGTAAGATATTATTTAAGCAAACATTTCTATTACACCCCAATGAGTACTTGAAAGCCATGGTTTCCTGACGCTATGAATAGAGAAATCAGCTACTTAGAATTGAGACTGTTTCCTGTCTCCCAGTGATCCCCAAAGTAGTCCATAGACACCTGGTTTCTTACCTACTTTGCTGTGGAAAATCAAGGTGGGTGGTGGTGCTTATATGGCAAATGGAGGTTGTGGATGGTGGATGTTCATAGTGGTTCCGATTAAGGTAAAAAAAAAATAGTAATATAACAAGTGATAGTGTTTAGTGGACGTAGTGTGTGAATATGTCAAGACTCTCTTCTGGTGCCCTATCCAAGTCATTGCATGTATTATTAAATGGTGCCGACAGCGCAGGCTCTGCATGGCAGGCACATCTATCTTTTTTTTTTCCTTAGGCTTCCTTGTAGGATTATTTGTTGTGTGTGTATTGGTCTGTATGAGTGTATGCACACTTATACATGGAAATGCATGTGTGCTTCTGTGTGCACATGAGGTCCAGAAGAGGGCATGCAGTGCCCTCCTTTATGAAAACACACCTATTTCTTTGAGGCAGGTTCTCTCTCTCTCTGAATCTAAGGTTTGTGTTTCTTAGCCGGGTCAAAGTCAACAAGCTCAGTAATCCTCCTGCCTCTGCCTGCTTCGAGACTAAGGCTATAGGTGTGTCTACCAACTTGTTGTGTGGGTACCAGGATCCAAACTCTACTCCCCGTGATTACGCAGCAAGTGCTCTTAACTGCTGAGCCATCCCAGAACACCCTCATTTGGACTTCTTAATAACTTGTTTTACTGTATTTGGTGTTATATTGAGGTCTTTGATCCACTTGGATTTGAGTTTTGTGCAGGGAGATAAATACAGATCTATTTGCATTTTTCTATATATAGACATCCAGTTAGACCAGAACCATTTGTTGAACATGCAGTTTTTTTTTTTCCATTGTATAGTTTGGGCTCCTTTGTCAAAAATCAAGTGGCTATAGATTTGTGAGTTTATTTTTGGGTCTTTGATTCGGTTTCATTGATCAACCAGCCTATTTCTTTGCCAGTACCATGCAGATTTTATGGCTCTGTAGTATAGCTAGAAGTTAGGGATGGAGATACCTCCGGAAGTTCTTTTATTGTATAGGATTGTTTTAGTTATTCTGAGTTTTTTGTTTTACCATATAAAGTTTAGACACTCCCCCACTGCTTTTGGGAGTATAAACTTGTCAACCACTTTGTAGATCAATTTGGTGTTTTCTTAGAAAATTGGGAATAATTTTTCCTCAAGACCCAGCTATACCTCTCCTGGGTATATACCCAAAAGACGCTCTGCCATGAAACAAGGACACTTGCTCAACTATGTTCATAGCAGCTTTATTCATAATTGACAAAACCTGGAAAGAGCCTAGATGTTCCTCAACTAAAGAATGGATAAAGAAACTGTGCACATTTACACAATGGAATACTATTAAAAACAAAGAAATCATGAAATTTGCAGGCAAATGTATGAATCTAGAAAAGATCATCCTGAGTAAGGTAACCCAGACCCAGAAAGATATACATGGTTTTTACTCACTTATTAGTGGATTTTAGCTAAATAGTATAAACATACTAGGAGGCACCCAAAGAAGATAAGAAATAAGGAGGATTCAAGGGAGGATGTATAATATAACTCAGAATGGGGATAGAATAGACACAGATAATGGCTGAAGAGAGGGAACAAGGTAGGAGAGGGGGCACAGAGAGTTAAAAGGGTGGGGATTAGACCTGAAAGAGCAAGGGTGAGAAGACAGGAAGCCTGCAGAGAAAAGAGAAACTGCAGGTAGCCAAGCTGGAGACCTAAGTCAGGGTAGGCTCCTGAAAGGGTATGAGGGAGATTCAAGCAGAGACTCCTAGTAGCAGAGACCATAGAGACTGAAGAGGACAATCTTCTAGTAAAAAGAAGGGAACACCAATCCACCCACAAAGTCTTCAACCCAAAATTTACCTTGCCTGCAAGATGTGCAGGGATAAAGATAGAGCAGATAGAGCAGAGGTTGAGGGAATGCCCAACCGATGCCTGGCCCAACCAAAGACCCACCGTATCGGAGTGTGTCTAGTCCTGACATTATGAGCAATACCCTACTGAGCTTGCAGACAGGAGCCTGTCAGAGTTGTCCTCTGCGAGGCTCTTCCTAGCCGTGTTTCAAAATAGATGCTGAGACTCGCAGCCAAGCATTGGTCAATGTGTATGGAGTCTTCGAAAATAGTAGGAGGAAAGAAAAAAAGGACTCTGAAGTGACAGGAGCGCCACAAGAAAAACAAGAGTCAACTAACCAGGCCCCAGATAGGTTTGCTGAGACTGAAGCATCAACCAAGAAACATCCACAAACTGGACTTAGGCCCCCTACAAAGATGTAGCAGATGGGAAGCCTAGGCTTCAAGTGTGTACTCTGGGAAGGGATGTGGGGACTGCATCAGATATGGACTCGCTTGCTAGCTTTTAGGTCACTTCCTCTGGCAGGACTACCTTGACAGATCACAGGGTAAGAGGGTTCAGTCCTGATGCAATTGGATGAGCTAGGGTGAGTGGGAAAGAGAGCTCCCCTTTTCTGAGAAAGAGGGTCAGGGAGAAGGGAGGGAGGCAGGGTGGGACTGGAAAAGGAGAATAGAGGGGGCTACAAGGATGTAAAGTGAATAAAATAAATAATGAAAAAGAAAAATTGTTTTACTTAGGTACTCTTGTTTTATTTCATTTTTAAAATATTTTTATTATTATCATTTATTAAAATTTATTCAATTTGTATCCTGGCTGTGGTCCCCTCCCTCATCTCCTCACAATCCCACTTTCCTTCCCTCTTTTCCCCATATGCCCCTCCCCTAGTCCACTAATAGAGGAGGTCCTCCTTCCCTTCTATTTGACCCTAGCCTATCAGGTCTCATCAAGGCTGGTTGCATTGTCTTCCTCTGTGGCCTGGCAAGGCTGCACCCCCCAGGGGGAGGTGATCAGAGAGCCTGCCACTGAGTTTATGCCAGAGAAAGTCCTGCTCCCCTTACTTGGAGACTGAGTCTATGGGCTACATCTCAGCAGGGGTTTTAGGTCCTTGGTTGGAGTATCATTCTCTTCAGGGCCCCCAGGCCTCTGTTTTTATGGCTCTGTTGGTCTCCTTTTGGAGGTTCTATCCCCTCCAGGTCTTTCTATCTCCCTCTTCTTTCATAAGATTCCCTGCACTCTGCCCAAAGCTTGGCTATGGGTCTCAGCCTCTGCTTCAATACTTTGATCAGTAGTTTTTCAGAGGCCACGTTCCCTGTCTTCTGCTTCTGGTATCTTTCACATTTGTCATTTTGAATAAGGATTGAACATCTTCCCTAAGGTCTTCCTTGTTGTTTAGCTTCTTTAGAAATATATATTTTAGTATATTTATCCTATATTATATGACTAATATCCATTTATGAGTGAGTATATACCATGTGTGTCTTTCTGCTTCTGGAATACCTCACTTAAGATGATCTTTTCTAGTTCCCACTATTTGCCTGCGAATTTCATAATTGCCTTGCTTTTAATAGCTGAATAGTATTCCATTCTGTAAATGTACCACAATCTTTGTATCCATTCCTCCATTGAGGGACATCTAGGTTGTTTCCAGCTTCTGGCTATTACGAATAGAGCTACAAACATGGTTGAGCAAATGTACTTGTTGTATAGTTGAGCATATTTTGGACATATGCTTAGGAGTGGTATACTTGGATCTTGAGGACGTGCTATTCCTAATTGTCTGAGAAAGCACCAGATTGATTTCCAGAGTGGTTATACAAGTTTACATTGCCACCAGCAATGGAGAAGTGTTCCCCTTTCTTCACACCCTCTCCAGCATGTATTGTCACTTGAGTTTTTTATTTTAGCCATTCTGATGGGTATAAGGTGAAATCTCAGGGTCTTTTTGATTTGCATTTCCCTGATTACTAAGTACATTGAGAGTGACCCCAAAAATTCTACCAGAGAACTCCTACAGCTGATAAACATCTTCGGCAAAGTGGCTGAATACAAAATTAACTCAAAAAAAAAAATCAGTAGCCCTCATGTATACAAAAGACAAATGGGCTGAGAAAGAAATTAGGGAAACAACATCCTTCACAATAGCCACAAAGGACATAAAGTACCTTCCTTGGTATAACTCTAACCAAGCAAGTCAAAGACTTGTATGAAAAAAACTTCAAGTCTCTGAGGAAAGAAATAGAAGAAGATACCAGAAGATGGAAAGATCTCCCATGTTCATGGCTTGACAGTGTTAACATAGTAAAAATGGTCATCTTACCAAAAGCAATCTACAGATTCAATGTAATTCCCATCAAATTACCAACACAATTCTTTATAGACCTTGAAAGAAAAATTCTCAACTTCATATGGAATAACAAGAAACCCAGAATGGCTAAAACAATCCTCTACAATAAAAGATCTTCTGGAGGTATCTCTATGCCTGATTTCAAGCTATATACTGTTACTATACAGCAACAGTAATAATAACTGCATTGTACTGGCATAGGAACAGAATGGTGGATCAATGGAACCGAATAGAAGACCCAGAAATAAACCCACACAACTATGGACACATGATGCCAAAACCATACAATGGAAAAAAAATAGCATCTTCAATAAATGGTGCTGGTCTAATTGGATATCTACATGTAGAAAATGCAAATAGATCCATATTTATCACCCTGCACAAAACTAAAGTACAAGTAGATCAAAGACTTCAACATAAAACCAGACACATTAAATCGGTTAGAAGAAAAAGTGGGGAAGAGCCTTGAACTCATTGGTACAGGAGACAACTTCCTGAACAGAACATCAACAGCACAGATTCTAAGATCAACGATCAATAATGGGACCTCATGAAACTGAAAAGCTTCTGTAAAGCAAAGGACACTGTCATCAGAACAAAACACCAGGCTACAGACTGGATAGGATCTCCACCAACCCTATATCTGACAGAGGACTACTATCCAGAATATATAAAGAATGCAAGAAGTTAAACAGCAACAAACCAAGTAATCAATTAAAAAGTGGGGTACAGAGCTAAAGAGAGAATTCTCAATAGAGGACTATCGAATAGCAGAGAAACATTTTAAAGAAATGCTCGCCGATCTTAGGTTTTGTTTTGTTTTCATTTTTTGATTCTATTTATTGATACCTAAAGGAATGATTTCTGTAAACTAATGTGCCCAATACCCAGAGACATTCCATCACATTTTTTGTACGACACCTAAGAGTTGTCCTCTGAGAGGCTCTGGGCTCTCAAGTCAGCAGGTCTAGGAGAATGAATAGGGCTGAACTTCATGTCTCCACGTATTGCTGTAGGACCCCAGAGAAACGTGGAGCTCTCTGAGCAGGTCCTCGCCTGCATACCAGCATGAATACAGGAGTCAACTCCCAGGTTTCTGAGGGTAGGCGGATCTTCAGTGGATGCCTGCAAGTCCCAGATGCCCTGTAGGTGTTATAACTCAGACCTGGCTCTGCTCACAAAGTCACCGAGCTGGAAGCCATTGAATCCACTGTGGACTCCTGAGTACAAAAGACTTTGCCATGCCTCTGACGATTTCTAGAGAGAGAAGCCCATGCAGAAGCGTAGTCTATGGCAGTGTTTCTCAACGTGTAGTTCATGACCCTATTGGAGGCTGAACGATCTTTTCACAGATTGAACAGCTAAGACAATTAGAAAATACAGATATTTACATTACGATTCATAACAGTAACGAAATCACAGTTATGAGTAGCAATGAAAATAACTTTATGGTTGGGGGTCACCACAACCTGAGGAACTGTGTTAAAGGGCCGCAGCATTGGGAAGGTTGAGAACCACAGCTCTACGTCCTCCTGTATCCTGGGCACCTTGAGTTCTTTGTCTTTTCTAGAAATCCCTAAAATCCCATAAAAGAAATTCTCTAGGCCTTAAAGCAAGCACTGCAGGAGAGGGGTAGGACCTCTGTGCTTTCCCAGCAGTGAGTGTGCAGAGGATCAACAGTTTCAGGAGCTCAGGCATGTGTCTGGGGCACAGTGCCAGCTCCAGAACTCCAAGCTAATGTCCCTCAGAGTCATATTTTCTGTGGATGTGAGATTTCTCCAGAAGGCCTTAGCACCCCCACCCCTGCTCTCTGGTTCTATGGTGGAGGACAGATGCGCATTAACTTCAAAATAAAGACTGCATGTTGCAGAGGCAATATCAGCGAAGAGGTCGAAGGCAGCATTCTCCTCAAAAACAAAATTTACAAATGTGATCCTAAGTTTATTATGAATGGGTCAATATAAAGGATCACAACACACAGTTACCAATAATAAACAATCATCCTAATTTTAAACTCCATACACTTTTTATGATACAGTACTTTTCCAAAATCCACCATCAGAGAGCCGGCTTGTGCCACCCAAACAGGCCATGACTAAATGCTTGACTGCTTTCCTGCTAGGAGGAGAAAGTCACACTCTGATCAAATATGTTTAATCTCAACAAATGGACAGCCGAGGAAGATCGGTTGGTTGGATTTTCACCAGACAGGGGTGAAATAAGGAGGATGTCTATTGAGAACCCACTCATTTGTCTAGAGGAAGCTTTGTGTTAACCTTCTCTAACACTGAGAGACGATTCCCTCAGTTGTCTGATCAGTTTGCCATACAGCTATGACACTTGATACGCTTAAGCTCAGCTGTTACCCTAGATTCTCTCCATCACTTTACTGAAGCAGTAAGCTAAGCAAAGCATGCACTTACCCTAATTCCTTGATGCAAATATATCTCACAAAGTTCTGCATGGTAGCAGTGCAGTCTCCAGCACGATGGCATTAAGAATGTAGGACCTTCAGGAGGTGCTGCCTAGTGAAAGGTTGTTGAGGAGGAAGGGACTTCTGTGTTATGGTTTGGATGTTGGCAAGTTTCATTTCTGTTGCTGTGATAAATTACCCTGACAAAAAAGCAACTTAGGAAGGTGAAAAGGTTTGTTTCAGCTTACAAATACAGTTCCAACTTACAGTCCACCATTTTGGGGAATCAAGGCAGGAACTTTAAACAGCATCTCATTGCATAGCCACAGCAGCAGCCAAGAGCAGAGAAAAATGATCACATCCATCCTGGTTGCTCGCCTGTGCTCAGCTTAATTTTCCAATTCCTCTAAAATTCAGACCTCTCTGCCAACCCAGGCATGGTGTCACATGCCTGTAATTCCAGAACTCCAGGAGGCAGAGGCAAAGACAGGTGGAGTGCCGTGAGTTCGAGGCCAGCCTGGTCTACAAAGTGAGTCCAGGACAGCCAAGGCCACACAGAGAAGCCCTGTCTCAAAAAACTAGAACCATCTGCCTAGAGAATGGTGCCACCCACAAGGGACTGGATCTTCGCAAATCATTAACTTCCTTAAATGATTCTAAGTTCTGTTAATTTGGTAAAGCTACTTATCACAGATTTGTAAATGTATCTTACAAACTCACATGTTTAAATTCTTGGTCATGTGGTCCTGGCACTGTTTGGGGAGCTTGTTGAACCTTTGAAGCTTTGAACCTAGAGCCTAGCTTGGTGAACATGGCCATTAGGAATGGAACTTTGAAGATTATATCTATATCAAGTTCTGGCCCAAGATAAACCTATTCTCCCTTGAGTTGTTTCTGTCACTCAGATCATATAAAAATGACAATGATATGGATTCAATGAGTGCAGGTTGTTATACAGAGTAAACCTGGTCCCTGAATCTCTCTTGTTCCCTGGCTGGCCATGTGATCTCTCCATTCCGTGTGTATCCATACATAAAGTTGCCCTCCACTATGTATGGACAAAGGCAGAATGCCCTCACCAAGATGCTAGCACTATGTTTTTGTACTTCCAAAATTATTTGTGAGCTAAGTAGACCTCCTCTTTTAAAAAATAAAATGCTCAGCCTCAGAGGTTTTGTTGTAACACAAAATGGACTAAGGCATCTACCTACTCAGGTGACATGAATAAGCATAGAATTGCAGGAATGCACAATATCACAGTGGGGAATATTCCCATTACAGGGCACAACATATGTAAATATGCTGGATAACATAAATAACATGAAATGTAAAAGAGCTAGAACATTGCAAGGCTTAAATATCCTTTATCTTTGACTTTAATAAAACACAACATGACTTATCCCATTGCACTCATAATTTCATTTTTTTTAACATGGCTTTGTTTAACCATCCTACAAAATCCCTGCAAGTTCACCACTCAAATGCCAGGCCATGAGGAGGCTTCTAAGAACCTAGCTGAGGGAGTGAGGGACAGGAGCAGGGTAGAAAAGAGGAAGGCCTGACTGAAAATTTCAGGGTCTGGGCCCTTGCTCCTTTGCCTGTGGTAAAGCTAGAAGGAACAAAGAGGAAGTTGAGCCTGACCTTGTGAAGAAGAGCCCCTGACAGGGGTGGTAGGGTTTGTGGGGTACTAGGGGTGTGGGAGCCAAACCTCAAGGATCTCTCACTCCTTAGCAGTTGCAGTGTGAAGGGTCAGACCCTTCCCCTGGCATCACTAACTAGTGAGTGGCTCCTTTCTTCTCGTCTCTCTGTCCCAACTCCCAGGACCTTTCAGGGAGCAGTGACCACCTGCTTCTCTCCTCCCTTTGCCTGGCCCACATCCTGTTGGTAATTATTTCTTTCCCATAAGCTGTAGGATGGCAGGAGCTGTGTGGCTTCCTGCCTCTCCCTGAAGGAGCCTGGCACAGATCTCTGCCCTTAGGAGAGGCTCAGTGAATACTTGTGGCATCAAGCCAATCACCAGCCCCACCCCGTGACTCCAGGCTTTGCCCTCCTCAGCCTTATCTTAGGCCAGCTTCCTATTTGGATATCAGGTTTGGGTAACAGGTGCAGGTGCGCTGCCTTGCTTTATCAGGTGGGCAAGTGTAATGGGGGTCACCTTTCAGATAAGACATGGGTAGGAGGAGAAGTTGGAGCATGAGGTCATAGAGAGAATCCCTTGGCCGGCTTTCCAGGCTTTCAGAGCGGTTACGTCCTCTCATTTATTCTTCCTCTTTCCAACAATGTGCTCTGAATGACTCCATGTATAGCCCCGCAGAAAGCATCCGGTACCCAGACCCTGCTCAGACGTGGGTCCAAAAAAATATAGGTTTCAGAATTAGGTGGGTCTAGTTTCAGATTCTAGGACTTCCCCGACACCTAGGAAACTATGATTCTTCCTCGAGCTCTGTTTCCCTCCCTTGTGAATGGTATTTACAAGGCAAGGCTGTTGTGGGACTGGGGGTGAGACAGGTATAACTGCCAACTTCCGTTTGAAGTTCCATCGCCGGCTCCTCTTCACGGTGTATGCTGGCTAATCCCTGCATAGTCTAGTAGCTTTTCCACCTCTTTTCTTCAAAGCAGGGTTTAGGCCATTTCCAAAGCTTTAATCTGTTCTGTGTCAGTGCCAGTCACAGCTTCCCAAAGTGCCATGCCCAGAGCACCAGCGCCTGTGTCATCCAGAGGCATGCTGGGATGCCAGTCCCCAAAACCCAGAAAGTTCTATAGATACAAATATAGATACAGATTTTTTTAAATATTTGAGACTATAATTTAATTACATTTCTCTCTTCCCTTTCTTCCCTCTAAAACCTCCCATAATTCCCTCCCCACTCTATTCAGAGTCATGGTCTTATTTTTTTTTTTTTTCACAAATGCTTAAAAAGCAGAGACATTGTATGGAATCCGGACAGAAGACAGAAAACATACTCCTGAAGCAGATGTCCATGCTTGGCCACTCCTGGACTCTGAGATGCCCCTTGGTGGCAGCACCGGGTGCCAAAGATCTAGAACAAGAAGAAAGAATGGAGAGAGGGTCCAGAAACATGTGTGCTTAGGAGTGGGGGGGGGGGAGGGATGTATGAACGATGCTGGCATAAATGAAGAGAGAGGGGAGAACAAAGCTCCTCAGGTGCAGTTGCACCTGAGGGTAGAACCTACCCCATGTAGAGGAAACACGTTCTCCCAGAGGCACAAGGAGGCTCAAAGGTCACGCTAACCCCTGCAGGTGGCATCCAAGGAGGAAATTCCCTAGGTCAGGTATGCAGATATTTTGAATGCTTGGTTTTAAATATTTTGTCCCTGTATTAGATCATGTGTCCTGGTGGTATCAGTACCTTTGTCAATTGATGGAGACCTCCCCTCTGGTCGGGCAGGGCACTAGTTCCAAGTGCCTGTCCAGAGAAAAGGCACTAGGGTCAAACTGGGAATTCAGTCCTGGCTGTGCCAGATGGGAAAGCCGAGTTGGGGAAGTCATGTGACTTCTCAGAGCCTCCGTTTGCTAATCTGTAACCTGAGGAAGACAAACCCCACACCGCTCAGGCTCTTGGTTAAGAAGTCAGTGAACTGGAAGGAGCATCCGGGGCTCCACGCAAACACTGGCAGGGAGCAAGGGCTCTGTCCTCCCCCATCTCTTGTTCGGTACATGGAACAGGATCCCAGACACAGGCTGCTCCTCTCCCTAGCGGAAGAAAGTCAGTCAACAGTCCCATTGACTGCCTCAGCTCTGGCAGCCAGGATCTGAAACCACCCACAAAGTTGATGTTTCAGGCTGCGAGCTGCACTTTGATGGACATGCCTGTGCTGAGCACAGAAGGTTTGCATTTTCCTTGGGACAGTTGGAGAGACAGGAAGTGGGAGGCACTGGGAGGCAGAAGGAGGATCCCAAGCCAGGGCCAGCAGGAGCGCCCGGGAGCATGCCAGAAAGCCTGCAGTGGATGCTCAAGTGACCAGAGAAGGACAAGGGGAGCTTGTTTAAGACCCAGGTCGCTGGCATTTTGCTCAGAGTGAGGCAAGACTTCAGTCAACTCAGTTCAAAAAGGGTGGCACGGCGCTGAGGCTGGGAGGAGGCTTGGGCGCGTACGCTGTGGTGTGTGAATCCATGGCTGTACCTCACATGGGGGAGTCACATTACAAATGCCAGAAAGGGGCCAGCCTCAGGATGAGAATTCTTCTAGTAGATGCCTGGGCTCTGTAGGCAGGGCTGCTTACTGGCGCTACTCTGGGTTTCCACTTGCCTTCTGGCCCCTGTCTGGATCGCCACCCTTCTTGGGACCCTTCTGCGCTTGGCTGGGGTCTACATGGATGCCAACAGCACAAGGGACAGGAGCACCTCTCACCTGAGCAGTGTCCTAAGACACAGAGATTTCCTGTGACTCCCAAGAGCCCCGGCTTCACCCCCCCCCCCCAGCTCCTGGAGGTCCCTTGTTCCTCTTTATCCTTCTGGGTCGAGTCAAGAAGATCTGGCCCCAGTCAAGAAGATCTGGCCCCATTCACCACAAAAGTTACAAAAAGGAAGTCAGAGCAGCTCCTGAAAGCAGGAGGACCCCGCAAGCAGAGGCTGCCCATAGCAATTGCCTAATGACTGCCACAAACATTTTACTGCCTACAGGTCAGTCATAGGGTCTCCTGGTCCCCTTGAAGTCCAGAGGGTGTGGCCAACACTATCCTTTGCTGCTTGTCTTATTCTAAAATAAAGTGCACATGCCTTTGTCTCCCTACCAAATGATAAACCCAGAACTATCGCCCTAAGTCTCCCAGACCCTGGGCTGAACCATGGGTGGGGACACAGTTGGTGTTTTGAAGGTGTGGATAAATGGACACTGATCCAATAGAAAGCTGGCTTCTGAAGTGATCCCTGGACCAGCTTGACTCCTGACCTCTGACCTCCACCAGCACCCCTTCGCTCATCCCAACTTGTGGGCTGAGAATCAGTGATCCATTATCCAAGGGAAGCCCACAGACAGGTGCTCTCTTCTCCTCTTCCTCCTCCTTTTCCTTCTCCCCGTCTCTCTCTCTCTCTCTCTCTCTCTCTCTCTCTCTCTCTCTTTCTCTCTCTCTCTCTCTCGCTCTCACTGTGTGTGTGTGTGTGTGTGTGTGTGTGTGTGTGTGTGTGTGTGTAGTGCTCCAGGACTGGACCAAGATATTTATTACCTCCTGCCTTCTGCCTTCTAACCCTCTTTCAAAGCCCCATTTGCACTGCTCAGTCACCCTGAAGGTCCAGCCAACCTCTCCTCTGGTTTGTTTCCCATCTGGTGCCTTCCTGTGTCCCCAAACCAAGTGGTCACGAACAACAACCCCTGTCTGATTCAGAGGATGGCTCCATCATGCAACTCTTTACTTCTGACACTTGGGAAGTGGCTTTGCCTGGTCCCTTTGATGTACATTCACTGTGCCTTGACCCAAACCAGATCCTGGGCTGAGGGCGGACACATCATCCTCTCCTCAACCCTAAGGAGTGAACGCTGTTACTTCCCCAGCTTTGCAGTTGGGAAATAGGGGCTCTGGAAGGGTACAGGACTTGCCTGAGGTCTTCTGGCTGGGGAGGATGGTGCCAGGACCAGGCTGGACAGTGCCCGGGATCGAGATCCTTAGTGCACTACAGGTCTCAGTGCCGCCTGCTGCAGGGACTCCTGGGGACTCTCTCTGGCTCAGAGCCCCTTCAGTTTAAGGGAGACATGCAGCAGCATGGGAGGGAGCCGGGAACTCCCTTTGGAGCAGTGCTAGCCAACAGCGTTTCCAGGCTTACTCTTGGCTTCAGGGCAATGGCTGAAGCAGAATTTCAGGGTAAATCCTGTACATATTACCAACACAGTGGGGGCAGGGTTGTATGGAAGGAAACTGGGAGGGTCCCAGGCCCACAGGCAAGGACTCTACATTGAATCTGATGAGTAATGGAGGATGAGAAAGAATAGTCCCTCTGTCTAGAGTTCCCTCAGCTGCCCCTGCCTGGCTGAGTTCCCAATCTGTTCAGGTATCTCTTCCCTCAGGAAGTCCCTCCTGATTGCTTTTCTGTCTTCTAGGTGGAGGTGGGTGCCACCTCTTGTTTCGCCTATACATTGTCTTTTGGGTCCTTAACACAATGCACCTGATTAGTCTGCAAGTTCCTAACTGCTCTGCCTGTGAGTCCAGGCTGCCCATCCTAAGAGTAGGAAAGCTAGTATCAGGAGGCTTATTGAACTGCATGGGTGGGGATGCTGAACAGAGACATGAGGGACAGAAAAGGCCAGAGTTGGAAGCTATGATCAGTTTGCTTGGAGCTTGAGGTCCCCGACAGGTACAAGGGGGCATGTGCCTCTGGAAAGGTAGCTTGTCCCCATGACAGTCGTCATAGCTGTGAGCGCCGAATTTGGGGAATTCTTGCTTTCCCCACATTTCCACAATAGAATCCAGACCCCAAAACCCCAGGAAACTCTGCTATGCAGACACAGAAGCCCTCGGTGTGTCTGCCTTCCACTTAGAGCTGGGCGAGAGAGAAGAATCCTAATCCCAACGGTGCAGCAAAGGGAGCCTTTGTGCACAGAATAGGGATAAGCACAACCTAATGCGGCAGTCAGAGCTGAACTGTGGGCTCTAGCTCCTCGTTGCTTGCCCCCAAGGCTTTGAAATGTCAAGCATGTGCCAATCAGGCTTGCTCAGAGGACAAGCAGGAGTGCAGGCACTTGCGGGAATGAGTCAGGAGTTCTGCTGAAGCCTGGGGCTGAACACTGAGTCCACCAAGCCTGGGAAGTGGCAGCTGTCACATGGAGATGGAGAATGGATAAGTCTCTGAGTGTCAAGAAGTGATGACTCTGCCCAGGCCAGAACAAGAGAAACTGGCCTGGTAATGGCTACTGCTGGAGAAGGCTTTGATCTTGCCAGCAGGGAATCAGTTGTCTCATTAACTAGCCAAAGGGAGAGGGCATGAGGCCAGCCTGGAGGTGGCAGTCTCCACAACCAGTACGCCTGAGGACACTTAGAACTTGTGGCTATATGAATACGGTAGACAGGGTAATGGCTGCCAAAGACATCCACATTCCCAGCATGGAACCC
Source organism: Psammomys obesus (assembly GCF_907164565.1). Taxonomy (NCBI): domain Eukaryota; kingdom Metazoa; phylum Chordata; class Mammalia; order Rodentia; family Muridae; genus Psammomys; species Psammomys obesus. The sequence continues at coordinate 1,385,030 of NW_026590767.1, read as the reverse complement.
CATGGCTATATCACCTTAAGCTACAAGAAGTAATCTGAGGCCTTGGAATTGGAAGGAGCCCAGATTGTGCGGGCTGGCCAATTGAATCTCATGTGCCACTAAAATCAGAGACCCTCTCCCATTCGGTGGTCTGCAGAACAGGTGACAACTGACGCTGCTGGTCTCGAGGATGGAGGAAGGGCCCAGCAGGGTTTGGGGTTTGGCCAGTCACGCCTCCAAAGCAGGTTCTGGCCTCCCACTGCTAAAGAAGCCTGAGCCTTTTCCTGGCACCTGGGCCTCAGCATCCTCCCGGATTTCCCTCACTACTTCCCTTGCTGCTGCTTACCAGCCAGAGCTGTCTTGTACCCCTGGGGCTCCGTCCATGCTCTTCTTTGCCCTGACCATCTTTATCCATCCAGCCTCCGTAACCTGTAATGCTCTCCCCAGTCTACAAATTCTCAGGCCGGTTCTCTGTGCACCCATCATGGCCACGTGGTCCTAGGGCTTTTCTCCAGGGTCTCTTGCTGCCTGACTTTGTCTGGAATGTGAAGATGCCATTTGATCTTGCCGTTTGCTTGTTAGTCTATCTGTGTTGCTTCCTCTGGTTTCTGCAAACTACTCTAGGACAGGGGTGGGTCTTATATACCGTTACTAAACATGCTACATATTTCCTGGAGAAAGGGACTGTTCAGGACACTGTAACAAATTACCCAAGACTGTGTGGTTTATCAACACACACTTGGCACTTCTGGAGCTAGAACAGTTGTAACCAGGGTACTGATACGGTCGGGTGCCTGTGGCGATGAGGGTTTCCTTGCTATGTCCTCACATGAAAAGCAAAGCGTGAGCACGCTTTCCTGTCTCTGAAGAGGACATCTGTCCCACTCATGGCTATCTTCTAAAAGTCCTTCCTCTTAAAACATTCACACTGACGGGTAGAATTCCAACACATGAACTTGAAGGGTGAACATCAGAGGCCCCCATAACAGGGGTGAGCTCAGGTATCTCGTGGAAAGAAGCAGGGTGATGGGGGCATCTGAGACGCTCACCAATTATCCCAATGTCTGCTTTCTACAGTACTTAAAATGCTTCTGATCACGTACAAATGGCTGTGCACGCTCGAGACAGTAGTAGCCAATTTTAGCCAGAATCTTTAAATCCAACTGCTGACATTTACTAAGTAAGCTCTTGGACCTTACAGTAACCCCAGGAGGCAAGGAGAATGCCAGAAGCTTCCACAGCTCAGCTACTGCAGAAAAGAAAAAAAAAAATCCAAAAGTGAACCGAGGAAGCTGCGGGCCTCACACATGTCAGCTGCTGAAATGGCTGCATGTGAGCATTCCTCCCTGTCCCCTGGCTCTGAAGCAAGTCTCATTAATTCTCTCTCTTCTGATCCAAAGCATCGAAAGGATGGCTTCCAGTAGAGGTGACCTCGAGCCAAGTGGTGGTGTGGAGACCAGAACTGGGGTCAGCTGCTGCCTATGCCCCCCCTCAGCCCCAGTGGAAGGAAGCTTCCTGCATCACTCAAGGTGATGGAGCCCCACCCCCACCCCTGAGCCCTAGGACCTATGGAGCTATCTCCAACTTCCCCACATGGAGGCCACCCCTGTGCTCCTACTCCCCATACTTCGTCTGGGTTGTATTCACTTTGCTAGTTATGGCCTGAATTGTGCCCCATCCTCTTGAAATCTGTATGTTGAAGTCCTCAGACGTCAGAAGGTGGTCGGATTTGCAAATAAAGCCAGAAAAGAGCTCACAAACTTCAGTTCTTTAAGGTGGTTCTCGGTTCGCGTAACTGATATCCTTATAAAATGAAGAAACTTGGACCCATGGAAGGACAACAGAATCACACAGACACACTGACAGCCATTTTCAAGGCAAGAGAAGAGGCCTCAGAAGAGACAAGCCCACCGACACCTTGAATTCTGACTTGCAGCATTCAGAACTCTGACAGTAAACCCCTGATGTATAAGCCACTTGATCTGTGGAATATTACGATACAATCTTGTAAAGCTGATATTTTATTTTTCCTACCCTTTGATACAGGGTCTCACTAAGTAGCCTAGGTTGTCTTAAAACTCATAATTCTTCTGCCTCAACCTCCTGAGGGCCAGGGTTACAGATGTTCCACCATGCTCAACTTACATTGCTAAAGACTAAAGTCTTTTTTTTTTTTTCTTCTGTTTATGTTTGCTTTCTCTCTGGGAGACAGGATCTCACTCCATAGCCCTGATTGGCCTGGAATTGAGTGTTGCAAAGGCGATTGCTACATAGACTAGACAGGCCTCAAACCTGTGGTCTTCATCCTGCATCAGGCTTCCAAATTCTGGGATTACAGGCCTGTGCCATCATTCTTTACAAACCAATCTTAATAAGTAAATCTATATGCTTCCGCTGGAATGTTAACAGGAAAAATTAAAGAAGGACAAATGACAACCCTAAGTGCTGGGAGGATTCAGAGCTTCCTTTGGAAGACACAGCACAACAGCCACTTTGGAGAACAGTTTAGGAATTTGTCATGTAGTAATACGTAGCTGATAGGTGCCCCATCGATTGCACTGAGGTGTTTAAGTGAATCACATTCGCTCCAAGTTCTGCACAATTATAGCTTTATTTAAAAAGACTTGAAACTGAAAAGAATCCAGATCTCCTTCAGCCAGGGAGAATCTGTATGAAAGTAGTCCATGGGGACAATTAGTAGACATTACTCAGCAGTTAAGTGGAACCTCTCTGGACCTCTGCAGCAGCTTGGCTGGATCTCTGGTGTATGGCGCTAAGTGAAAGAAGTCAGTCTTAGCAGGCCATTACCTATGCCAGTCCTAGGCCCCCTGCAAAGAGTGAAATTCCTCAGTGTTTGCAGTGGCAAGGCTGGCATCAGGGAAAGCTTGAAGGAATAGGTAGAGTTGTGGGTTTTGATAGCACCTGTGGTCTTACAAATGGATACCTAGAAACACACCACAAAGAGCGAATTTAACTCTGTGGAAAACAAGAGCACAATTTCAAAATCAAACTGCAAGCCAGTTGTGACCTAGTGAGCTGCTGAAAGTTCCTCCCAGCCCCTCCCAGGCGCTCCCTCTGACAGTCTGCCAGGGTGTCTTTTTCATAGTTATCCCCCATCATTCCATCAGGAGGGCCTGACTGGAGCCCCATTGGAGCACACACACCCATTGCTATAGGCCCATGTGTGTACAGGTGATTTTAGGCCCTTTTAGACTTAGGCCAAAACTAAGCCAGCTCCACTCAAATGGCTGGTGTGGCATGGGGCACATTTTCACCAGCCACTAGCTTCAGCCCTGCTACTCAGCTAGTCTGTGCCACAGAAGTTGCTGCTATGACAACCATAGTGACAGAGGAGAGCTGGCTTCATGCTAACCCTTGGATGGCACTAGCTAAAATGGACGGTGATCAGCGAAGAGACAGAGTGGGAGGAGATGGCACAAGAGCCTTTACTGTGGCCTTTACGGGAGCCAGCAGGCCTGCTAGGCTAAGAGGGGGCAAGATGGGCAAGTGGGAATTGTTTGAGTGGCTCTGGGTATGTGCTGTACCCAACTATCTGGTACCATGACCCTGAGGTGAAAAGGGCAGAAGAATGGTAGCCTGAAAGCAGAAGAAAAGCTCCATAAAGGGGCTTTGAACTGATGGCTCAATTATGAAAGGCTGCAGGCACACCTCTGGAATTTGGGCCCTGTAGCATCAGTGAGTCCCCAAAGTGTCACAGCCTCAGGAGTGCAGAATAAAAGGACACATGAAATATGGCAAACACTGAACTGTGCCCCACTGCTTGAAGGACTAGAAACTGAAAACAGACCTGCACATAAGACTGGCTTATGGCATGAACCCAGGACTTTGAGCGCAGTAGGCGAGCACTCTCCTTAACTCACTGAGCTTCATCCCCAGCCGGAGGGAGGTTTTAATCTGCTTTTCCACTAACTAGCTTTTTCACCTTCTGCAATTTAGTGAACATCCGCTAAACTCCCATAGCCTCGTTTCCAAAACAAGGCTTATTGTCAAGATTAAACGAGACCTGAAGTTGTGCTCAATGGTAGAGTTCTTGCCTGGCACTCAGGAGACTTTGGGTTCCATTTGCAGCCCTGTAAGACTAGAACAAAAAGATTGAGTGAAGGAACTCACGGCACCGTACCCAGCACGTAGCAGGTTCTTAGACTGGTAAATGCTCATCAAAATAATACTTGTCTCTGTGAGCTCCAGATAACTCCTCACTAAGATTGGGGAAAGATGTCAGCTGTCAGCATCTTCAGAAGAACCCCCGGAAAGTTTATTAGACTTGTGGGAATGGGCTGGCCTGACCCTCGCAACCTTGGCAGCCAACGGGGTTTTATGTTTGAGCCATATGGTTTTAAGGAAGATCTTGAAAACTGTTCAAGCTGGGCAGAACCTGTGGTGTGGATCCTCTTGTTTAGGAAGCATAGTGAGGTCAAGGTATTAAGCATGAGTACTGATGAGGTGTCTGATCTAGAGGAGAAAGACATCAGTGGCTTTGTGTCCCAACCAGCAAGAATTCCCAGGACTAACCTGTCACACTCACTCACTTGGAGAATCCCAGTTCTACTTTAGCACTCAGATGAACGAGAATGCTTTGTCTCAGTGCCGTATAAGACAAATGTTTTAATGTTATTGCTAATAATATTGTTACTGTTAGGTTTATCAGGAAAGGTAAGCCATGGACACATTTTCTGACCAATTCATCACTAATAAGAGTGAGGCAGAAAAATAATGAGAACAGAATATGATACAGCAATTTAAGTGGGGTGATGAACTGTTCCAGTTTGAGAGAAGGAATATTTTATAAGTAGAACTTCCTATTTGAAAGCCAAAACTGTTTAAGATATGGAACTTTCAAGAAATACCAAAGCAAATTAGGGCCAGTTGACCAGTCTGGATTCAAGACCAGAGATCCTTTGAGTAGCATATGTAATATGTAAGGCCTTTGTTTTACAGACACCACACACAAACACAGAGAAGGAGACGGACAGACAGACATGAGACAGAGATAGGGGCTGGGGACAGGAAGCTCAGTGTTTCCTATAGGTTGTTTAGAACTTAACAAGAATTTGCTTTAGGCTGGAGAGATGGCTTAATGGTTAAGCACCCTGGCTGCCCTTCCAGAGGTCCTGAGTTCAATTCCCAGCAACCACATGGTGGCTCACAACCATCTATACTGGAATCTGATCCCTTCTTCTGGTGCGTGTGAAAACAGAGCACTCATATACACAAAATAAATAAGTAAATCTTCAAAAAAGGATTTAAGTAACACAAATGTCAAATCATGTTTGTAAGCTAGAGAATTTACAGACTAGCGTGGGTGGCCTTTGGAGAGCTGCAGGTCAGGCTTCTCGAAGGGCAGGGATGGCATCCCTGCGCTGGAAATTTGCTGGAAATCTGACTTGGGCCTTTGCTGGGGGTGCTGAAAAGGGCCTCGGGAGCCTATCGGAGACTTCATCAGAAATAAGCTCCTGGAGGCTCATACTCAGGGGTTCCTGATACCCTAAAGCAGCCAGACTCCTGTGTGTTCGTTGGTTTTTCTCTTCTGTGCTAGACAAGCTGAGCTAGAACATAGCAAGCAACTGAGGTCAGAGGCAGATGCTCCCTGACTCAATAAGGCTCATAACAGAAAGGTGTGGGGAGACTGGCAGCATGGCCTTCTTCCTGCCTTTCAGAGCGGGCCAGCCCGTGCTTGGTGCTCAGATCGCTAACAGGCATTCAGCACCAGATGCGGAAACCGCTCTGAAGGTAAACAGTGCTATCTATATAGCTGCTGGGGTCTGTCCTGGGAAAGAAAGGGAGAGACACCCCTCGCCTCCTGCCCTCGGGATCACAGATGGGTGCTAGCACAGGAGTCTCTCAGCAGGCTTTGCAGACACTCCAGAGGCTGCCTGCTTTTCCTCTGCCCTGTTCCCAGGCCCCCGGCAAGGCCCTAACAACCTGATCTTATCTCAAACTGTGGAATTTTCCCACAGGGAGGCAGAAATGGTCAACTGTGTGGTCTGGGCACCCAGGGGCAGGCCCACTCCCTCCTGCTACGGAGTGTCTTTATGGAGCTTATTATAAGATGTGCCCCAATATTCTGAATATACTGGTGACTCTAAGTGACAGGTGCCACCATGGCCTGGCCTGCGAAACTACCAAAAATCAGGTGTACTTTCACTTGACCAGATGCTCCAAGCTGAAGATAAGTGCAAGTTCAGGTACCCTGTCACCTTGAACAAGTTGGTCTGAGATACCACATCTTTGTGGTTTACAGGAATCATCTTCATGACCTTTGCCCCAGCTGTGTTCTACCAGAATACCCGTATAATTTTTCTAAAGCTATTTGTTTTGTTTTCTCTAATACTTGGAGAGAGGCATTGATAAAGATAGATGGAAAAGTCCGTACCTGGGTATTCCACACACTCTGCGGAGAAAGTGGCTACAAACGAGGGTGCAGAGTGCGTCCTACCATAATGAGAACAGGTAGTCTCCAACTGCACAGTCACATGGCTGACTCACACAAGGTCAGCTGAGGGGGGGAACTGGCACCCCTAATTCTATTGACATTGATGTTAATGAGGTAAAACCAGCGCCTGCTGCTCAGAGTCCGGAGGATAGGCTGTAGAGGGGGAACGGAATAGGCAGTGACAAAGAATGTTGTTGTCTAAATTGAAAATGGCCTTTGGATCAGGTGTGGGCTCCCCGGGTTGCTCAGTTTGCAATAAACACATTTTAATGTCCAGTTAACAGTAGCTATGGTGATAAGCTACAATAACACACACACAAAGCAGAAACACAGCAAACATTATTGCCCTACTCGATTCCACCCAGAATTCCTGTCTAGGACCTAAGCCTGCAGGAGGCTTAGGGCAACGAGAGACACACCATGCTTGAGGCCTGCTCGCCCACCTTTCAGTGCCTTCTGGTCAGATGGCCTGGAGGACTGGAGAGGAAGTGCTTTCTCTTTAGGCGCTGACACTTGGGAAAACAGTGAGAGGCACCTTCTCCCAGGTGCAAGTAAGTGATCAAAATGAGGCACAGGTGGAGAGCTGGGCCTGCCATTCTTGGGAGAGGAGGCAGGTGGACAGAGAAACCGCAGGGTGGCGCATCTCCCTGCTGGGGGTGAGTCTGCTGACATGCCCTGGCAGTGGCCATGGCCCAGGTGAGGAACTGGCTTTGAGGTCGTCCTCTGCCAGGGGGCTTCCCATCCCACCATCAGGGGTACGTTGGGCTTTGGCCTGTTTACCATTTTGGATGGCCTGTCTGGCTTAGAAATTGAATGGGTACTGTCACCATCACAGGGCAAAGAAAGCTGATGGGAAGGGCTAGGGAAGTGACTTTGTATCACTTGGGTGAAACCCACCACCACCAACCCCCCCCCCTTGGGCTTCCATCCCAGCTTCAGCAGCAAGCCTCTTATGTTTGGAGCTAACTCGATCCCACAGACCCCTAGAACATCCCCAACACCAAAGGGCTGAGCAAGGAGCCCACTGCCCCCTTTTAAACTCTTTAGTATTAAGCGTTAATGATTAAATGGGTTCCTCCATTAACCTCACAAGGGCCTTTGTCTCCTGGCCAAGAAGGAGTCTCCTGCTTTGAAATGCCACATAAAAATGACAAATGCCCCCTTTCTCCCTCCCAGGGTCGCCAGGTCCCAGTATTCTTTTAAAGTTTGAGAGGGCAATGCAGGGTACGCCTTGTTTAAAGACAAAAGCAATAGGCCAGTCCGGGCTGGGCTGTCAGGCAGGCCCAGGTTGTACCCTGGAGAGACATGCATGGCAGCCACAGGGACTCCGGGACAGCCAGGGGAGCCCGGAAAGCCACTGCAGTGTAGAGGCTCAGAGCGCTGAATCTTTCCGGAGCATGAGTGAAGTTGAGCTGCAAAGCTCAACTGTGAGAGAACTGAAGAAGAGATGACAGCATGGTCGGTTCTGGCAAGCTCATCTCACCCTTGGATGGTCCCAGCACCACCTCATCATCTCTTTCCCAGGCTTCTAAGGAACACAGAGCCGCACCACCTGGGGGCATCAGACTATAATCCCAGTTTCTAGGGAAACGAAAGCAGAAGAATTACAGGTTCAAAGCCCAGGCGTCTTAGGGAGAAGACCTGTATCAAAATAAAAATGACTGAGGGCAGGAGTGAGTGTGAATCTCAGTGGTACTCCAGGTGCCTGGTATGCTTGAGACCTGGGTTCAGGCCCCAGGGAAGGAAGGGATGGGAGGAGGTAAAAGGAAAAAGGGTGCAATGAAGAAAAAATAGACATAAAGAAAAAGAGAAAAGAAAAATGGTTGTGGTAGAGGATAAACAGCACAGAGAGAGACAGAGAGATGGAGAAAGACTAGTATGTAACTGCGAATTTAATTCTCACAGTGTGCCATTTTGCAGATGGCAGGGTAAGGCCCAGGGAAGTCTGGTGACTCTTCAAGGATTTTGGAAGTCTAGGCTGCAAGAGGCACCCACCCAGGGTGCCTTTCTAGCAGGGCCCTTTCTAGCACAGAGCTGGGCACAACCACAGTCAGAATCTTGCAGGCCTGAACTGCATCTAGCTGAGATGGGCCAGTGGGAAACACCCTTGGCCAGAGAATATCATCTGCTACCACTGCCTCCCACTTCAGTCTCCTCCGAACTCTGGCTCCAGGAAGAAAGTCAGAGCTGAAGGCCCCAGCCCTCTCTTGCAGCCACAGCCCTCAAGTCCTCTGTGGCCCCAGGAAAGGGTTAACGCAGGGCTTTGTCACCGCATAAATCTGTATTTATCTGCTGCAAAGTAAGCTATTTAGGTTTCTGATTTACAATCCTCGGTTTTCATAAAAGTCAGTCATTCCCAGTAAAAGAATGTGGGTTAGATTTATAGGATCTGCGTTAGTCTTTAAAGCCCAAGGCTGCTCTATGACTCACCCTCCATAATGTTTTTGCTCTAGTCCAGAGATACTTGTGTGCAAAGAGAAAGATTCAGATCTCTGCCCTGAAAAATAAGACTTTTGGGGGGAACTAATTATAATGGCGTCAATTGTACTACGCTTGTAAACTCAAAGTCAGCAGGCCCCCCTGGAGCCTGTTTTCCAAGGGTTTTATTCCACAATAAAATGTGCTCTGGTTTGCAGCTTGGCATATAAGACCTCCACTGGTATGAGCAAATGTTTTTTTCCTACCAAATTATTAGAAATAAACAGCCCACCAGTGGAAAGGCAAAAAAAAAAAAAAAATTATAAGCAAGGAAAATAAATCTTGGAATGTTTGCATTTAGTGATGTTAATAGAGTCTGTGAATTAGCTGCACAGTCCAACTGGCTACATGGAGCCAGCCTGGTATTTTTATTTTAATTTCAGTTTGTGTTTTGCCAGTGTGAAACGGGGTCAAGGCAAGACAGCATGGAAAAAGACTTTGATGTCCCTTTGAAAAATATTTTGTACTGTGACTTCATGGTATTTAGTGTCCTTCTTCCCCTCCTGTCCCCAGCCTCTAGCTTGATGAACTGCCTGTCAGAGCCATGACCATCACACATAATAAAATATAGCCATCATCAACAGACCTCTTTCCAGCTTCCTCCCCTCCCCCAACGACTACGTCAGAATTGGAGGCAGCAGAATGGCTCACTATGTAAAGGGAAAATGCCGATCAAGATAACCAAACAAGATAAAGGAAAACAGTCCTGTAAACTTTCTCCAAAGCAAAGCTAAAGAGAAGGGCCCAAGTGCAAGAGGAGGGGTGGGGCAGAGGTTATATGGATTGGGCTCCTGGCCAGTCCAAATAGCCTGGGTTAGGAGGTGAAGGCTTGCCTTGCCGGGTGTTGAGAAATAGAACAATAGAAAGGCCAGGTAAAGAAGAATGGTAGAGTGTTAGTCCCAGAATAAATGCAAGCCTTCCTTCCTAGTGTACGAGCCGCCCTCATTCGGCCTCTCTGTGGGGGAGGGGGAGAGACCTAGAGGGTCATAGCCAGAAAGCATTGGCCACAGACCTACAGACGAATGTGAAGTGACGGTGTAAAGGACAAGTCTAGTCCAGCCTGTTAGCGTTACTGTGCCCGGAACAGAAGGTTCTCCTGGGCCTCTTCCTCAGCTCACCTCACTCGTACCTTCCTGTGAGGTCTCATTAGGGTTTTCTCAGTGATGGGCCAATCCAGTGTCTGCTGATGTCAGTGGGACAGAGAGAGAACATGCACACAGTCAACTCCAGCACCACATCTAGAAAATGACAAGAACTAAAAAAGATCAGTATTGGCACAAGACACCCCAAGACCACATTCTCAGCACAAAGGAGATTCATCTGTCCTAGAGGGACAAAGGGCAGGGGATAAGAGACAAGGACATGAGATCGAGACTGAGGAAGAAGGGGGAAGGTAGAAGGGAGAGGGAGAAAGAGATGTTTGCCTCAGAAAGACGGAGGACTGCTTCTGCATATTGAGGAGACAGACATGGCCCATAGGCAGTCTATAATGGAAAAAAGGGAAACCCAGAGTTAGGTCGAGTTGCTTTGTTTTGATTGGGCATGTTAATTAGGTGATCCAAAAGGGGGCTTTTGATTAGTGGACTCCAATACTTTGATAGCTGGACCTTTGGTGGTCAGCCTCAGGAGGAGAAAGTGGCCAAATAAGGGAATGGATCTTGGTGGCTAGCTTTAGGAATGTAATTTAGTTTTTAGCAAGGCAGGAAGAGTGAGGAAAAGGGGCAAAGCCTGCCAGAGCCAAGCTCACCATGGTTGGACCTGCTAGAGCTCTTCAAGAGCAACAGAGAAGGGTTAAGTATGGATCTGGAAACCAGGAGAAGCTTCAGGGAGGAGCTGGGATTTCCACAGCTCCTGAAAACTCAGTAAGGGTTTGACATCTAGAGGAGAGGAGCCAGAATTAAATGATGGAGAAAGAGAATGGATGTGAATGTTTAGGAGCAGGCTGTTGGCTTACACTTGAAGAGGCCGGGACCCTCTGTGGATTCTTCATAGGAAGTGTGTGGAATGAACTGTCCAGGCTGTGACCATGACTGACTCTAGACTTAATCCTGCCAGTGTTGGTGTCTTCCTTAGCCCTCAGAACAGAATGGGTGCCTTTACAGATGGTTCCAGGCTTTGGCCCCTTTCTCTCCCCTTTCTTACCCTAGTGTACAATGTCATACAGGCTTCCCTATGTGACCCCGAGCCCCGGAGAGTTTTGTTCACTATCTAACATGCTAGTACAGTTGGTCTTCAAGGAAGAGTAGGTACAGGATGAATAGAGTTCTTAATATGTTTGTGGCAACAAATTGAAGATCAATAGCAGATGAGAGAAGGCTTGGAGCCAGAACGTGGCCTTTAGGTCTGATGGTAGAGTAGGGAGGACCAGGAAGCCATGATCCTGTGCCAGGCATCGAGAGCTGTGTTTCTTTGGATATGAATACAAAGGAGATGGGGCCAAGGGAAAGCTATGTCAATGCCCCAAATAGCCCAGACAAAATGGAGGCAGATGCTCACAGGGAAGGGGTGAGGGGCTTAGTCTTGAGGTTGCTGCATTCAAATGTACTAAATGACTCCCTAGTGGATCTGTAGGAAAAAGCTAGCCCAGAACTGCACTCGTTGGGCAAACAGCACACACAGAACTAGAAGGTGGCCTGTTTGGGGGAGAAGGAATATCAGACTCTAAATCCAAACTCCTTTCCTATGCTCTCCATCTTTGTTACCTATCTCTGTAGACTCATAGTGAGGCAGCCAATGTTCCCCTGACCTTGTTCCTAAAGCACCATAAATCAAGGTCTCATTGGGGATGCTGAAGTTACCCCTTCCAAGTACATTGGGAAATAGCTCCATGAACAGAAACCTTGAGCTTTGTGTCCTTTCATGATAAATGCCCTGGTTAGTGAACACCCCGTCCTTCTGCGGCCCCATTAGTTAGCTCTTTTGCACTGACACCCACTGTCCAGTGTGTGAGCATCATGCTGAGCATTCTCTGCTTGTGAGCTGGAGCTACTTGGGAGGGACCACGGTAGCTAGAGCAGAGGAGTTGACCCTCATAGCTTTAGCGAGGGCAGGGGAACAGAAGATGGCAGTTAGATGAGACAAGAAAAGGGTCTGGAATGAAGAGAAGGAGAGAAGGCAGAGGTTATAAACCAGGAGAAGTCGGTCTTAACTTGAGCCTAGGAGGAGAGTGTGACTGAATGTGAGCATCATGAAGTGGTGACAAACCCCTGCCTGGGATACACCTGGCTATTGCCAGGACTTTGACCTGGATATCTAGCCAAGAAAAGCATGGTACTCTTGAGGAGTGGGTGAAGAAGGAATGAAGGTCTTAGCTAAGATACCCCGTGTAACAAGACAAGATAGAGTTTCCTGTTCCACTGTGCTTTGGGCTATCAGCTGTCTCCAAACCTCCTGCCAAGCCACATCTCTAGAAAACAGTCTTTCCCCTGGGGAAAACTGCCTAAGTGATTTAGGGACCGGTGAGAACCATTTGGGCTTGTGACCTGAAGACCTATAAGGTAATATGTGACTGGGGTTTTTTTGACACTGTAGTCACAGGAGACCTATGCAAGAGGAACAAGTAGGGGCTTCCTGGGACTGGGACCAGGGCTACCAGTGTGAGAAGAAGCTCAAGTCACCGTATTTAGTTTCTGTGGGGAGACAAAATGTCCTGGGTCCTGGGTTTGGTTTTTGAGAAGGAAAGCACCATAACTGCCCTTCGTGACATTTCATCCACTCAAGCTGAGAAGTAAAAATCAATCTGGGTGGTGTAAAGTCCAATATTTCTTTAGAAAGTGGGTCACACACAGTACCATAATGAACTGCAAAATTCTTTGCAAGCAGGTTGCCTCTGGTCTTGAGCTTGAAGTCAATTTTGTTTGGCCAGATAAGCAGTAAAGTCAGGGGTCAGGGTGGGACAACGGTTGGCTGCAAATAGGAGAGCTAAGATAAGCTGAAGTCCACAAGGACTAATGGATGCTCAAGTTGGGGGTCCCACCCAACACTGATAGTGTGAGAGACATGCTGAAGACATTGTGCCCCTTGCCCCAGATGTGTGCACAGCTATCTAGGGGCTGAAGAGCATGCCCTGGGTGGGACTGACATAGCTCCAAGCTACATCCTAGGTGGGAAAGTGGAGCACAGGCCACATATGAGTTGCTAGGACACCTTGTCAACTGTAAGCACACAAAATAGTCATCAGGCCAAATGCCCCTATGATACCTCCCGCGGCGAATCTCAACCAGGACCATACAATGCTGGGAATCCCATTTCCGCCTATGATTTCCAGCTCAGTGGTATTGGGACGTAACCTTTGCTAATGGCCGCCATATGTCAACAGGTCTGCCTCCGTTGCTGCCGTCACCTGTACTGCCTTGTCAATTACCTGTGGGGACATGGAAGCTCATGAGGGTTAAATGCTTTCTCCAGCAATGTAGATACTCCGAGAAAGACAGAGATGGGCAATGACTGCAGGAGACACTTGGTGTCAGCATTCATTAAAGAAATGTGAGTCGATCAAAGCTACAGAGAAATAGCTCTTCATGTCCACTGTGTGATGAAAAATAAAGTCAAAGCAGGTATTGTTAAGGATGCAGGGAAGTTTTCATCCCTACACACTGCTGGGGGCAACAGAAAATGGTACCTCCCTCCAGAAAACAACCTGTCAGTTTCTTAAAGTGACGTTGGAAGACTGGTGATAGGACCTGGCAGCTCCATGTATAGACACATTTCCAAGAGAAATGGAAGCAAGTATCCACACAAAACATCATGCACAGATGACTACAGGAGCCTCACTCATAATAGCCCTATAATAGAAATAACCCAAATGTCCAATCAGCTAATGGGTTAATTAAAGAGGGGCCCCATCCATTGGGTGTAACATGACTCAACCATTAGAACAAATGATGCGCTGATGAATGTCAACACATAAGCCTTGAAAACACTGCGCCATGCGGAAGAAGCCAGACAAATAGCCATGTGCTATATGACTCAATTGATATGGAAATGTCTAGAATAGGCAAATCCATAGAAACTAGTGGTTGCTTAGAGCTGGGAGGCAGCATTATGAGTGGAGGGGGGAATATGCCAGTTAATATCGATTGTTACTGATAGGATCTAAACTCAGCAAGAGACAATGCTCTGCACATATCTGTGAGATAGTTTCTAATGGGTTAAGTGAGGTGGGAAGATCTCCATATGGGCAGCACATTCCATGGGCTAGCATCCCAGACTGCATTAAAGGGAAAGAGTGAGCTGAGCCGTTTCCTTCTCTGAGTATGGATGCAATATTATCAGCTGCCTTGTACTCCTGGGTCACCACAACCTATGGTACCTTCAGGCTGAGCCAAAATAAGCCCGCCCTCCCTTAAGTTGCTCCTTGTTAGATATGTTGTCACAACAAGAGAGAAAGCTAATGCAGTGTTTCTTTGGGGTTGTAAATCTGTTTCCTTCACTGACTGCGGAGATCACCGCACAGCTCTGTGAATGATCGAGAAGCCTTGCACAGCTAGATGGACAAGAACAAATTTCATACTGTGTGTTGTCTTCCAAGAAAGCAGTGTTTAAAGACGTCATACCACAGAGACCCAAACCCATGATTTAGCAGGGTGTTTCCAGTTCCGAATGCATGCCACCCCCTCAGTCATACCAGACACACGATGTCGAAGGGCAAGAGACCCAGCTGGGAGTATGTAAAACATATAGGCTCAGAAGAACCAGCTGGGGCTCAAGATCTATGTGCTTAGCAGGCTTCCCAAATGAGTAGGAAAAAAGGGGGTCTGAGGTGGGAAAACATGGCTGCTCTGCACAGCTCTAGAACACCTCAGAGTCCCAACTGGGCATTCAGGAGGTTAGAGGAAGTAGCTGCTATAGAGTCCAAATGTTCTCTACACGGCATTTTTCATATAGAGTAGCACTTTTCAAACGTTCTAATGCTGCGACCCTTTAATACAGTTCCTCATGTTGTGGTGACCCCTGACCATAAAATTATTTTTATGGTGACTTTCTAACTGTACTTTTTCTATTGTTGTGAATCATAATGTAAATATCTGTGTTTTCTCACGGTCTTAGGCCACCCCTGCAAATGGGTTACTTGACCACTAACGGGATCTTGATCCAAAGGTTGAAAACAGCTGGTATGGAATAAAATGAGGGAAGGACTTGAGAACAAGATGGTGGGTGGATGCTTTGGAAAGCGCTATGGTGGACAATGGGCTGGAGACCATCTGAGGGAGGGTGTTCTGCAGAGAAGAATGCAAAAGCTTTGTGGAAACTTCTCAAAAGAAGAGAGAGTAAACACTCCCATGCTAGCTGAGCCATCCACCTGCCCAGGGTTTCCAGGGTACCTTGCTTCATTGTCAAGTGTAATCCTTGAGAGAAAGAGTACTCCGGTCAACCTGAGGTAACGTCAGCTCTCTGGGGCTTCTTTAATCTCAACAAGCTTGGAATTCACCCAGCACTAGAGGTTAAGTTTCAGTCTTTTTGTGCTGTTACATCTTTGTTCCCTTTACCTTCTCCTTGAAGTGGAAATGATTGATGCTTAAGCAACTTTGGCTGTTGAGCAATATTTATTCAGACTCCAGGAGAACAAGATAGGGCTTAAAACGAAGGTGAAATTTTTCCCTTTGAATGGCTCAAGTTGAGCCTTTGAAAGTCAAGTGTATTCCCAGTTGCGCAGTATAATAAAGATGGAGGAGCCAGCAGGCAAAAGGTCTCCCACAGATGATCAATGTACACTGGTTAAGTGGGGGCTCAAACAGTCTCATGAAGCCACCTGAGCTGAAGCCCCTGGCTATAAATATTGACTGAGTACTGGATTGTTCTGAGAATATCTCACATCTTTGGCTGAGCCTTTCAAGCCGGAACTGGAGGGCTTGGTAAACACACTTCTAAAGCCCCGAGAAAAAGCTCTCTGATTCTAAATTCTCCCAGGACAACAGCAGACCTCCTTCCTCAGAGGGAAAGTAAAAACTGTCCAGGAAAATTAAGTACCTGCGACACCAATGATAGTGTGACTGTCCCCTCATGCAGGCATAGACCCTTCACAGCTGTCAGCTCAAGTCCCCTGTGTACTAGTGACCAGGATTCAAACCACACAATTAGCACAGGACAGCATCATTAGATCTCTGAGTCTGCGTATACACAAATGCACACATGTGCTTGAGTGTGTAGAGGGAAGAGGACAACTCGTATGCCATCTGTCACCATGTACCTTTTGAAAATTCCCTTCTGTTTTTCTTTTCTTTTTGAGACAAGGTTTCTCATTATCCTGGAGCTCATCGAGTAAGCTGGACTGGCAGACTACTGTGCCCTGTATCTACCAGCCCCACGCTAGGATTATAAGTGAGCCACTGTGCCCAGTTGTTTTAGGTGGGTTCTGGGCACACTCAGATCCTCATGCTTGCACAGCAAGTTGCATCACTGAATGAACCATCATGCCAGTTTGGTCTTAAGTTCTATAGTTGCCTGCACGATGCTAAGGTGAAGTAGTAACCATTCTTTCATCTTTGCTAGGACACCCCAACAGGTGCTTGGGTAATCAGTGAAGGCGAAGGCTGAGGATGAGGTGTAGGAAGGAAGCAGAGGAAGGTAGGGTTTCCTGCTGACTTGCCCGGTGTGTTATCACCAAGCAATTGCCTTGTGGGGTGGCAGCCCTCTTCTCTGGTGGGGCACGGGTGTGGAAGGAAAGCACGAGAATCTTCACATCATGTGTGGCCCATTCACTCTCCGACCCATGCCTATTTTTCTCACCTGCAAGGGAAGAAAAGACCACCTGTACTGAAAGGACCACCCATCCGCTGCCATCTAGTCTTACTGGGCTCTGGCCAGCTGTGGCTCAGACCCAGTACGAAAGGGAAGGAGGATGGGAAAATGTGTCCAGACCTTCCAAATGAAGACTTCAGAGCTGAGTAGTCTAGACAGTGCTAAGCAGGACTTGGGACCCATGAGCATGAGATACACTTTCCAGAACACATTCTGCCCTTTTATGAATAGCTTCCCCCCACTACACCCTCTCCCTTTCTATGTTTTTAATAAAGTAATCTTTGAAAAAAATCCCAACTATGTACTTGGAGCTAAGCAATAAAGAATTTTCTCTTTCCTTGAGCATGTGGCATCAGCAGAAGAGAAGAGACGTTTATTAGAAGATCAAAGCAAGATAAGAGGTGGCTGGGGCCTTCCACAAACCATCAGCTCCTGGCTCCTCATGCTCCAAGCCCCCTTAGATAGTTTTTTTTTTAAATATTGAGGCATAGTTCACATAGTGTACAATCTGCACTAAAATGTACACATCTCATAAAGTAGTCAGCTGCAGCCATCAATGGCTTTTAGTGCGTTGAGACAGTTACGCCACCATTTCCCCTATATAACTTCAAACACTTTCACTGCCCTCACAGGAAGTTCCACAGCCTCTTCCACTCTCTGTAGATGCCAGAATTTCAGCCATCCATTAATACTCTGCCTATCTCTGGACTGACATGTTTGAGGCTTTTGGAACAACTAGAACTAAAACGTATCATTTTTGACTGATTTCTTGCACTCATATCTTCGAGGGTCCTTCATGATCTAACACTTATATTATGCCACTTTCCTTCCACTCTATATATTAGTTAACGGATAAATAGCATTTCATTCATCAGTTGATAGACACATGTATCTTTTCTGCTTTGGGGATGACTGTAAGTATGACCAGGATTTCTGTCTACGTACAGCTCTCTGTGATATTTTTAATGGCAGAATTTTTATGCCTTCCTTTCCCTAAAGCATACAAGTTCAGAGTATATAAGGTGCGAAAATGTAGACCTGAAAGTTTAATCTGCTGAAGAAGCCTGATCCAGGGCTCAGTCAGTAAAGTGCTTGCTGTGCAAGCATGAGGACCCGAGTTTGATTCCCAGCACCCACATAAGAGGCAAGGTGAAATGGCATGGACTAGTAATCCTAGAGCTGGGGAAGTAGAGGCAGGCAGATCCCTGGGGCTCGCTGGCCAACTGCTTAGCTTCACCAGGAAGCCTCAAGTCCCTGTGAAAGACTCTGGTCCTAAGAGACTAGGTGAGGCCAGAGACATGGCTCAGCGGGTAAAGATGCTGGATGCTAAGGCTGAACCTGAATGCAGTCCCCAAGACTCACGGGACAGAAGGAGAGAATCAACTCCTGCAAGTTGTCCTCTAACTTCCACATGTACAGCATGGCCAACATGCACCCATATACGTGTACATCGTAACTACGAATAAATGAATATAATGAAAATAAAGAATGCTTTCTCAAAAAATTTATCATTTTTCTTATGAACAAACAAGCACGTTGGAGAGAAGGCTCGGTGGTCAAGAGCATGTGCCACTTTTGTGGACTCAAGCTCAGTTCCTACATCAGTTCCTTCAGCAACCACATCAGGGAGCTCAAAATTGTCTGTGGTTCCAGCCCCAGTGAGAACCTTCATCAGTGGGAACCTGCACAGAACTACGCACAGATGCATAAATAAATATGTTTAAAATAAAATAATAAATCTTTAAAAGAAGATCACACATCTTGCCGGTGGCAGGGCCAGGGTTCTGTCTGGATCCCTGTCTCCATCTGGGAGGAAGGAAACTGAATATGCCCTAGGTATCTGGCAGTGATTTCTGTATTGGTCAAAACTTGCAAAGTTATGCTTCCATAACAAAAATCCCCAGTCTTATTTAGTTGCAACAACAGTTTCAATTTTGTTCACATTCAAAGCTGCAAAGTGGCTACATTACTTTTGTTTCACTCTGAGACACATGTTGAAGGACCACCTTGTGTTTTCCTCAGGGAGCCTACCCATAAAACTACACTCATAACTGCTCAGACGTGGCTTCTGCGAGATCTATTCTCATTCCATAAGCCTAAGCAAGTCATGTGGCCAAATGCAAACAGGACGAAGAAGTATGCTTGCCATCTCATCTCAGTGAGTGAGGATGCGTGGAAGGAAATACATGAAAGCACTAATGCAATCAGCCCCAGTTTCGACAATCTGTGAGCCTTTTCTATTTCATAATCCCCAAGCACTACAAACACTCTGCAATGTCCTGGTGAGGAGAAATGAGTACACTTTATGGCCTCGTGGAGTTGAGAAGGAAAGACCAAGATTAATGACAGAAGAATGGAAATGACAGTAGCATTAAGAAAAATTGCATAGAGGAGAAAAATCTGCTCATTATTTGGGGATGTAAGGGAAGCGGTCTATTCAAGGACACTGGAGAAGCCCAAGCTCATGGCTACCAATCTAAAGAGAAATGAGGGTGCCCTCCCTACCTTCCTTCCTGGGTGCACTACAATGCCTGGCTGTGATTCTGCATAAGTATCTGCGGTCTCATGCAGCTGTCCAAAATAAGTACCTTTAGGAGGGCAGGAGTCAGTCATCTGGAGCTTTGTGGAGGCAGGGGAGAAGGCAGAGATGGCGAGAGATGACGTTGCATGCAGGGTGACAAGAAGGTACAGGATTGTACCTCTGCTGACCAGGACCTGCCACTCTCCAGTTAAGTATCCGTGTTCTCGTCTGTCAAATGGGTGCAGTGCTGCTTAATGGTTCACATGGCTCTTGTTACGGTGAGGGAGATGGGGGGGGGTGCCTTTCAAAGGTGCCTACATAGGATTTTCACAGTCTGTGGATGTGAGAGGGACTTAGCAGACAGGATTAAGGCTCTTATTCTGGATCTTATGCTGATGGGCCCCATGTAATTATAGTAGCCCCAAAAGAAGAAGACATGAGTCAAATGCAGAGGTCAGAGTGACTGGAGGAAGAGACTGTGAGCCAAGGGAGGCAGCCAGCTTCTAAATACTGGAGGGGAAAAGGAAGAAGAGACATACCTCCCAGAGCATAAACATACTAATTCCCCTGCCTCCTCTCCCATCCAGAAGTAATGCAGACCTAGACACTGTTTGACGTCAAAGTTTCCGACCTCCAGAACCATCAGACAGTAAACTTTTGCTATCTTGGCTACATGATGTTTGTGGTGATTGGTATTGCATCAGCAACAGAAACAAAACACAGCTTGACATGAGGTCAGGTCAGCACAAGATGCTAGAGAAAGGCGGTGCTGCTGAGAGAAAGCATTGACCAGGCTCAGAGGCCAGAGGGGAAGGTGGGTGTGTCAGAGCTGGTCAGTCCCATGGATGTACCTCATCCCAGGCCCTCGAAGGTCAGTGAAATCCACAAGCAGCCTAGAGTCACCGCTCTAGCCTGCGGTCCACACCGGTCCCCAACACAGCAGATAAACTGTACATTCTGCTCCCTGTCCTCCATCGCTAAGCCTTTGTCTATGCCTGGCTGTTCTTGGGCCTGGAAAAAGAGCTTCTTGTGAAGCTCACTTAGCCAGCCTTTAACAGCATCTTTCCATCCCCAGAGACTCAGATTGATCTGCAGTGTAGCCCAGGTCCCAATACCTTTCAGCGTCCTCCTAGAAGCACCCAAGTATCCCAATGTCTTTCCAGGCCGGGTACACTAGCATAAGATCCCCAGGACCACACTGGTCTATGAGAGAGGTGGCTCATCATGGACAGCTCTGCCGGTGTCTCCTTTCTTTCTGCATCTGCAGCCTGGCTGGCGTCAGCCTTGCCCACTAAGCTGGGTCCTCCCAGACAGGCCGACTCAGCCATAAATTTTAACTCAAACTTTTTTTTTTCTCTCTTTATTATTTTCAAATGTTCAGGGCCATGAATGTGAGGGAAAGTTCTCACACCGTGGCTTGCACATCAGTAAGAAAGGAGAGCTTTTCTCTGTGTCTTCACTCTGAGGACACCGTGTCATACCGCAGTGGCAGGTTGGGATTGTCCCTGCCCTACACATGTACATGCTGGCACAACCACCGTGGCGGCACTCAGTATTCTTTGCCTCTGTGGATACTGTTCTATTTCTCTCCAAGTCCAAGGCCAGCGACTCTGCTCTGCTGAACTCTTTGTGTGACTGCTCCTTTCTGGAACCAAAAGGAAAGAAAATCCTGATAATCTCGGGTAACGTAGGTATGGGCAGGTACAGGCCTGTGACTCACCAGTGTGGGTCACTTCCTCGGAGGAACTTACACAGCTTGCCACAGCATGAATTGCTCACCTGCACTCTGGACCGTCCTGTTTACATGTGTCGGGAAACCTCTGAGCCTGCCAGGCTGGCCTCCTGCCAGGAAGTTAAGAAGGCCCAAGCTAAAGGCCTGATGACAACCTGAAGAGGACTGGTTTGGCCCCTCCAGGCCCGAGCGTGAGCAGAAGGGTGACCCCTCAGGAAGCGCTGTCCCGCGAGTCATCTCTCAGTCCAGGAGACCCCATGACATGACATCCTCCATGGCTCCTGCGTCAGTGGCCCTGGCTTGGGGCCTGTGACCACATCTGCAGTAAGTGCCTCTGTGCCATGAGTGTCTCCAGGCCTTGAACTGCATCCTGAGTAACAAGGCCTGTAGATTTCCAGCTGGCCCAAGACCTCAGGTCAAAGTCAGCTGGTGTCTTTATGAGGAATAGCCCTGGCTTCTGCATGGAACAACCACGGGGGCTCTGTGGGCCAAAGGACAGTGTGTAGTATCGTCCCACAGCTGTGACTGGAAAATGGAGATGACACTGCAGAAGAAGCCATCCGCAGAGAAGGTCCTTTCAGTCTTCTAGCCATTTCCTACTCTAGCCAGAAACCATAAACTCCACGTGCCAGATTGACCTGTGGCTCCCAGAGTTAACAAGGCATTCTACCCTCTCCTCAGGACGGCCGTCAGGGTCACTCCAGCTCCAAGCTCCTGTTCACCGTCCCACTCCTACCTCCATGTCCAAGCCAGGGCCCAGGGAGTTCTGTCAATTGAAGCTTAGCTGGGCAGTGACCACCCCCCCCCCCCGCCATCCCTAGCTAAACTCAGTGGTAGGTGTTTATTGTGGGGAACAGACCTGTGCTAAGTGCTTTGTGAGCCTTAGAATCCGATTTTTGGCAAGCCCGGTCCTTGTTCTATCAAACGGATTAAAATACGTTTCAGGATCAGCAAGATGGCTCAGCAGATAAAAGCACCTACTGCCAACTCTCACACCTTAAGTTCAATCCCCAGGCAGGACCCATGCTGTCAAAGGAGAGAACTGGATCCAACAAGTGTCCTCTGACCTTTAATATGTATGCTGTGGCGTGCGTGTGCACACACACATGCACACACTCACACTCCTGTGCACAGACATATATGCACACTATAAATATGTAATACAAATTTTTAAATGCGTTCCAGTTAATACTGGAACACCATCTTCCTTAGCTGACCACAAACTTCCCGTGTAGCCACAGCTGACCTTGAACTCCGAACCATCTTTCGCACCTCCCAAATGCTAGGATCACAGGCACGCACCACCACGCTTGGCTCTGCACTTTTATAACACAGGTGAGGAAGTGCATGGGTTGACGCTGAGGCAGAACACTGTGGTGTAAAGACATTGAATTCAACATGAATTCCACGCGGTTAGAGGTTTTCCCTGCTTGTCTCTGGGAAAGAAGGGCATGTCCTCATCCCCCTGCAGGGCCCGAGTCCCACGTCAGCCTGTGCTCGCCAAGCTGGCTGTGGACAGTGAGGTCCTTGCAGGCAGTTTGCGCCTATTACGGTCTTAGCAAATGGCCTCTCATTTTTGCTTTCAGTACCCTTTCCTCGGTTTTCCTCCTTCACTGGTGAAAAGGAAGTGGCTTCACCTTTGTGTAGGGTAATATACCTACCTAAGCTTATACTTAAGCTAGGTAATCACTGACAGTCCATGCTTTAAGCCACCAGGAAGTCACAAGTTTCCAGAAGTCAGCTCGAGGATGTGTTCTTTCCCTAGAGAGGGACCCTCCAGGTGTGATTGTGCAACTCTGCATCTGATATCGCACAAGTCCAGAGCCCTTTCCAGGGCCTACAGAATTCCTTATCTCTCTGGGTAATCCTCCTGTCTGCTGCTACCGGCCTTGATGAGACACTCTAGCGCCAGGTGCTTCCCAGGCTGCTCCCGTCCTGCTGGGCACCCCTGGAAGTGCACCTGCAGCCCTCAGTCTCCTGACCTGGGCCAGGCCCAGCAGGTGCTGCAGCCTCCGGCACCTCCCACTGCTCTGCCGCCTTCCTGTGCACCTCGTCTCCCAGCTAGCCCAGGCAGCTGGCTCTCCTCTGCGCGCGCGCGCGTGTGGTGTGTGTGTGTGTGTGTGTGTGTGTGTGTGTGTGTGTGTGTGTGTGACTATGTGTAGGTGTGTGCGCATGTGTGCATGTGTCTGTGGAGGCCAGAGGGCAGCCTCAGCTTGTCATAATTCATCCTGTTTTGTAAGACAGAATCTCCCACTTTTACCTGGAACTCGCCAGTTTGGCTAGGCTGGCCACTGAGCCCTGGGGATCCACTTTCTCTGCCTCTTTGGAGCTGAGATTACAAGCATGTGCCACCATGCTTAACTACTTTTTTAGACACAGGAGCTGGGCATTGAACACTTAGGTCCTGATGCTTGCAAGGCAAGCACTTCACCTCCTGAGCCCTCTCCTGGTCCCACAACCTGTACTCTTTTAAGCCAGTAGATCTTAACGTTTATATCCAACTTTCCAAAGTGACACACAGGCTAGGAAGGACCAATCGTGTAGCCAGTCACAAAGGCAGGTGTGTCCCAGGAGGCCCTGGGTATAGTGTCCCACAGTATAGTTTTCAAATAGCAGCCTAGAGGTAAAAAGCCAGACAGCTGAAGACTTGTCCAGGCTGCGGAGGCTGAGACCTGGGAATGATGCTGCTGAGAAAGGTGTGGAGCCTGAAATCTGCTCCCATAAACACCTTTGGCCATTGTTTGCTTGTTTGTTTGCTATTTGAAAACACAGGTTTCAGGTAGAACACGGCACTGCTCCTAAGTAAACTTACAAACAGCATGTCTCCTGCCTGCAAGCTGACATCTGCTAAGTCCATCCCACACAGCCCTGGGCCTTGCTGACAATGGACCAGGCTCTGGGTGAAGTATGTGCTCTCCCAGAGACCACACTCCGCAGACAGCCACATCGCCAAAGAGCAGCCATGCTTTTTTTGCTCAGGCGCTGAAGAAAACCAGATAATATTAGGCTCAATCCAGCTTAGACAGAGGGTTATTTCTTTTAAAAACAGAGGAGACAGACAAAATTCCTGCCTGAATCTGTTAGCCGTGGCCATGTGGCCAAATCCCAGGAATCCTGCCCTGGCTGGAAAGACTAAGACCTCAGCACTTCTGAGCAAGGGGGATTTGGGCCAGAGACTCCACCTCACATTCCTGGTCTCAGAATGACAGTGCAATGTGTCAGAGGGAGCAGGCCCTCCAGGGCATTCTGAATCTATGGAAAGAAGCTAAGGGATCTGGAGATGTCTGGGTTTTTTTTTTTTTCTGTTTTTATTATTACAGTTTTAATAATTCAGTGGTTGGGCTGAGGTTATGGAGATATGAACTTTGAGATGGGGGCCAGTCAGAGCCCCCATCTCAAAGAGAGGTGGATGGTGCCTAGGGGATGCCACAGATGACTGTCCTATGACCTCCACGTGCACACACACACACACAAACACACACACGCAGACACACATACATACACACATGTTAGACTAGCACGTGGCATACAGTAAGTATCCTGAAAATATTCATTATAAAGATAATGTTTTTCTAGTTATAAAAGGGGGGTGCCTCACTGGAAACAAATTTTGAAAATATAAATGAGTAAAGGAAAACAGCTGAATTCATCTGCTGTTGTAGTTCGTAGACCTGGTGCCTTATTCAAGTATGTCTTCCAGAATCTATCCATAAACCGAGTGTGTCTGTGCCACATATCCTAAATGAGATCTTTTTTTATTCACAAGAAAGTAGAACTGTGTGAACTAGCTTGTACAGTCACCTTCAGGATTCAATGGCATCTAATCTGCATATAATCTGCACGCACCCTCCCTTGTACTGTAAACTACTTCTATATTGCTTGTAATATAAATGCAATATAAATGCTAAAGAGATACTACCTTGTATTGTTTAGAAAATAACAAAAGAATGATATGTGCATATGTTCAATACAGATGCAAGGGTTTTGCTCAAAATATTTACGTGTGCATGATGTGTGTATGTCTCTGTGGGGGGGGCACTGGCATGCATGCCAAGGTACATGTGTGGAGGGCAGGGGACAATCTCGGGGCTGGTCCTTTCCTTCCACTCTATATGAAACAAATCTTCTTTGGTTTACATTTAGTGTGTGTGTGTGTGTGTGTGTGTGTGTGTGTGTGTGTGTGTGTGTGCATGTCACAGTATGACATGGGGATCAAAGGACAACCTCTGGAAGCTGGTACGCTCCTTCATGTGGACTCCAGGGCTAGAAGTCAGGTCATCACGCTTGGCAGCTGGCAGCTTTACCCTTTGAGTCATCCCGCTGAGTCATCCCGCCAGCCCAAGGACTCCTTTTTATTGTTCACTGCTGTGTGTGCCAGGCCTTGCTGGCTCAGGAGCTCCCAGGGGTTCTTCTACCCCCACATCACCTCCTACTGTGCTCTTGCAGATGTGCGCTACTGTCCTCGGCTTCATGTGGGTTCTAGGGACTTGAACACACTCAGGTCCTCACGTTTGCGTGGGAACTGCTCAACCTGCTGAGCCATCTCCCCAGCCCTCAGATGCTTTTGATCTAGAGCAGCTGAATGCACAAATGCAGGGCGAGTGGGTGGACAATCCTTTCATTTCACAATACTTTGTACTAGTAAATATCCATCAATTCATCCTTCTCGTGCTGCAGCAGTGTTTCATGGTGCTCTGAGCATCTCCTCAGGAGTACCCTTCTGTGTCATTATTAATTCATTTAGGTGCAATTCACACCTCCTCAGGAGAGACGGCTTCTATCTGAGGTTTCTTCTGGTTCCCCAAAATATCCATGGGATTGATCCTCACTGGAGATCACATGCCTGCAAATTCATTTACTTCCTATCATTAATCTGCAACCTTAAAATCAAGACGTCTTCATAGTCAATAGCACTCACCAGCACACACACAGCTGGCAGAATCAGTGAGGTGACACCCAGCCCTCCTGGCTGCAGCTTTCAAGCCGTCCACACGTGTCCTTTCACACTCAAGCTACAGGCCTATGCTCTGCATTTCTCACTGGCAAGTCCACTGTTGAGAATGCCTGTCCCTACCCTACCCCCTGGTCCCGCACTGCTGAAGGGCTTTCATACGCACAACAAGGCTGTCCTGTGCCTTACAGAAAAGACACAGAAAACACAATAAGTGTGTTAGATAAGCTTCGCTCTGGCATAAGTTCTTGTGCTGCTGGCCTTGAGTTCAACATCATGAAACTGTATATTAAACATGGCGTCTTTCACCACAGGTGTGTACAAGGGGAACCTGTGTATTCATCAGCGGACGAAAAGGCTGAGAGCAGAGGCTCACATGACCCTCTAGCTCCACACTTCTGTGAGGAGCAATGGCCTGCCTTTGCCCATAGCCTTGCGGGTGACTCAATTCAACATAACTGCGCCATCGTGGGAGTTGTTCCCATGGCTGAGACTGTCCCTGCAAGCTTTCCTTGTGCCCAAGTTCAGGTCAGTGAAATGGACAGAGAATGAGCCCTTTGCTTTCTTTCTTCCTAACTCACCAAAGTCATCACCATAGCCAAGATTGTCCACGAGCCAGCTAGAGCTCGAAGCACCACCTGTAGCAACTCTTCCTCCTTGATGCCCAACGGCTCAGTATAGCATTGGCCTGCCCTGGGGTGCCTTCCTGGCTTCCTCCCTTTACTGCTTATGAAAGTGTCGTGGTTTGGTGTTGGTTTTCAGAGTAGAGCCACTGAGTAAACAACTATAAAATGCGGCAGACAGAAACCCTGTTTCTCTTATTTGTCCTCACTCTGAACTCGCAGGTGGATGCCCTCATACACCCATGTCACAATCATCTCGGAATCAGGGTCAAGTGTGGGCTTAGCTCGTCAGTCACTCCATGCATGACCACCATCCTGAAACCACCAGTGGACCCCCATCATAAACAATGACTACAAAGAGGCAATATCTAGTGTGTCCAAAGGAAACAGCATTCACTGGCCACTGAGGGCTGTTTAGACCTAACAGTCTATTTCTCCTCAAGCAGAAGAAAGGAGGAAACACCTTTCTTCCTCATAGCTGGGCCACACAAAAGATGTCCTGCAAAAACGAGACACCCAGCCTGCCAGTGTGAGAACACTGCCAGCTCCAGCCCCATGCCTGGTGCAGACGTCTCTAATCAGGCCAGGCAGGGTTAACTGCAGCAACCAATACTCCTTGACGCCGTAGGGCCTAAGCATCAAAAAGGCTTTTTCTATGCCCATTGTGAGTTGGTCAGGGCTGCAGGGTGGCATGGACTTATGTTCTACAATATGCATAGATGGAGGCTAGTGGCAGCTCCTGCATCTTAGAACCATGTTCTCTGGAATGTACAGCTTCCATGATCACCATGAAAAGGGAAAGAGAGCGCTTGTCTATCCCACCCCAACCTGAAGTCATGCTTTGACCCGGAAGTTAGCTATATCACTTTTTCTCACAGCTTTATCACACCTCCCTCAGACCCACTCAAAACGGCCACACTCAGCTTGCAAAAAGCCAGGTAATATAGGGATATCAAACATGATATTTGGTAAACAAAAAACATTACCTCAAACATCTGTCAATATCAATGTGATTACTGTGGTGTGTCCTGCTGGAAAACAGTCTCAGTCTTTGATGGCGACAACTGAATTTTGATGATTCAATTATTAGTAAGAAGAAGCAGATGCATACAGAATTCCGTGTTCATCTCTTTCCTAGTAACAAAATAGGTCAGGATCTTCATAAATAGTTGATGGATACAGTCAAGAGACACCCAGGAATGAAGAGGATGATCAATAGTCCAAACTGAAAAGAACCCGTTGGTCCACCTACGCCGATTAAGGCCATAAAAGCCCTGGACTGCCTGCATGGTCCCACTCACCCCTTGATGCTCTGCGATTTTCACCAACAGGGCATGAGAAAGCAGTGCATAGACTTAAGAAATTTGAACAAGATAAATACAAAAGCGCATATTAACAGAGAAGCACACTTTCATTTAGACTTTTGAGTTCTCTCAAAACACACTGAGATTTTTGTTAAGCAGTTTGGAAGAGATGGTCGATTTTTTTTTTTTGTTTGTTTGGGTGAGCTAAGAGGGAGTCATATTCCTCAGTGGGGCACCCGCTTGTTCACTGATATTGCTCAGGTGAGTAACCACTCACTTGTGCTCATGCAGACAGCCCTAATTAAGTCCAGTGGGTCACCCCCAAACAGAGAGAGGGATAGAAGAGGATAATGGGGGAGGGGAGTTTGATAACAGAACAGTATATATGTGTATGACGTCATGAAAAGAGGAGGTTGCTGTCAGCATAAACTCCCACCAGCAATGGATAAGAATGGCTATTTTGATGGGCTGATTGAACATTCATTTATACTTCTATTATGTGTTCATTTGAGTGAGTGTGTGTGTGTGTTTGCGTGCTGAGACAGGGTCTTGCTGTGTAGCCCAGGCTGCCCTTGAACTTTCCACTCTCATGGCTCATCCTCCCAAATGGGAGTACAAGCATGAGTTACTACATCTGGCTTTGATTTAAAAATTTTAATTAACAGATTTGATGGTTTTTACACATTCCTTCCAAGCTTATATTTTTGTTATCACGCCTGCTTTTCCCCCATTGCTATTGTGCGCCAGCTCTTTTCTTGTCTTGTAATAACCTTTCACTTCAAAATAAGATCACTCACAATATTTTTTAATTAAAAAATATTAACATGTGGCTGTGGAGGAGGGGTACATCCCATAACGTATGGGGGCCAGAGGACAACTTTGTGGCGCCCCTTCTTCCCCTTCCAGCATCAGGTCTGTTGCAGTGCTCAAACTCAGGCAGTCAGGCTTGCAAAGCAGGAACCTTCACCCACCGCACCGCCTCATGGCCCCTTTTGTGACATCTGTCACAGGTGTCTTCCCACCACGACGGATACCTCAAGGTGTCATTTCTTCTCTAGATGGACCCCCAAATCTTTTACTTTTAGACCTATTTCCAAGCATTTCTGTGGGAGAAGTCCTTGCCCCAAGAGCCGAGGCTTACCTGATGTTAAATGTATGTGGAATTTATTCTGATATCTGGAGAAAGCTGGGGATTATCTCTAATTTCTCCCACATGGCTGGTCCTCACATCACTTATTGCCTAATCTCCTTTCCTCCACAGATCTTTACCACATACTAACGTCTTATCTCCATCATCTCTGTGTTTGAGACATTTGGTTCTATTGGGCCATCTGTTTGTGGTTTCTTTTGGCATCAACGCTTTATGATTCCTCTCCCCGCCCTCCCCTACAGTGATAGAACACTTTAAACATGCTCTCTCGAAATATTCTGGGCTGGATCAAGCTACCAGAAATTTCTTAAAAGGAACATTCCAGGCTACTACAGGCCTGCTCTGTATATAATTCTTGTTGACCCGTGGCAGCCTGCTTGTCTTACAGTGTGCCTTGCAGAAACTCTTCCTTTGATTTCTGCCCCTGCTCATCCCTGACCTGGTGCTTTGCAATGGAGAAGGCAGCAAGAGCAGAGTAAGCGAAGAGAGCCAGCCTTGTGAGGCCACCGTAGTTCATAATTAATTTGTTCAGTCACCCTCCCTTTAGAAAGCAGATCCTTTGGTCCTGGCCTGAAAGTACTGGTTTTCATTTAGTCATCTTCACTGTGCCCAGGCAGGAGACTGCCTGTAAAGGAGACTAGTAGCTGCTCACTAAGGACCTGTGGAATGGGCTCCACTCTGCTTCCTCAGCAGGTTGTCTTGAGTGTGCTGCTGGCATACCATCTGCAAAATGACGCTTCTATCCTGGACACCCTTCTAGCTCCAAGTCAGGTTGCAGGAAGCTCCATCCAAACCTCAACGCCCAAATCCTCCTGGCCTGCCTTTGTTTCCCCTCCAAGCACGTTTGTTGGAGCTCTTCAATAATGCCACATCCAGACACCTGTGTGTTTGCTGAGCTTTCTTGCCTTGTGAACAGCCCTTTCAAGATGGGAATAAAAGGGTCCCCAAAGCATGACGCAGATTAAAAGCAGAGTCTGTACAAGACAAGAAGAAAGTTGGGCATTTCTTTTCTCCCTTCCTCTCACTAGTTTAACTTCGTCAGATTCAAACATTTGCTCCACGTTCCCTGGAAACTGAAAAGTTTGATTTGGAATGCTGTTGCTGAGAGAAAATTCTGCTGAGTTTCTGAGGCAAGAAACATGGTTTCTGATGAGCAGAACTGACTTCACACAAGTAGGAGAAATCACAGACCCTGGGAGATAATGAGCAACTCCACAGTGTTTCCAGTTGCCCCAGATCCAGCCTCGTTCAATTCAGGGGTGGCTCGAAAGTTTCCTCGATAAAGCACAGCGAACATTCCTCAGCACAGGCTATTTTCTGACCTGGAACAAATGGGTAGCAACAACAAATTTCCCAGATCAGCTAGGAAAATTTCATGTGGATGGCAACTCTTGGTTCTTTCTTCTAGTGGGAAAGAAAGAAAGAAAGAAAAAAAGAAAGAAAGAAAACAAAAAAAAAGAAATCTACCAAATCATGACACAGAGAACAGTACCCTCCAAGTAGTCTCCTCTTTTATTCAAATAATAACAATAATCTCTGAAATCTATGTGGTGACATGTGCTTATCTGTGTGTCTTTGGTTCATTTTGGGATAGCACAGGTAAGACTACAGAGTTTCCTTGATCCTCATTAGAAATTCTAATTTTACAGCATTAATTGGCATTTTTCAAACACCAGGAGCCCAGCTTGGAATCTACAAATAAAATGGGGCCCAGATGCTGCGATTTCACTAGCACGCGTTTAACACTTCGTAAGCAGTTCATTAAACTGATAACACTTTAAACAGTAACACTGGTTCTTTCAGATCCCCTCAGCCTGCGACAGTCCCCAGACACCCGAATTCTGCCTGGGTTGAAAACCACAACAATCCGCTTTCATGATGAGCCTCTTAATTACAGGTACCTTGGCCTGTGGCCAGCTCACAGAGACTTACCTGCCTGAAGCCTTTACACCCAGTAGCCGGGGACCCCAGCACAGGTAGGGCTAGGAAGCAGGTATACCAGAGACATGACAGGGATCCTGACTGAAGATGCTGAGGAGTGCTGGGGGAGTGGAGGAGCAGGGTGCCCTTGTGCTCTCTGCAAGCAGGGAGTGTGCCCAACCGAGCAGTTCCAGCTTAAATCCAGGATTTGCCTTTTTAAGGTCAACTTGTCGTTTTTAAGGGAATTAAGGCTGAATGTTCACAACCATCCAAGGATGACGCTTAGGTTTCATCTAGAACATTGAAGACTTTGGCCCACTATGAGACCCTCCCCCCCAGGACCCCCTCCCACTCCTTCCATAATCCTCTGAGACCTGGGATAGGGACACAGTTAGGGCAGCAGGAGGAAGCCCGGTGTTCAACTGCCCATTCCAGCCGGTCCCTCTCCAGGATAAACAGTACAAGGGCTGATCTGCATTTGGTCATTTGCAAAGTGCCAGGCTGGGAACAGCAAGATAGGTGTCCATTCCATAACAACCCTATGAACAAAGGGATGGGGGCGGTGAACATTGCCCTTTCTAGGTGACAGACAGGCTGGTACTGTGGGAATCAATACCACAGACAATGAGTCACCTGGAGCATTTGGCGGGCATGCAGCACGTGCCAGCTCAGTTGTTCCTTGGGCCTTCAAACCTGTGGGCTCCCCCGGCCACATTTACCCACATTATGGAAAAAAAAAAAAAAAAAAATGATGTCAGCAAGACGGGACTGAATTAGAACTTGAGTCCGACTGGTGGTCATCACCTGGCATGGCGCCCCTATACTAAGCCCCGATCTGAGGAAATGATAAGTGTGTGGATGCTGAATTCGAATCTCAAAGTCGGGAATCCTGTGCCTTCACGTCAGAGCATCAATAACACAGTACTCTCTAACCTCCGCCGGTAATTGATGGATAACTAACCAGCTGCCGATTAACCACAGTGAGGCTTCAGTGAGGCCCGAGGCCATGACCCGTGTGGCCACAGAGATGGAAATTAAACCTTATCCCCCAACGAAGCCTGAAGTCGGGTTCCCAGAGCTCAAGCTCCGCTGGGCATTGCCAGGGTCTTCGGCTGGGCCCACGGCGCCATCTCGTGGCCACACCAGGCAGCGCAGTAGAGCCACGCCTCTGACCTTCCCAGGGTACCAACCCGGTGAGCCTGGGAGGCATCCTGTGGAGAAAGGCCCCAGTCTGCAGCTCAGGAAGTTGGAGGCCTAGGTTGCTGGTCAGTCAAGGAAATGGGCCGATTAGATCTTATTTAGTAGACAGCTTTGATCAGGCCTGGGTTCTGGGACTGGATGGTGCTTCTCTACAATGCACCTGAGTTTGTCAAAGGTATCGAGAATCTGCCGCTTCTTCAAAGACACTGGGTCCCCTGACAGAACAAAGGCAGGCTAAGGTGTTGGCTTCCACTCACTTATTCTGCCAACAAACTGTATGGAGCAGAGCACCTACTGTCAGGTCAGGAGGTGTGTGCTGGCTACGGGAAAGAGAATAGGAGACAGCTTGCCGAGAAGACTCCCCCTCGCTAATCTGGAGAAGCCCTGAGTTACTCAGAATGTTTGCAAAAAGCGTTTTAAAGACAGGAGGAATGAAAAGCACACCCACGACACTCAGCACGGGTTTCAAATGTTTTTCAATCGTGAAGTAGTCATATATGTTCTTTTTTAGACCATGAGTTAACAAGATCTGAAGACTGGGTCTGTTAACTACAGTCGTCTCAAAATAGTGATGAGTCCAGATGATATTTTGAGATAAGTGCCTCAACTGTAATATGCCATGAAAGTAGCTGTGATTTCTGTTGGAGGAAAAGAAAACATCTCAGGCACTGCTAATGCTCCAGGGCACTGTGCCTAGATTTGTAATTGAAGCAACTGCTAAACTGCAGTTAGAGGTGAGCGAAAATAATGACGTCAGCGTTTCGTTGTTCAAGTTCACAGAGCCTCTTCCCTGTTCTTCTGTCTTTGCAGACTTCCTTGCTTAAGAAGCCGGGTAGACCAGGCACAGTGGCAATGGCTTGACATGCCATTTGTGTGGGAGGCCGATGCAGGAGGATTGCAGGTTCAGGCGATGTGGTGACTGTCACGAGGTGAAAGTACCAAGGGGCCTTGGGGAGATGTATCTCAGTGACAGACTGCTGACCTAATTAATGCAGGAGACCCTGGAATCAACTTCCAGAATGCAGAGCTTGGGGGAGGGGGAGAGAAGAGAGAAGAGAAGGAGAGGAGGATGGGAGGAAGAAGAGGTAAAAAAAGGAGGAGAGGACAAGGAGGTCGAGAGGAGGGAGGGAGGAGAGAGACTGACTCTCCTGGTACACAAGGTGGGGGTGCTGCTGTGTGCTTGAGAGACATCAAGTTAGACGCTGACAGTGACGCCAAAAGGGACGGCTTATGTGGTTGAACTTGACTTCAAGAAGTCCCTATGGAGGTAAAACATGGTCCTCCAGGGGCTCCATTTAGACTATAAGCCCTACAGTCTTTCCATAAGTCTGAGGCCTGAGTTAAAGGCCCTAAACTCACCCAGTGATCACTGTCCCCAGTCAGGGAAGCTTGGGCCAGCCCCACTGGCATCCCTACCTGGGCCCTTAGAAGCATATGTACCACCTTCACTACCCACATTTTCTAAAGCTACTTTTAGGGTAAGCCAGTGAAGCCCGTGTGTTTTATACCCCTGAGTTCTGCCCCCTGAAGTTTAGCCCTGCCCAAAGGCCAGCGCCTCGCTCTTCCGGTATGAAGTGCCCCTTACCTACAAGCTCTCTGACCAGCTTTCCTATCAGCTGTGGTCTCCAGTGACCCTCTAAGTCAGAGGCTAGGGAAGGACCCCTCGTCTCCTCCCTGGAGTTCCGGCCCTGCCATACTGCAGGCCATGCTGGGGGGTGGGGGGATGGCAAGAGCAGAGCAGAGAGCAATGAGAGGCAGCCTTTGTAGCTGGATAGGAACCGGTGTGACAAGCTTGCAGGGTGATGTCAGAGCTGGCACCGGCAAAGAACAACTCTGTTGACAAGAAGATTAATTAGACAAACGCAGTGCCAGTCAGCCTCTGCCGCCATCTCCTCCTCAGAGGTCAGCTCCACTCAGGCCCCTGCTAGAGATTCTTTTTTCATCTTTTTAAAAAGAAAACTTAATCTCCTAACAAGACATCCCCAAAACAATTCATGGCGTGCCAGCAGAGCGAGTACATACAAGCATGCTCTGTAGAGGTTCCAGGAACCTACCGGGGGCCTCCCTTCTACCTGCCCAGACAGATGCAGCTCCAGGAAGAATGCTGGTCTCCGTGCTGGCCCTTCCCCTCAGAGAGGCTGCTCCAGGTGGGATAGCTCTGCCTTTCCTAGGGGCCTCTCTTTTTCAGACAGGGGTGGGCAGCCTACCTTGCCAGGTCGCTGAGTTTCCAGGCTTCCCCCACTGACCCCCTCCCCTCAAATACCCTCTTTCTTCAACGTGTGCCGGCCCCATTGTCCCATGATGGGAAGAAAAGAATCCACCACCGAGTGTGACAGTGGCCTCTCTTAGTATTCCACCAGCATTTCTTGAGCGTGTCACATCCTGGCAGCCCTGAGGATAAACAGGTGATCTCAGCACCGCAGGCTGTAGCCTTCACAGAGGAGCTTCTGTGGGGAGGGAGGCACAGAGAGGAGTAAATGAAATAGCACGATGAAGTGCATGCGTGTCTGTGGGAAAGGATCCAAGAAGGGACTGTGGTAGAGGGAACCCGGAGGTGGCAGCCATTTTGGAAAAAGATGAAGTAAAAGCAGAGTTGAGGCCTGAGAAGTAATTCTGGGAAAGCTGCCTCAGAACCACAGTGGCAGGGACAGAAAAGGAACAGTGCCACAGGAGAAAGTGCTTTGTAAACATCTGTCCATTGCAAGAGTAAAAGGTTATTTCTAAACTGTGTCGCTCACACATAGTGTAACAATAGAAGTTACACATGGGGCGGGGGTTGCTAAATTGCAGATTTTTGCCTCCGCTGGTTCTAATGGGTGGCATTGGACCCAGAAAAATGCCATTTGATCAGATTTCCTATCCCATACAGCCTGTCCCCTGCCATATAATGAGCTCCCTCTTGTGCCCCATCTCTGAGAAGGCCACTGGGCCCCAGCCTCCTGCCATCTGACTTCAGGGAGGCCAAAGTCATGGTGGCTGCTTGGGTAATGGCCCATCCTAGCCTGTACCTTTTCTGGATATCGGCTAAGGCCCAGGGCCTGACAGTTCCTGCACACTCTATGCCCTAGGTGAAAGAACGAAGACTCGGCCTGAAGGAGCCAGCTGCAGTCTCACACTCCTGTGTTCCAGGTGGGCCACAGGTGTGAACCCCAGCTAAATGACAGCACACCTGAGCTACCTGGAGACCTTGTGTCCTGTAGGATCCTCCGAGGGTCACTGCTATCAGTGCAGAGTCACAAGATCTTAGGACCAGTGCAGTCAGCAGAGCTGCTGAGTGTGGTAGGGACCGTGCTGTTTCCCGGGGCCTTTCCTGCCTGTGGGGGTGCACAGACCAGGACGTGTCCTTGAACCTGGAGCTTACCTGGGCACTTACATAACCTTAGGCCTGTGTGCCTCTCCCAGGCTCCCTTCAGTGTCCTGCAGGTGACAGTCAGCGGTGACAGTGGTGGCAGGCCGGGGGTTGCACTCTGCTGAGATGCACAGAGGAGCAACTTAAGGAAAGGAAAGGTTTGTTTCCAACTCACAGTTCGAGGGCGCACAGTCCTTTGGGGTGGGGAAGGCATGCAGCAGAGAAAGGAGGATCTCGTTGTCACGGTCAGGAAGCACCGAGAGCTGAAGGCTGGTGTACAGTTGCTCACTCTCACTCTTTTTGACTTTGTCTGGATGTCAGCCCATGGCATGGTGCCATCCACTTTCAAAAGGGATCCTCCCACCTCAGCTAGGCCTCCTTAGACCTACCCGAGGGCTGTGTCTCCCAAGTGATTTCATATCCAGTTAACAATGAGGATTAACTAGCAAGGGTGTGTGCAGAGCTTGGGCAGCAGAGCCTGATGGGGACACGCACACACACACACACACACACACACACACACGAGGACACCATCATTGTCTCTCAAGGGATTGTAATGTATAGATTCCAGCACCACTGAGACCAGCAGTGTGGGGCTGTATTTAGCATGAGGGAAGCTGGAAGCTTTCCCCATTTGACTCCGGAAGAGCTGCAAAGGCTCCGTGCGTGATCATGGACTCCAGGGTGTAAAGACCAGATGGGCTGTCAAGATGCCACTGGGAATCACGTACCGCTTGAATCTGTAAAAGGCTCTATTCCCAGCTGCCGTGAGAGGAATTTGAATTCCTGACCCACATGGGGGCTGATTTTTTGCCCCTCATGTATCCTGACGTCTGCCCGTGCCCCTAAGTTCCCACAGAAGGCAGCCTCGCCCCCGAGGCACTGGCCCACTTCACTCTTACAAGAGGAAGTGAGCTTAGAAAGGGGGTAGCATAAGGAGTCCTCCATCCCGTCCTGAGCCTGCCACCAGCAAGTGAGTACAGACCACATCTTTCCTCTCCATGCCTCTGTTCCCATGTAGACAGAGGGGTGACAGAGCTGATTTAAAACTAACTCAGAGAAGACTCCATGGAAAGCTTCTCTAGTCACAAAAGCAAGCAAGTGGAGATCAGGCAGTGTCTTGTTCCTTTGGCTAATGATTCTGGAATGCTGAGCCACCCAGCAGGGCTTCCAATAAGAGAGACTGTGCACCTGAGTTTTCTCTCTTTCTGGGAAGTGAGGAAGGATTAAACTCATGTTCCGATCTCTGCTGCC
Organism: Psammomys obesus; assembly: GCF_907164565.1. NCBI lineage: Eukaryota > Metazoa > Chordata > Mammalia > Rodentia > Muridae > Psammomys > Psammomys obesus. Next base: position 1,348,375 of record NW_026590767.1, on the reverse strand, counting down.
CTCTGCTGCCCACGGCTGGCTAGGACAGGAGGGCACAAGCCATGCATCTCAGACCCAGCGGCCCTGAGAGACCGGGAACCTGCTGTTCAGAATGCGCAGGGACTTTGCCCCAGGTCACACAGAATCAGCTCTGCTCCTGCTCCTCATCAGCTGGGCATTTACCCCCGGCACCAGCAGCAACACTGCACTCGGGGGCTCCATAGATCTGCTCCTCACTGGAACCCCAACCCAGGAGAAGACAGGCTCCTACTCTATTGGGTTAATCAAACAAGCCGTGACTGTGAAATGTAGGGAAGTTTTTCTGGGTGCCCTGACATGAAGGGGGACATGAACAGAGAGTGGAGTATAGACAGCATGAGGACTCCCCAATGTCCACCCTTTCCAGGTGAGCTGCAGTTTCGCAAAGGTACTGTGCAGTGGCTGGGGACTGGGAAACTGAGTCTTTTACAACTAGAGTTAAATTCATTCATTACAGTATGATTTTATTTTTTTAGTAAAGGTTTTATTTTATTTTTTCATTTATAATATTTTTTTAAAAATGTTATTACAATTTATTCACTTTGTATCCCAGCTGTAGCCCCCTCCCTCATTTCCTCCCAGGCCTTTTCCCCCAGTCCGCTGAGAGGGGAGGTCCTCTTCCCCTTCCATCTGACCCTCACCTATCAGGTCTCATCAGGACTGTCTGCATTGTCTTCCTCTATGGCCTGGTAAGGCTAACCCCCACACCACGCATCAGGGGGAGGTGATCAAAGAGTCAGTCACTGAGTTTATGTGAGAAACAGCCCCTGTTCTCCTTACTAGGGAACCAACTTGGACACTGAGCTGCCATGGACTACATCTGTGCAGGGGTTCTAGGTTATATACATGCATGGTCCTTGGTTGGAGTATCAGTCACAGAAAAGATCCCTAGGCCCAGATTTTTTTTGGTTCTATTGCTCTCCTTATGGCATTCCAGTGCCCTCAAGGTCTTTCATCTCCCCTTCTTTCCTAAGATTCCCTGTACTCTGCCCAAAGTCTGGCTGTGAGTCTCAGCATCTGCTTTAATAACCTGCTGGGTAGAATTTCAGAGGCCCTCTGTGGTAGGCTCCTGTTCTGTTCCCTGTTTTCTCCATCTTCTGAGGTCCACCCCATTTGCCTTTCTGAATGAGGATTGAGCATCTTCAAGAAACCCAGAATAGCTAAAACAATCCTCTAAAATAAAAGATCTTCTGGAGGTATCTCCATCCCTGATCTCAAGCTGTACTATAGAGCAACAGCAATAAAAACTGCATGGTACTGGCATAGAAACAGACTGGTGGATCAATGGAATCGAACAGAGGACCCAGAAATAAACCCAGACACTCATGGACAGATCAGGCAGGGAAGTATTTCCTGTGCAAACGCGAAGAGAACGTCCCATGCTCGGAACACACATAGGGAAGAGGAAGTAGTAGAGAAACGATAAAAGCCGTAGTAGTTAGGGGCAGAAGCTGCACACCTACAGGCTGAGCCCATCAAAGACAGGAGAAAGCCTTGGAGGCTTGAGGCAGGAGGACGATTGAGAGACAGGTTACTATTTGCTTTTTGAAGCGGACAGTGCTTGGGTTGGGCAGACGATTGGCAGAGCCATTAACTAGACAATAAAAACAAATAAGCCAGCATCTTCATTAGGGTTTCTATTGCTGCGAAGAGACGCCATGACCATGGCAACTCTTACAAAGGAACACCTTTAACTGGGGCTGGCTTACAGTGTAGAGGTTTAGTTGGTTATAGTCATGGCGGGAAGCATGGCAGAGTGCAGGCAGACACAGTGCTGGAGAGGTGACTGAGAGTTCTACATCTTGATCCACGGGCAACAGCTAGGCCTGGCTTGAGTATATGAAGCCTGCCCTCAGTGACACACTTCCTCCAACAGGCCATAGTCCTCCAACAAGGCCAAAGCTCTCAATAATGCCAGTCTCCATGAGCTTATGGGGCCATTTTCATTCAAAGTACCACAGCAAGGAAGGGAAGAAAGGGCAGGGACTGAATACTAGTGTTCATTTCATTTCTGTCCCTTTGGGCTGTTCTATGCCCTTAAGTGTACTCTGAGGTCTAGAATATCTCTGCGAGAGACTTCTCTTAATAATAATACGGCTACTTTAAGAAGGCAGTGGTGATATTCTTTTTTTTTTTTTTTTTTTCTTCAAGACAGGGTTTCTCTGTGTAGCTTTGGCTGTCCTAGACTCTTTGCAGACCAGCCTGACCTTGCACTCATAGCAATCTGCCTGCCTCTGTCCCATAGAGTGCTAGAATTAAAGGCATGAGGTACCACACCCAGCAGTGGTGATATTATTAAACTTTATTTTGGTGTTTTTGTCACTGTGAAAATAAATTTTTCCTGAACATAAACAGGTTAAGAAAGAGTTTATCCCGGCTCAGAGGTTCTGAGGTTTCAGTCCAAGGTTGGCTAGATCCACTTGCTGAAGGCAGGAGGGCAGTGGGTGGGTGTGGCAGGGGCTGCTCACCTCCTGGTGCTCAGGAAGCGGAGAGGATACCATGTTCTTCTTTCTTTCCCTTTCCTTTCTTCTGATGCCCTGCCTGCAGGGTGGTGCTGCCTACATACACCCATCCTTTCAAAGTTGACCTTCTAGAAACACCGACAGGCACACCCAGAAATATATTTTACTAATCCCCAAGTGTCTCAATCCAGTCAAAGATTAACAAGATTAATCAGAGGCTATCTGTGAAGTCCCAAGGACCAGGACCGCATCCCCTTGGTACTTGGACTTTCAGAGCAGGAGGAAAGAAGACAGGGGTTTTTATGTGGGTAGAGCATAACTCAAAAGGGACGAGGAGATGATGAGTGAACACTGGGTAGACCAGAGCCATTGGCCCCTGAAACTGAGCAATGAGCCAGGGTTGTGGCTCTTGCTGCCTGTTGGACTAGCTGTGTAAGGAAGTATATAAACAGCGAGGACCAATACCCCTCATTCTTAATGCCACTCAGCGGCCCAGGTTGGCCTGGAACTCACTCCAGACCCTAGGATGACTGCCAACTCACAATAATCCTCCAGCCTCGGCTTTCTAACACAGGAGTTGTAGGTAGAAGCCACCACACTGGGCTTCAATGAATCCCATCTACACACTATGGTAGTAAGCACCCAGAACATGTGCTAGCTCCGTATGCTAGAATAACCCTGGCCCGGGGCTCAGCACTGGGGGTTATGGTGCCTCCTACCAGCTCTGGTGACACAGGAAAGGAAGCAGGTAGGGAGGGAGCTTGCCCGAAGATTGAAGACTCCAGGGCCGGCCAGGGCTACTTGAATCAGCTGGGGCCGGTGCTTTCTAGAGGAGCAGGGCATACGTTTAAGCACTTACGGAGAAGTAGACAGCAAGAACAACTAGAAGACTGCTTTCCTAGTCGTGTAAATGTGCTAGCCTTGACTGGCAGCTTCATGGGATCTAGAACCCCAAGGAGAAAAGGTTCTGGATATGTTTGTGAGGAAGTTTCTAGACAGGGTTAATTTGGATGGAAAGACACCACCCCCCCAACTACTGTGAGGAGCACCATTCCATGGGTTGGGGTCCTGAGCTGAATGGAAAAAAAAATGAGATGAACACCAGCATTCACCTCTCTGCTTCCTGAATGTGACAGGCTGCCTCAAGGGGCTGATACTAAACTCCCTACCCTCAAAATGTCTCTAGAACAAGGCCTGCCTTCCTTCTTTCCTTCCTTCCTTCCTTCCTTCCTTCCTTCCTTCCTTCCTTCCTCCCTCCCTCCTTCCCTCCCTCCCTTTCTTCTTTTCTTAAGTTGCTTTAGTTAGATATCCTGCAACAAAAAAGAGAAAAAGAAGACAAACTGCTCTTAGAACTTCGCTTTTCATTCTATGAAAAGATGCAGAGATGCAGTTAAAGTTGGAAAGTGTCCAATATAGCCAGCAAGGGACAGTAGGAGGACTTTTCATGTCAGATAGCATGTCCTATCTCTTGTCCATGAGTGAGCCAGGATGTCTGTGGACATCCTGCAAGGCCACTTCGGCCTTTGACTACTGAGGCAGCCACCACAGCCACAGCAGCCCTTGGTCGCCATCTGACTGATGGAAAGAAAGAAAAGTAACTAAAACTCAAACAAAAAACTTCATCATGGCTGCACAGAAAATAATTTGGAACCAGGAAGTGGCACAGGGCTTTCATCTCAGCACTCAGGAGGCAGACAGGTGAGTTTGAGGCCAGCCTGGTCTACAAAAAGAGATCCAGGACAGCCAAGGCTATACAGAGCAACCCTGTCTCAAAAATAAATAAATACATGCATACATATATACATACATAAGAAAATAATTTGGGGGAACTATATAAACCCCAGAAGTCAAGGCCCTAGCCCTCATGACTTTAGCTGAGCAAATAAACCCCATATATGTCAGGTGACCAGGAGCAGAAGCCCCATGTGCCCAGGATGTACAGCAACAGCAGGATGCCGAGTGCTAGCATACTTTACTTCTCAGAGTGTAGCAGCATAGGGATGCAAGATGAAGCCTGATGTCTATGCTTTCTGACTTTTATGATCATAGAAGGCACAAATTGTCCACACAAGGCTGATCTTGGCTCAGAGGCGTATTTTGTTTGGCTTGCACTGGATTCTTTTTAGTCAAGCCAGTATTTAAAAATCTGATATAGCGCATCGTTCTTTGAACTTCCAGCCCCCTCCGAAAGATCAAAAGCTGTGACACTTGGGGTCTCCCACTTTTCTGTGCTGACAGCTGGAGCAGTGTGGCTGTGGCTGCCCTTCCTGCCTGAGCCCAGAGCTCTGGACCCAGAATCCCCCCACACAGGGAGGGAGAGGCGCTATACCTTTGCCATGCCCTGCACAGTAGGACTGCCCTCCTCTGCGAGCCCTCGGCTTTCTCACTGGCTCTTGACCTTTTGGATCATAGTTGTCCATAAAAGGAAGAGTTTAGACCCATTGGAAACTTGTATGCACCTCAGTCAGGCAACAGAATTGAATTGACGGCTCTGTGTGATACCAGAGGTATGAACCCCAGGCATCAAAGAGACTGATTCCAAGACACAGAAGTCATGTATGTTACAGTCAGGACATAGTGGGTATTTGCATACAACTCCTGCACCTCCTCCCACAGATTCCACCCCCTCTCTTCTCTCTGCCCCTTTCTTGTGTGTGGATCTGAGAGGTAATGGGTACATGTATACATATATTTGTACGCATGTGGAGGCCAGAGGTGGATGTTAGGTATCTTCTTCAATCGGTCCTCACCATACTTTTCTTTTGGACAGTATTCTCACTGAACTTGGAGCTTACCCATTCAGCTGGACTGTCGGCACCACACCGGAGATCCTTCTGTTACCCCCCCCCCCGCCCCAGGGCTGGGTTTGCAGGTACAAACTGCTGCACCTGCTCTTTTTTTTAAAATGTAGATTCTAGTGACCTAAGCTTGGGTCCTTATGCTTGTCCCATAAGCACTTTACCCAGAGCCATTTCTGGAGCCCACCACTGTAGGCTTTTAAATCACCTCTACATTCACCAAATTCACTGTGAATGCTGTGCAAACATCCATAGCCTGTACCCTAGAGAACAGCAGCCCAGACAACAAAGTCTACCCATGTTCAAGGCAGGCTCAACACACACAGGCCTGCTAACCGAGACATGCTGAGCAACAGCATGCTACTGCTTTCAAGGACTTCCCACCTGTGGTCAGTACCACCAGATTCGAAATCAGCAGATATATGGGCTGACAATGCCCTCTTTCTATCCAGGAGCCAGCCAAGCCACTGCAGCCACCCAGCTAAAAATACAGTGATACTATCTGTTTTTATTTTCACAGTTACTCTAGCCATTAAACAAATCTAGAGAAGAAATCAACCGTTGACCTCAACAACACTGTCTGTCTCTAAGTGCCCTGTTCAGATGCTGTGTGTTACTTTGCTCAGTAGAGGAGGAGAAGGGTGAAACCTCTGGGGTGTCTGTAGAAGCCTAGCCATCTTTGTCCAAGTAGAAGGATGCTGCCCACTCAGCAGGTCTGAGGAGCACAGCACAGGTGTGGGCCAGCAGGTGACCTCCGGGCCGTTGTTATTTTGACTCCTGCAGAGGGAAGTGGTCAAATGATTCTTGTCAGCTTTGCAAGTGGGTGAGAGGCTTAGCACTGAAGTGGGCCCCTTGGAAGGCATCAGAGAGCTAGCAGAGGGAAAGAGCTACTTTGCAAATGTCAACGTGGACCAGTTACTCTCTGCTGCAGTAAGACACCATGGCTGAGAAGACTTACGGAGGAAGAAGCTGTTTATTTGGGCTTATGGTTCCGGAGGGGTAAGAGTCCACCATGGTGGGAGTCCTAGCAGGCATGGCAGCAGGAGCAGAAAACTGGGTGTTTATATCTTCAAACACAGGCACAGAGCAAACTGAAAATGGCACAAGTCTAAAATCTCAACGCCAGGCACTAAGGCACTGACTGGCATGGGTGAGTTTATATGGATATTGGCAGCATGGCAGATGTCCCGATGGGGACTGAGAACACACACCCACCCACACACACACACACACACACACACGGATATAAACCAAAAGAGGGACAAACAGGAGTGGGATACTCTAAGGACCTTTTTGCGCTCTAGAAAATGGTCAAAGAACTAATTTACATAACATGGTTATAGGTATGTAAGTAGAAAAGGACACTAGAAACAACACCACAATAAGGACGGAAATGGGATAATAAAAATGCAAATTCAAAAGGAAAGCAAAGAATAAGTTATGGATTCAAACTGAACCACATATGCCTATAAAAGGCCTGAAATGGCTACGGCTGAAAGAGGGAAATGAAGGGGGCTAGCTAGATGGTAAGTAGAAGACACAAAACTTCCATGGAGGAAGGGAAGGGAAAACATTAACAACAGAAGCATAAGGGAGAGGAAATACTCTCCTTATACTAATTAACAGAGCAGAAGCAGTGAGGTTGGAAGTCTGTTGGGATGAGTCTCAGCAGCCTCTCTCTGAACCTGCCTTGGGCTCTAGTTAGCCATGGTCTGAGCCCGTCCTGTACGCTGGCTCATGGAGTCAAGATCAGGTGCCTGGCAGCAGGTGTGTGTGTATGTGTGTGTGTGTGTGTGTGTGTGCCCCAGAGATGCTGCAGGACTTGGAGCCCATCCACTTGTCTAGAAGCAGGAGTTGGGGGTGTGAGATGTTGGGGACATAGGTGCCAGCTTCCAGAACTCACAGAGGAAAAGGTGTACCCGACAGCAAGAGCAACACATGACCACTGCTTACTGAGAACCACAGATGTTTCTGGCTGAGCCCATCATGGAGGACTTATGACAGCATCCAAGAGAGGAGTGGCCTGACCTTGGATTACAGAAGCCTTTTATGCCAATCAAAAGTGAACATGTGGGACTGGAGAGACAGCTTGGAGGTTAAGAGTACTTGCTGTTCCTCCAGAAGACCTAGGTTCAATTCCCAGAGCATACATGTTGATACGTAACTTTCTACATAGTGGGTTTGAAGTCAATCTGGGATACATGAGACCCTGCCTCAACAAAACAAAACAAACACAAACAACCCCCTGAGCTTGCTGCTGGGGCTGCTGCTGGTTGAAGCTGCATTATTCCAATGGATTTAAGGCAGATAAGAGGGGCAGGAGAAAAGGAGGAAACAGGCATCTGTACTGAGGCAGTTAAGAAAATTACAGGGGCAGCAGAATACGGGAGAAGAGAGAACCCCATCCCCTCAAAAAAACAACTGTTCAATAGACCAAGAATCTCAGACTATCAAATCTCACGTGCTTTCTTTGTGGTGGCACCTGAATTTGCATTCTCAAGGAAACAAGAAGGTCTGCTGCAAAGAAACCTACTGAGTCCTACTTTGCCATTTCTTAAACTGATTTGGCCATGATAGGTTTAAAATGTTTGTTGAAACCTCACTGGATGTCATGATCCCAAGGAACATACTTTGGGATACACAAGTTGGCAAAAGGCATTCTTGGATCCAGAAGTTTGGAAAGCTTAAAACCAGAGACTGGCTTTTTCCCAGCCACTGTTATGGCTCCAGACTTTTGACGAACTGGACCCTCGGGTATGAGTCTGGAACTGTTAGTTTCCATGATTCTCTGGTCAGCAGAAGGCAACAGAAATGCTGGCAGAGCACAGTGGGGCTGTTACAAATGGCAGTGGGAAAGGAAGGTGGAAAGCCTGGAGTTGAAACCTGGCTCATCCAGAGGCCTACCAGGAAGCAATTCTTTTCTTTTTAAAAACGTGTAGGCTGGAGCTTGGTGTACATAGAGTTCCAGGCCAGCCAGGCAGGGCCATGTCAGGACGAGGCTGGGGCTACAGCTCTAGCTCAGTGGTAAAGGGCTTGTCTCCCACGTAAGAATTCAAACCCCAGCACAAAAAAGATGGCCACTCAGTGGATTCCTCAGTTCTTCCTGCTCTCCCTCCTGTCTATCGGGTGAATGCAGACTACCTAAGAGAGGGCCCAGAGGAACAATAGGAGGGTGTGTCTAGAGAGGGTCTGAGGTTAGCAGTGCCTAGGACTCTCTCCAAGCTTTGGTACAAGCCGATGTCATCACCAGAGGTCTACCACAGGGTAAACGCCAGACACAGGTTGCTATGTTTGTAGGAAGCACGTAGGCAGGCCATCCACCAGAAGTGCTCACTCAGCAGGGCTCCTTTCCTGAGGCCTCTCTGGTGGGTCAGCTCACTCCTCTTTGGGATGCTGAGCTCCCAACTTGAGCCCTGCACCCCACCTTTCTCACTGAGAAAAAATGTTTCAGCTCCTAATGGTCCCGGATACACATGCCTGTAATCTCAGCCTTCAGGATGTTGAGGCAGCTGGATTGCCATGAGTTTGGAGCCAGCCAGAAATATGTAGCAAAACCATCCCCCAACAAAGGTCACAATGGGCTAGAAAGATGGCCTCTTTTGGCCACCTGCACACATATGAATATATACACAGAGACACACACCACTTTTCCTAAAAATAATGTAGTTGGGACATTAATTCAGTGATAGAACCCTTACCTGATATGCAGAAGGCTCTAGGCTCTATCCTGGCACCCTTGCCAAACCCGTCCCCCCCCCCAAAAAAAAAAGGTGGGTCCATTTTAGAAAAATCCTACTTACAAGGGCAAACAGAGGCCACCTCCCACCCTCAGCCAGGACAGGACAGAAGTGTTAGAACTGTCACTCTTCTGACAGAGATAGTGTCTGAAGGCTTTGAGGAATTCCGGTGCCCACTGTGGATCACTGGAGGTAGGCTGACTTTCAAGAGCGTGATCACAAAGGACTACGAACTTGGTGGTTTCACTGCACGAAACTTAGGAGTGAACTGAGCCCAGCTCTGTGCAGCGGCTCCTGGGAGGCACCTTCCTGTTTCTTCCTAGATTCTTCTGACACCCTTGGTGTTGTTTGGCTCTTGACAGTACACAGTGAGTCTAGCTGTCCGTCATAGCCAGGCTTCTTCTCACACATCTCCATGCTCTCTCCTCATAAGGACACCGTCTAGTGGAATGTGGTCCTTATAGACCATAGGTCCCATCTCCTTTCCGTCTTTGCTGATTAAACTCTTGACGTGTGACGCTCACGTGGCTACCAGGATTCCCAAGCAGACCTACCCATGGAAGCTGACCCTGGGCCTAAGAATCTCTGCATCCAAGATTTGAGTGACTGGCAGCCACTGTGGCCCCAGCTAAGGGGAAAATGGCCCATGCTGCCCCTTTGCCATTCTTCACTGACTCCGTAATTGAAAACAGATGGACGCTGCGGTAGCAGAGAAAGAACTAGGGTTCCAAAGTCCTTGACCAAGGAACAGAGCTGACCCTGAGGAACAATATTGTGGTTTTTAAGGCAACAGGTACTGCTTCAGCTCTCCCTGAACATCTGGTACTCATCTAAAAGAAAAATAAGGACAAAGATAAAGTGAGGGTATGCAGTGGTTTCTGCACAGAAGGAGAACACCCAAACCACAGTGGGCTCAGTTGTTCAGCTTTGCAAATAGGTCTTGGAATGTCCAAACTGCCACACAAAGGTTTGAGAAATGCTTTGCATTTCTCCTTTCCCGCCAGCGGACATGCCTGACCAGCAATCCTCCATCCTGGCCCAGCTAGCTTCAGACTGCCTGTCTTTCCTCTTCCTCACTGACTCCCCAAAGGAGAGCACTGATTTAGACTCCAGAAGGTTCCCCCGCTGGAGAGAGCTGGAGAGTGATGGCTGGGGCTGGCTGTTCAGTGTACCAGGTCTTGCAGTCTCTTCTGTCCCATACCAGTAGAGTGACCATCCACTCCTGTTGGCCAGAGAACATCTGAATTTGGGGACTGAAAGCCTGGTGTCCCAAGAAACTCAACATGAGCATTTCGGGACAGTGTCTCTCTTCACTCTACAGTGCCATGTGAGTGGTACAAGTAGTGACAGGCTCTGCCACAGAGGCCGAGATCAGGAGTCAGGAGCATGTACCTATGCTCACTCCCCTTTGCCTGACCTGATTTCCTGCCATGACCCTGTGCCTCATGTACTCTCTAGCTGCTTCACTGCTTTGAGAGGGAACCCTGGATCCTGGGCACATTCCTAGCAGGGGACAGATGCAGTGCTACTGAGCGAACTGGGCCTGCAGATCAGGAATGGACTGATACATGCTACTCAGCCGTCTGCAGGGCTGCCTCAAACAAGAGGTACTGAGAGTGTTCAGTGAGACTTCGTAGGCAGATTCGGGACTGGCTAGATTCCTGGAGAAAGACCAAACTGAGTCAATGTTCTGGTTTGAATATGAAGTGCCTCATCGGCCTGTGGTGCTGGAAGACTTGGTCCCTAGCTGTGGGACAGGCGGCAGGAAGGTCGTGGAACCTTTAGCAGGTTGAGCCTCATTGGAAGTGGGTCAGAATGGGGTTCTGACCTTGATGTTTCAGAATGGGGTTCTATTTCCTGCCTATACTGGGCTTCCTATGGATGCAGTACAACCTCCTGCTTTTGTACCCCCAAACAGTGAGCCCAAACTAAATCTCCCTCTCGTAAGTTCTTTTTAATCATGTTTTTGTTACAATACTGAGACAAGAACAAGTAATTGTCTATAGATTTCAGGAAAGCAAGCATAAAATGACAGATCACTTCCTTCTATTGAAAGTGTGTATCTATCCCCGAATTCATCAACAGCATGCTGTTAATTAAACTAAACAGCCCAGGCACTCCATTTTCTGAATATTGCACTTCAATAAAATACTATGCACATTTGTTAAAGGGAATGAAATATGAGAAAGGAATGATTACCAGCCAGGAAAAAATAGAAACTTCTTGACTATGGCAAGTATACTTTGTAGAACACTCTGCAGAGTCAAAGAACACCTACCAAAGCCCAGTCAAGTGGGAAGGCTCCATTACCTTGCCTAACGCTGTACTGATGCTGGCTAGTCTCAGATGTCCCTCCAAACCTCTTGATGCCCCCACTTTAAGCAGTATGCACAGCTGAGCCCTCCCTTGGCGAAGTGGACAGTCCTATCAGAGGCTCCTTACCTAGCAGCTGATGGTGTCATTTTGGCTAAGGAACATCCCTAAAAGGGCATTGGGAAGGAGAAAACAGGACTCAAATCCTGTTAAACAGTTAAGTTCCTTTCCTGTGTGTGTTAACGGGTAGTTAGATATATTGCTTCTACTAACATACATTAATTAGCATGTGCTGGATGGTCCTATATCAACCTGACATACGAACCAGAGTTATCTGAAAGGAGGGAACCTTAACTGAGAAAACACCTTCATAAGATCTGGCTTGTAGGACATTTTCTTAATTAGTTACTGATGTTGGAGGGTTCAGTCCATTATGGGTAGAGACATGCCTGGACCGGTGGTCCTGGGTTCTCTAAAAGAAGCAGACTGAGCAAGCCATGGGAAGCAAGCCAGTAAGCAGCATCCTCCATGGCTCTGCACCAGCTCCTGCCTCCAGGTTTCTGCCCTGTTTGAGTTCCTGTTCTGACTTCCTTCAATGATGAATAGTGTATGGAAGACGTGTAAGCCAAATACATCCTTTCTTCCCCAACTTGCTTTTTGGTCACGGTGTTTTGTAACTGTAGGCTAAGGAACATGAAATCACAGAACTGTACCTCTGCCATAACTGTGTGAACTTGGACTCTTCAGGCTCAGCAAATTTCTGAAAAACTAGATGGCCACTCAAGAGCCATGCCAATCCAATGTGTTAAGGAGTCAAGTTCTGAAGTGGTGACTCACCAAAGTTCCTTGCAGCTGGCAGGTGATATGCATGTTGGTTATGAAGTCACAGCCTAGTTCACTAAAGTTATCAGGTGTTTCCAGGAAGAGGCAAGAAGACGTTCTTTGACTTAGTGTTTCTCTCCAATGGAGCACAGACATTGTTAGTGCTGTCAGAAAGACTCGGGTGGGTCAGACATCATTAATCATCACGGTTGGTTTCTAAATCCTGGAAGCCAGATGTCTTCTGCTTTTCAATCTTCGGTAAATTAGAGATAAATGAATAGGGCGTGATCGTACACTAAGGTTAATGAATAGCACTCAAACATTAACCCAATACTGCTTAAGAAAATGGTGCAAGTCCTTTCCCATCAGTCTTCAGAAGTCTGCATCTGTACCCCCCCCCAACCCCCACAAGGAGCCTGTGCAGTGTGGTGCTAGTTTCCTCCTTGACCTTGTCCTGTTGGTTTTACCTGCAGCCCGGGAGTTCGGATTGTTCCACTCACTGGTTCAGCTCTGTGGGATTGTATGGGGCCCAGTCATCAAGCACGAGCACACCTCAGTCTAGGGTCTCTCCACAGTCGGGGCACACATGCTTCTGCTCCTTATCAAATTAGTTTCTGCACCACGCATGCACACCACTAGTTTCAAACACAACTAATTTTTGTCTTATGGCTTTAAGTGTCTTGGCTTAAAAATGATGGGAGAATGACAAAAGGTTAAATAAAGGGAGGGTCTGGCAGCAGAAAGTGTCTGGAGTAAAACAGATAGGCTTCACATGTTTCAAGATAGCTCTTGAAACTGAGCCTTTTCTTTTCAGTATCTGATGTCTTTTACCTCAGAATTGTCACAAATGACATAAAAGTCAGCCTGGGCCATGCACAGACAACTTCTGGAGCCTCTCACAGCAAAGGGCCAGATAGGATGAACCTTCTGACAGTCCTCTGAGCACAAGGGAGCTGGGGATGAGTCTACTGTGCTTACTGTAACAGTAACAAGGGGCCTCGTGCCAATCTGTTGCCAGTGGGTCAGCTGGACCCTCAGACTTCACAGGGCAGCAATTTGGACCCCGGATGGGAGCCTGTTCTGTCAAGGGCAGGGCAGTAACATTTTAGGATCTTGAAGCCAGCTGCTTTCAGTCACAAGTACCCTCATCAGTCCTCCAACCTGAAGAACCAGCGGCAGTGATTGAGGCCCGACTACACACCAGCAGAGCTGCACTCGCAGCAACGAGCAGACGAGAGAACGCAACTACTCACCACCTACCACAGACAGTGACCAACAGCACTCCTCCCCCTACACCCTCCTCTCCAGCCTCCATCCCAGGCAGCCAGTGGCTTCATTTCTTCAAAGGCTGGAGCTGCAGGAAGAAGCTGGCACCCCAGCTACACATATAGAGTGATAACTAAGTTGTGTCTTTTTACCTCATCTCGGATTTACTGCCATTGTTCAAACCCAGTCTTCTTGCTAAGGTGCCACATGGAGTCTGGAACAAACCACCTTCTTCAAGTGCCCCTGACTTCTCTAACTTCAATAATGGAAGACAGGGGGGGGTAGGGGTGGGGGAGGCTAGAAATCTCTCCAAGCTGCTGGGAACCAGTGACTATAACTTTGACCTGAAGTTGTAGTTTTCAACATCCCTGAAGAAATAAAGTAGGTACAAAGGTGTTGTCCATTTGGCTATTTGGAGCCCCAAATACCCCATCTGGAAAAGAAAAAACTCAAAACAACAAAGTCTTGTCTGGGATTTTCCTTTATTTTTCATTTTTATAGTCACAGATTTTTAAATTCTGAGCAATAATTTATAATAATTACATTCAGTGGAAGAAAACAAAGGCAGAAAATGTACAAAAGAGGCTTCAGAATGAGGTTACTGGAATGTGTAGTAGGAGTTAAAATTCAGACCACCAGAGCACACTAATGCTAGATAGAGAGCTTAGACATGCTCTTCAAAGATATGAGCCCCAAATACAAAATTCAGCAATTCCTAAAGCCAGGAATCCACTGTGTTCTCTAGGTAAGGAGAGTGCTGTGGTGGCCATCTTCAAATGCTTCTGCCCTGCTGTGTCCTAAGTGACTGCTTATCAACACAGGCACACGCAGTTTGCATCTGAGAATTCATCAGTTGCACAATCTCTTGCTACAGATTTCCTAAACATCTCTAAATTAGATAATTAGAAAGGACAGCAATTCAGTCTCTTGAATTTTTAAGTTACAAAAATTGAAAAGTATTCATAGGATCTTAAAAGCACTTTCCAAAAGTACAGACATATCCACTTGCTCACTGTGTGCCCCGGGGGTTCTGAGCTCACATGGGACACAGAACCGCTCCCAGTATAAATGTGTCATGCTGCTGGGCACCCGAAGTCCTAAGAAGCTGGTGACACAGCTAACAAGGGCCAGGTCACCATGAGTCTGGACTCACCATGCTGGTGACCACGAGCACAGTCAGCTCTGTTCCCCCACAGCCTGCTTCCAACAGGAGATTTCCTGCACAGACCATGTCACCCTTCTGTTAGTTCTCCCTTGGGGGATCCAAGCTCATTCAGCAGCTCTCTGCCAGCCGCTCCAGCTTTTGAGGCAAAGTGCACTGCTCCCTGTCTAAAACCTAGGCTTTTCAGGCTCCGGGCATAGTCTGCATAGATGGCAGTGACGAGCTTCTGTAAACCTCAGTTAAGGAAGGGGGAGCAGAAGTGGGGCAGTTCCTCACAGATGCCAAAGCCAGAAAGAGCTCTGCCCAGGTGCTCCAGGTGGCCCTGGTGGCCCTGAGGAGTAGCATGTCATGAACAGAGGCACCTCCTTATGAGGAAGTACCTTAATCTAACCATGCTTCACCCTGCCCCAGCTGAGTCCAGGGTTTCTTTCAGAAGACTCCAGCCAGCATCCTCAGATTCCCACACTGCCTGTACTCCTCCGAGGGCTGGAGAATGGCAGAAGACAGAAGAGAAGCTTGTGCACACCCTCATTCCACGTGGAATGTTCTAAGAGACTGGCAGTCAGAGCACAACACATGCTTAGGGAAGAGCTCCAGACAGCTGTGCACTAGGTTTTCAGGTGGCCCTGTTCTGTCATGTTCTGAAAAAGTTGATACCAGACCATGCTCACCAGTGACTAGATGCACGGTCTTGCCTAATCTTAGGCTTTAGTTTACTTTTTCAAAAATTTTGATTTAGTTTACTTTTAAAAAGTGAGTATGTACAGAGGTAAATAAGTAAAATATAGAAACAAGGCTAAATGTACTCAAGAAAAAAGTTCAATGAGAAAAGGTAGTTTTGCAAACACAAGGACCTGGGAGCTATATCCACAAGTCCATTCTTTCAAAGAACAAAGTACCCTAGTGGTATAGAAATGGCTAGTAGAAATTCAGTGTCCCTGGGTGTGGCAGCTTACTGCAGCCTGACTCCACGGCACATCTTGGGCACTCTGTCCTATTTCCTACCAGAGGCTCACCTGGGTACAGTGAGGGTGTTTCATTTTCTTAGCCTGTATTTTTTAGGTAAGCATATAAAACATATTGTGCAAAATGATTCGTTTTGAAAGAATCCTATTTTAAAATACCAGCACTGAATCATTTAGAAAGTATTACATATTACAGGCTGTGGGCCTTTCCCTGTGCAGTCGTCCTTGCCTCTCCTCTAACCAGCCTGCGATACAGCAACCCATTTGGGTTCAGCTTCCTCCCCTTTTCCTCCTCTTCTCGGTTTGGTGACTCCCAACATGAATCTTTCATAATATAATATAATATAATATAATAATATAATATAATATAATATAATATAATATAATATAATATAATAT
>NW_026590767.1:1243616-1332423 GCF_907164565.1 Psammomys obesus | reverse complement strand
TAATATAATATAATATAATATAATATAATATAATATAATATAATATACCTCACTCATGTTACCTTTTCCCCACTGAGCACAAATGTCCTTGCAAAGGATATCTGTGTCCTCACTGATTTCAAATGCACCATACTTAAGACAGGCTTCCACAAACAAGGCAGCTCTATCGAAGTACCTCATGCTGATCAACAGAACAAAAATGAGTTAGTTCTCAAAAATAAATAACAAACAAATTAAGTCAGTTCTCAAGATCTTTCATAGGTGGGTGGAACCAAGCAAGCATTTCTGTCTGGAGCTCTGTACACATTTCTTGTGGAAATGGAGTGCTCCATTAGTCGCGCCAATAGCCCTCTACTCTAAGCCCTGCTCTATAAAGGAGAGGAGAGCAGACTTCTTCAAGTACAAGCTTCACTAGTGCTGAGTACTCTAAACCACTGTAATCCAGGCCCACCTACTTTTCTGAGTTATGCACACACTGCCAAGAGTTAGTAAGTCATCTGTCAGATTTGTCATCTCTCTTGCTGCCTCTAGTGTTCAGTGAGTCAGTCTCCTGCCAGAGTGAGATGTTCACTCCACCGTGCCATATCTACCTCTTACAGCCCTCAAGCCTTTTGCTCAGCCACTCTATCAAGGAAGACTCTTTCTTAACTGTCTATAGACTTCTGTATTCTTAAAATATATACCCTTTGGGTTTGGCATATATTAGATTCTAGAATAAATAACTAATGAGCAAAGATACCTCTATCCTGCTTTAGGTTCTTCTTCACAAGCCATTACTGTATCATTCTCTTTTCACATCACAACTGAGTACCACCTCCTCCATCACAGTACGAGACACTCTGAAGTAAGTGGCTCACCCAGCATAGCCTGAGTGGCCAGGGCACACATGACATACCTGTAAAGCGTCTCTGCCACACTGACAAAGCAACCCAGAGAGAGGAGGACCAGGAGGGCCTTGGACTTCTGATTGACTTGTGGAGAACAAAGGTGGTCAACCCACCGCTTCAAAACATCTGCACATTCTTCAGAATTTAACCTAACCTGAGAAAAGGGTTGTTCATGTTAGAATAGAAACATCCTGCACACTACAGAGAAGCAAAGTAAAGTGTGCCTCTGTGAAACAAGCAGCCAGGCTTTGCTTTGTTATTCAACCCAGAGGCTGTTTATCACAAACTGCCATCAGCCCCAGGCACAGAGGAGTCAGGTGCTTTCACTTGACTGCTACCAAGGCAAGCTGTCTTCCAATAAGGAGCAGCAGCAAAAATGCAATCAGAGGTGGAACTGCAAGTAAGCAAATGTCGACCAGCTTCAAAGGAAAAGAGAGGACACCTACTGGAAATGCTTACCTTTGCAAGCCATGCTGCCCGATTCCACTCGCCATATGTCTGCAGGTAGCGGCAGGCGTCTGCAGCTTTGTCTATCAGGCAGAGTAACTGAACGCCCTCTGGAATACAGAAGAACAGGCCCCTCATATGACCCTGCAGTGCTCTCTTTAACAAATCATTGAAAAGTAAAACCATGTTAGACTTTAGTCTTGTACTTAATTATCTCAAATAATGAGTATTCAACCTGGACCTAATAGGAAGGTGCTCTACTGAATTTTAAAATAAAATATTAGAACAGAGCTCTATAACCAGGAGTGGTAGCACATGCCTTTAATCCCAGCACTCAGGGAGGCAGAGGCAGGCAGATCTCTGTGAGTTCGAGGCCAGCCTGGTCTACCAAGCAAGTCCAGAACAGCCAAGGCTACACAGAGAAACCCTGTCTCGGAAAAACAACAACAAAACAGAGATCTACAATGTTACCTCTCAAGCAACCAGGGTAGTAAGTATAAACACACCCTAGAGCATGAATCAGGAAGGCACACCTCGCTCAAAACTGTAGGACCTATGCCTACTGTCACTGAAATCATTGTTTATGTTTAAAGTAAGCTCCACATATGTGACTGCGTTCATCCTATAAGCAGCACTAGTTTTCTGTAGCATATATAAAGAGACATGTCTTCAACAGCCCAACCCAGCACTGACAGATGCAGTTAACATGTGCCTTACCTGCCAACTTGCCATTGGCAATCATATTGGTTGCCACCAGCTTAATTGTGCTCTGAGAAGGGCCTGAAGAGGTGACAGTGGTGACCAAGCAAGCTTTCAGGGAGTCACAGTAATAGTGCTGGTTATCTGCACTCGTTTCCAACAGCAGCTGCACAGCTCTGTCTGTCTAGTAAGAGAAACATCTCCTCTAGTTACAAGAACATTTCCTTCCAAGAGAAATTTGTAATGCGGCACGTCAAAATCCACAGCCCACAGGTAACACTTTCAAAACATGCTCCTGGATGTTTTATCAACACACACAAACTAACGGAAGCACTGCATTTTGTCTCTAAGGCAAGCATAAAATCCGGCCTGGTATAGCTGCTGGGGACTGCCTACTTTGGCTCTGCACAACCCCGTGCAGCAAAACAAAACTAACAGCTGCTCTGTGTGTTACAGAAGCTGCAGCTGCAGTAAGCTAGCCATAGGCACGGGCCTAACAAGCTCTGAGAGTGTTAAAGAAAGGCTGAGTGTGAGCAAAGGCCATGCATTCAAGTGAGCACATGCACATGGATCTGTAAGTGTTTGTGTGTGTAACAATGCTCTGAAATCTTGATCAACTAACAACTCCAGGAAGCACCAAAACTGACATACCTGGCCCAAGAGCAGAAGCTGGTCTGTGCATTTCCGTGTGTGATCATAAGTTGACCGTTTTACTTCCTGTAGATTAACTCTTTCTAGTTGAAATTTCTAAAGTAGGAAAGAAGAAAGAAGAGAAGGAAAAAAGAAAGAAACAAAGAAAAAGACTGATTGATTTAGTCTAGCCCATCAAACTTTTTAAGTCAAGTAAAAAAAATTAAGATTTATTGAAAATTGAAGTGAGTAAATTAAAATGAGCCTTCCAAGTTAAAATTTAAGATAAAATTAAGACTATTTTAATAATAATTTTATGTGCATTAAAAACTTAAGAGTTTCCAAACTTTCAGAGACTCAGACCTTTCTCATACAAACATCCCTTAACACTTATTTCTAGGATGTGGACTTTAATTTGGGTTAAAAGTTTCCCAAATTTAAGACACTCAGGACAACCTCAATATGAAGGAGATATCTGTGAAAGTCTTTGTTCTAGAAAGCTGCAGCACCTGGAAATAGGTGTTCTCACAGAGCACGTCGTAGCAGATATCCAGTGGGTTGTTCGGCCTGTCCCGAGGAGCACCTTCTTTGGCTACCACTGTGTCCCCAGACTTGGCTTGGGACAAGCTGTGCAGGTAGTGGGCTGCCACTGTCCAGAAGTGCAGCTCTGACTCATCGCCATAAAGCCTGGGAAGGAGGAAAGCAAAGCCTCCATGAATCCACTCTCTTGGGCCTGATCAGGCTGCCTTGAGTGGTCTCAATACCAGGAACACAGTGTTCCACTTCAGAGTCCACCAGGAAAAGCATGAGCCTGGTTACTGGGTTCCCAGCAGCACAAAGCCTGACCACACAGACCCCTTCACACGCCACAGCTCTATGGGCCTGGTTTGCTAGTAGTATTGTGTTTGGGCATCAGCTTCACAGTAAGAGCTTCCAATAAAGGGTCAAAAATAATCTGCTACTTATTCTCTGGAACATGGAGGGAAATATCTTCATTTTAAGTGACTCTGCTGAGCATCAAGATGTACAGCTTATTGCTGTTAAAGGTAACTCATCAGCATGTTTATAAATACATAGTCTGAGGCTCACAATTTAAAATCTGCCTATAGGTGGAAGTTGGTATAGCACAGAAAGCCCAGATCTCATTTAAGATGTAACTTGATTTCCTGGTTTGTATTTACTCTTAAAATGGACTGTAAGTCCAATCTAAAGGAGGCACTTAGATTTTAAAACATGTTCACTTGTAATTTTTACAAAGCCTCAATAAAAGAAGTTAACTAGAAATTCTCTTACACTTGACATGTCAGAAAGCATTACCTGGAAACCAGCAGGCACCTCTGCAAGAGAGTGAATTCAGGATCAACCAGGAGTTTCTTTATGTCACTGCAGACAGGAACCCAGATGGAGGAAGGATAAACATTTCCAACCAAACAAAAAATAAAGAGATGTAACAATACAAGTTCAGAATTTCTAAGAGTGGTTACTTTGTCTTGGCTCCTAACTTCACAAGTGGAAGGATGCTGTCAACCGCACTGAGCACTAGGGGCCAGGACTTTGTAGTCTTGCAATACTTTGCTTGACTACAAGAGTAGAGATGCCACTATTGACATTATTCTTAAAGTCTACATTTTCCCAGTTAAAGACAAATGTTAATCTTCGAAAATTAAAGAAAAGTGAATAATTATCTTGAAATTGCCATTAACCAAGCACTACAACTTGTTAAACATCGTTATTATTATATGTGGCAGAGTCTAGATTTCAAAAATGTGCCATATTTTACCACAAACTTCATCTGCACCCCCATGTAATATAATTCTCAGTATTTATTTTTAAATGCTCATGGCTCTAAGAAACATCAATTTCTTAGCCAGAATTGTGCACTCCCGGCACCTGGCACAGGCTGTTTCAGAGTCGCCTGTGTTCTTTAGCATAGCTCCGTGAGGAATTCACAATGGAGCCTCACTACACAAAGCTTCTTTTGGTCTTGTCTGAGCACAGCCATTTGAGAGTCGGGAAATGGGTAGAGACTAATGCTCTGTCCCTATAATGACTAAAGTGGTCCTTCTAGCAAATAGGACTACAGAAAGGAACAAGCATATATCAACAGATGGTCTCTCTGTGAGCCATTAACACTTAGGAAAATAACTTTTTCCGTCTTAAAGGTCAAATTAATGTGTGTCTTTCCCATGTTCTTATCTTTAATGAAATACAGAGTGCTTACTTAGATAACGCATTCAACTGTTCTTGAAGGAGAGTCTTTATTTCTTCATTTTCTGGATAATCACTGTGCAGAAAAAAGGTTTGAATCATTCATTGTCTCTGCATTTAACGCCATATAGTTCTTTACTGAAAAAAGTTGTATTAATATAGAAATAACCATTTTATACCCTCTGGTTAAAATTTTGGCTACAGATCAAAGTAACGACAGTGTGTCTGAGACTTGCTGACCTTTTTCATGGCTATGTTTGTCTTATTGAATACAACAAGAAAATGAGCAACAAATATCCAAAAGTGGACAAAACTGGTTAGCTGACTCTAAGAACAGGTTTAGACTACTTGTAACAAAGAACCTACAATGAACAATGACTAGTGATGTGTTCTTCTGCCCTGTAGAATGGCCACGACAGTTTTCAGGCAATACTTAACTGCCTTAACAATAACAATAAAACTCACCCCACACCAACCTGTACACTGACATACAGTGCGTGCAGTTAACTGCATATTGAATTAGTAATTGCTAATGTGTCCCCGATTTTTTTTTTTTTTTTTTTTTGTCCAGTGAGGCAGGCACTGATTTTATAAACACACTCCACATTCCACAGTTTAGGAATTAGGACTGGCCCTGAACCTCCAGCATCTCTTGGCCCTCTGCACATTCATCCTTTTCCTCTATCACCATGCCCCCCTGTGTGACCATCACCCAGTCCTAAAAGCACCCTATGAACTCACAAGGCCTCACTGACCCCTTCTTCCATAGAGGACCCACACAGTAGTGAAAATGGGAGTAGAATAGGAATCCTTTTAGCATCTCTCTTTGCTTGGTTGGTTCTAAGGCTTCATTCCTTTTAAGCTCTGGACTGTGAGCCATAGCTAATTTTCATGAGTGTCCTTCAACCTCAAATAAATTATGCAAATAAAAAAAAAAATGAAGTTACTTACATGTGAGAAATGTCCAAAGAATATCGCCCATTCCAAGGCTGATGTAGTAAGAAGGCTTTCAAGGCAAGGGAGGCCCTTGGAACAAGGAGGTATGGGCACCACACAGGCTCTAGACAGCAAAGGAGTACTTCTCAAAAAAATGAACCTCAACAAAAGCTACAGACTTTTTATAGGGCAGTCAGCAGAGGGCAATGCCTAAACCTGATGCAGCCAGTTGCGTACTCCAGAGCAGAGATTCGCTACACTTGTTTGAGTAGTGCACTCTTGCTCTCCTTTTTAAAGTATCTGGAATGGTACAAAGCTCTATACTACTGAATAAAAGACTCAATATGACTCAACATATACCAATATGCTCATTTAAAAACTATTAAAAACAACTACATTCACCTGCAATGCCTGTTCCACAGACCTGTTTTTCTGAGACTATTAATCTAACATGGTCCATCTACCTATTAGAAGTTTGCTGATGAAGGGATTGGGTGTCCTCTGACCTGTGGCATTCCCAAGAATTCTTTGTTGAAGTGTTCTGGGCTATGGGATAATTTCCTATAGGCATGGCTCTTACCCTCGGCCCCCAACATGCAGCAGTTGCTTATTCGGACACTGCAGAACAAATAAGAGTTGGCTGTTTTGAACATATTCCAGTAGAGAGAAACAGGATCAAAGGCCCTACTACCTGGCAGCTACATTCAGCATCTCTCTCCACTGGGCTCCCCACCTTTGACTTAGTGTCTAGGCGCCTACTGGCTTTTACTCCCCAGTAACCTCCAGCTCCTATGGAGCCTTTCTTCCCTGTCCCTTGAACACACACAATTACCTAAATATGGGTCAAATGTTCCGTTTTCTTCCTCTTCTGATGTCTATCCCATTTGCCTTTCTGAATGAGGACTGAGCATCTTACCCAGGATCCTCCTTCTTGCTTAGCTTCTTTAGGTGTACAGATTTTAGTATATTCATCTTATATTATATGTCTAATATCCACTTGTAAGTGAGTATATACCATGTGTGTCTTTCTGCTTCTGGGATACCTCACTCAGGATGATCTTTTCTAGTTCCTACCATTTGCCTGCAAACTTTATGATTTCCTTGTTTTTAATTGCTGAGCGGTATTCCATTGTGTAAATGTACCACAATTTATGTATCCATTCCTCAATTAGGGACATCTGGGTTGTTTCCAGATTCTAGAGGGCCTCTGGAAGATTCCACCCAACAGGGTATTAAGGCTGATGCTGAGACTCATAGCCAAACTCTGGGCAGAGTACAGTGAATCTTATGAAAGAAAGGGGAGATAGAAAGACCTGGAGAGAACAGGAGCTCTACAAGGAGAGCAACAGAACCAAAATATCTGGGCAAAGGGGTCTTTCTGAGACTGATACTTCAACCAAGGACCATTCATGGAGATAACCTAGAATGCCTGCACAGATGTAGCCCATGGCAGCTCAGTCTCCAAGTGGGTGCCCTAGTAAGGGGAACAGCATTCCCTAGTTAGGGAAAGAGGGACTGTCTCTGACATGAACTCAGTGGCTGGCTCTGAGGCGGGGACAGCCTTATCAGGCCACAGAGGAAGACAATGCAGCCAGTCCTGATAAGACCTGATAGGCTAGGGTCAGATGGAAAGAAGTAGGACCTCCCCTATCAGTGAACTTGGAGAAGGGATTGGGAGGAGATGAGGGAGGGGACTAAGTAGATCTAGAGTGACTCAGATACACATAGCTGCTGCTCACATAAAATGTTATAAAATCTAAACAGGGCTCAAATATTTCTGCTGAAAAGCTGTTCTCTATATTATAACTATCCCAGTTTACTTTGCAATAAAGATAAACTACCAAAAATCTTAAAGAAAGACTTAGTGCTTAAAAAGGCAAAAATATCGTCGTTAACTATTTATAAAGATTATATTTGAAATAATATTTTAATATATTTAAATTAAATAAAATATTCATTAAAAAATCAACCTTATCTCTTTTTAGTTCATAAGATGTTATTTCTAGAAAATTTAAAGCAACACACATGGCTCATTATGCTTCTATGAAGCCATGTTGCTTTAGCAAACATGATTCTATGTGTCAAATAAAAATTAAATTGGAGATGAATACAGTGCTCAAGCTTTTCAACTTGAGGGTCAGAAAAGCTGAGAAATGTTTCTGCTACTATGTTTTTACACCTGAGAATTTTTCTGCTGATTCAATAAAGCACCTAAAATGCTACTCACAAAGGTCATTAGTTATTCCCTAAATATCCTGATAATTATATTCTTTTTTAAAACCTAGAGCCTTGTAGCTGGTGATACAGTAGTGTGATGAAAGAAAGAAGGCAAACACACTTACAGCCTAGGAAAGGCTCCTTTCTGTACCCTCCCTGGGAAGCTGGTGCCCAGCACGACCCTTCCACATCACTAGTTTAAAATTCACTTTACTGGCTGAGACTGTAACACTAGAGACTAAACTGATGTAATTTTTTTCTTCCTAATATTAGTAAAAGTTCAAGTATAATGAGTACAACATACAAGGTTAATATGATGGACTCCAGTTCTGTAGTCAGTTTCATTTAGAATACATTAAAGTGATGACAGAGCTTTTCAGAGTCTTTTTAAATAAAAGGTGAAAAAAAAATTTCCAAGGACTAGGACTGTATCTACTTCTTAACAGAAGTTGTAACTATTTTGTTTTGTAATTTTTAGATATCACCCCTAATATTCCCTCAATTTCCTCAGCGGGCCAAGTTTAAAGTGTGTGTTTCTGCTTTTTTCCCTTGGTGAGGAGGTCCTGACATCTCTGCAGAGCTGACAGATGACTCAAGATCAAGTATGGAAATGCAACAAGAAGCTTCGACTTCATCTGGTGACAGTCCCAGCTACAGAGACGTGCTAGTGTCATAGTGCAGTGTGCTGGGTCAGGGGATGACAAGAAGTAAAACACAGCACATGGAAGGTACAAGCACACCACAACACCAGAGCCATACGGCAGTGACCCCACCAACACCAGTAGCCGTGTAACAGGAGCCACCAATGCCAGCAGCTGTGCAGCGGCTACCTCAACAACACCAGCAGCAGTGCGGCAGCGACCCCAGCACCTCATGAAGTGAGGGCAGCTTACAAAGCCTCAGTCTCTCAAGTGTCCAAGAGTAACTGACTCTGCAGAGCACAGGCAAGTCTGAGTTGAGTCAGTAAAAGAATAAACATGGCGCTCAAGAAGTTTTCTACAAGTCAGAGAGCTAGGAATGTGCGTGGAGGACATGCCTAGAGGACACATGGAGCTGGAAGTCCTGGTCTACTCCAGTTAGGATCAGAACCACTGTTGCTCTCTGAAAGAGCATTCTCAAGATGAACCTCACTCCAACAGATGGGAACTGCCCTTTAAACTGATGGATGGATGGATGGATGGATGGATGGATGGATGGATGGATGGATATGCTTGCAATCTTATTTATTCTTTAGGAAAATCAAGTCATGCATGCAGAATTTTTTTTTTACTACATTTTTTTGTTCTTATAAAAAAACAAAACAAACCCAAAGCAACCACACAAGAAAGGAGCAAGATACTGCAATCCCCTAGTTTAGCTCTGCTTGATCACATGATTCACAGAGTGGATCTCCACTGATCCACAATGCAGGACATATAAAGCTTATTACTGAAAAGTCATTAGATGCACATCTTCCCAAGAGTCCTATGAAATGAAACAGCAGTCTCCCTCTCTCTAGATAATCAGAGCCTGTGACAACAAGCATCCTCTCAGGAGTATGACTTTCTTACCTATTAACTCCTGCTCATCCATTCTAAAACACGTAGACTTCATTGACATCTCCAGGACTCTGATGCACCCATCATCAGATGCCAAGATCACCTTATCTGATGTGCACCAGTCCACATCCAAAATACGAAAGGTCACATTTCTTCCACTTCTTAAACTACTCACCATCTGAACCTGTAAAAATGATTGACAGAAAATAAAGTTGTTTACCATTCTGGATTAAACGGTCAGGGGTTGTGTGGCAGAGGCCCAGACTATGTCTGCAAATGAATAGCCTCTGGCACTCGTCTCCCACATGTAGACTGCACTCCATCAGCCTCAATCACACTGACAACACTTAAAAAGTTAATCAATCAATCTGTCATGCTGTCTCACTTCCAACAGAAATATTCTGAGAGCAAAATTCTCCAACAAGTAATTTTTATAAGAAGCTGGACATACTTATTATTCCATTTTCAGAAAAAGTGGCAAACAGAATCAGTTCCCATGGCTGAAAGCTTCCTTTGGTTTACTGCCAGGCCACAGGGCTGGGCCTACCTCTTTAGTATCCCACACTTCAGCGCCATCATTATACATTGCTATTAACTTCTGATTTCCTTTGCCGGGTGCAAAACGAATCTTTCTCACCCAACTTCTGTGTGTAGGTATTCCTCTGAGGACAAAGAAATAAAATCACTAACATGAAATGAAATACTCTCAGTATGTTCACTATTTCTGATCAGGTGTGAGAATGGGAGAATCACTTTACATTCTTAGGAGCCACATGTGACAGGTAGGTCTACCATTAATACCTGCTGGAGCAAGATCCCAGGGTTTCTGCATAGTTGTCTGCAGATCAGTATCTACTGTGACTGACCAGAGCCTGGGTCATGACCAATCTTCCTCCAAAGTTTAGGTACCAAGGGACTCAAAGCTCTAGTTTATTGGTCCTATTTACAACTCTAAGTTTCTATCTGAACAAAGACTTCTCTTGGCTCCTACCTGGATACTCGGCCTTTCAAATCCCAGAAGTTTAGATTTCCATCCATATCTCCAAGTACTAATGTATCCCCTTTCCAAGCGATGCAAGTAATACTGCCCATGCTACCCTAGAAGCAAAAGCAATGAAACCACACATGAACTTCTCTACTGAGTGACCATTAGAACAGAAATATTTCCTTGTAACGATCAAATGAAATAAGAAAGACATTACTTATAAAGCACTTACTTTAGTCTGAATGCCATCAAATCCTAAAACTCTGAACACTGAAAAAGCCACTGCATATCAACTATGCTGAAACAGGACACTTCAACCTGATAGATATTCAGTTATCTAAACTGCATCTACAGAGATGTATATTTTTGGAAGAAATACTTTAGGAAAAAGAAAATTTCAGGATGAAAAAAATAAACTTCATTCCAGAGAGCTAACTCTAATTTATCTCTTTACAAAGGTTAATGAATTTATTCCAAGGGAAACTCAATCACCCTCATAACTAACTGTGTCTTCTGAAAAAGAAGGTTCAGTACTTTGTTGATACAGTATTGTAAGAGGTGAGCATAGTAGGAGAATCTACAACCCAGAGTCACAAGGCAGGTCAGAGGGCAGGAGCACTTGTGCTCTGTCATCAGACTGCCCTACTGGGCTTGAGTTCCAGCTTTACGTCTTAACAAGGCATGGGACTGGGGTGTGCTTATTTAACTTTCTGTGCCTTGGGACTATTGTTGGTGGAGTCAGGTGCTGGTAGTAAATCAGCTAAAGCCCTGAAAGCAACGTCTGCTACACTGTAAACACAGTTCCTGTTAGTATTAAATAATGTTACTATTTACTGCTTCTCCACTCACTAAAAGAAACCTTGCTTTGCAATTACAAAACAATAAAAATATTCAGAGGGCCTCTATACTACAGAAAGGTCAGGAACGTGCCAATGCTCAACAAAATGACCAGCTGCCTTCCTAACTATTATATATCACAGAAACTAAAGGAAAACAATTAAAAATCAACATTAAAATAAACTTAATAACAAAAAACTTACATTAAGTACATGAGATTCTGTGTAATATGAAGCAACGCTCTCAGATCTTATTTCCATTTCTCTGAAATTTGAATGGAATGTTTAAGAAGAGTTTGCCTTTAAGTTTACTCTGTCTTGAATACTTTCACATTTTAAATCGTTGCTTTTCACATTTAAGAATGAGAGAATTATACGTTAAGTTAGCCTACAAATTAGTGTTGCTGTGTTAATTCAATTGTGCAGACAAGCAGACCTTCTCCTGAAGTGCTGAGGGACGTGTGACCACGTAGAGATGCTGAGGTGCTTCTGGAAAGCCTGCTGTGCTCCCCTGTGGCTCTAAACACCCTCTGTAGGGTGCTCGCTGCCGCCTGCTGCTGTGCTGCCCACGTGCCAGGCAGGAAGCACAAACTGCAGACATTCATTGTCTCATTCTTTCTGTTTCCAAGATAGAAGGCAGCCACTGGGATCACACATACACACTGTTCAAAATACACAGAGCGTTCTTTTTCTTATTGCCATTTTATGTACTTCATAGTTTGGAGGCCAAAATCCAAAGTGAAAATTTCAACTCAAAATCAATGTTTAGAACTTTACATTTGAAAAAACAGTAAGGAAAATACTGGATCAAAACAAACAAAACCCTTTTTCTACATATTACACTATAGCCACTGAAAAAATTTCAGAAATAATAAATAATAAACCAAAATCAATTTTCATACACTATATAGGTATCAACCCTTCCCTAAACATAACATTCTCTGAAACGTATACCAATCCTACAAAGGCTGCAGGCTTATTAGTACAGTCATTCCTTCAAAGACTTGTATTCATTTGAAATAAAAGAATTCAGCAGAATAAAGAGAGTTGTTAAACTCTGACTTCAAGACCCCACAAAACAGAGGCAAAGCATTCTGAGCTGTGTGGCATGACTACCTTGAAAAGGCATTTCAATGAACAGCCCTGTCCTGAGCTGGCCAGTGCTTGGATGGTAAAGTCACCAAGCCTGACAACCCTGAGACTTGGGATCCTTTTGTTGGAAAGAAAGGATTGACTGCTAACAAGTTGTCTTGTGACAGCCACATGGATGCTGTAAATAATAACGCAATAAATTAGAAAACAAAACCTCCTGTCCAAAGTTCAAAGCACTTCTTTAGCATTAGCTGGAAGGCCTAGTGTTTTGAGTTTTTAGCCCCTTTATATTCTAGCCTCAGTGTGAAGCTACTGGAAAGTGAAGGGACCAAACTATTTGTAGGTGACTCTGTAAGAGCATCTTTCCTGAAGTTCTAAAAGAGGAGCTATGTGGAGGCTAAAGTTACACAATGGGGTCTTCCAACTTTTAGTAGCATTAGCTACAATGGCTTTTCTTTGCATACATTTGTTACTTTCTTATTATAAACACCAAACATCAACTTCCTACATTCATATTACAAATCCATCCTTTCAAAATGTTATGTGAGACAACACCAGATGTACTTACAAGTAGATATTACCAAGTCTCAGATATGACTTATTGTATGCTATAATATGAAAAGATTCTGATGTTAACTTTGGCTTTAGAATAAAGGTTTTAGGGAAATTTCTTCAATTCTTTGTCAATACAGGAAACCTAGTAGCTAGCCTCTAAAGGACTCCATCTACTCAAGGGCCACAACAGTCACGTCCCGCAGGCCTGAGTAGGCCTGAGCCAAGGACTGCAAAAGTGACAGAGTCTAACTTCTGAAAGCAGGCCATATGATCTGGCTATCTTGAGTCACTCACTTGAAGAGAAGTCAGTCACCAAGATTAGAGGTGACACAAGTATTTGAAGAAACACTTGGCTCTCCTCCACCCCCCAAAAGCCATGTGATGGCGCCATCTAGGAAGGGATACCCGTGATAGCTAGGCTTTATGTAAACTTGACATAGGTGAGGGTCATCTGTGAAGAGGGAACCTCAACTGAGAACATGCCTCCAGCAGATTGGCCTGGGGAGATTATCTTATTGATGATTGATGTGTGTCCCAACTCACTGTGGGCAGTGCCATCCCTGGGCAGGCAGTCCTGGGTTGTGTAAGAAACCAGGGAAGGCAAGTCATAGTGAATAAGCCAATAAACGGCATTCCTCATGGCATCTGTTTCCGCTCCACCCTGACTTCCTTCAGTGGTAGTTTGTGTACCTACACCTGAGAGGTGTAGGAGGAAATAAGCCCTTTCTTTCCATAGCTATAGCCACAGTGTTTATCACAGGAAGAGAGACTGTCTTTCTGCCCCATTTACCTTTAAATGACTGCAGCTAGTCATTTACTGAGACACTTTAAATATGGGAATCAGCTTTCTATAGGCCATCTATTTTTAGAAAGAAGTTTTAATTAAATACACATTGTTTGAAATCCCCTTTATGCCTCCATTTAATTGTAATCTGTAATGGTTAACAGTTTATTAATTCATCTATTAAAAGCAATCTGTAAGATGTATGCTGATGCTAATTATTAACTATAATTGATTCCAAAGGCCAAAAAAAGATACCCACAAATGAGTAAATATTAATACCACTACACTTACAGCCTGATTACAATTATCCCAAACTAACCAAGTATTTCATGGAAATCCATGAATAGAAACAGATGGCTGCTGATGCTAAGTTCCAAACATGGTTCTGTCACAATTCAGCCATGAACCTTGGAAAGTCCCTTCCTGTCCTCAGTTTCATAAGCGGACAGAACTAATTCCTTTGAACCGACACTGTGGGAAGATGGAACAGTACATGTGATCTGAGATCACAGTGGCTATGGTATTCTGCAGGGAATGGACCAACTTCAATCGGCAATGACTTCTCCTCAAATAGTAACATTTGTTTTATGTGGTTTTTCTGGGATGTTTCCTTAACTATGTCTTCATTGGATAACGATCCCTGCCCACACGCCATAGAGATGTACTCGAGGCCAACACTCACGTCTGGTGGAATCCGGGCACTGTCTTTCACAGAGTTTCCTTCAACAGTGAGATGATAGACTTGGCCATCATTGTCAGTAAACACAAAATGCTCCCGAGCAGAGATGTTCTGACTGAGTTCAGACTTACTTTCTGCCTCCTGTAATAAACTTTAAGATAGAAAAAAAGATTTTTTTTCCCTAGAGTAACACCCATTAATACCCACCATATGGATGCATTTACAGGAAGTCCAAGGCCATTTAAAAACCTCTATAGGTTAGTATAATAATCCAGGGATCACAGTCCATTTTCTGGGAAGGTGACCATTTCTATCCGGATCAGTGTTCAGTTGCATTTCGACATTCATGGGATAAAGGTGCTGGCTTGATAACACCCATGGCTGCTGACAGGTCAGTAGCACTGCATATTACCGACAACACTGAGCACAAGAACAACAAAGCTCAGCACTGACCACATGCTCAGAAGTGCAGTCTAACACGCTACCAGAGATGCCCTGTGTGGCATCCGTCAGGTTCTCTGCCAGGACATGGGCTGTGCAAAGGTCTACCAACAGGGGACAGAACACTGTACCTGATCACAGATGACTCCACAGCACCCAACTCTGTGTCCGAGACGACAGTCTGGCGGGCCATGGCCTCCCGTGTGGCAAGCTGCTTCTTTCTCAGGCTCTTCAGGTTGTGAGATGGTGACCATTCCTGCACAGCAGACATACAGACATGCCAGGCTCCCTTCTAGCAAAGTCTGCTCGGAGCAGCTGGGCACAGCCACTTACTATCAGCACACAGCTGATTCCCAGGAAAGGACACTGTTTAATGGCAACCTTCTAGAAGTAGTTTTTCATGCTTCCTTGAATTCCACTACAGTCCTGTACATTCCCACCCATACAGGTTAGCTTAGCGAATCAAGCTTTTTACCAGGCCCATTCTCAGGCACAGGTGCTCACAAAGCTGCTCATTTACATGACTACCCTTACACCTTCACCTTTTCAGATGAGCTTAATCCACTATCATCTCATGTAAAAGTTCCTTTTCTATGTATAATTTATGTGTGTGTTTTGCTGTATACATGACCGTGCACAACATGCATTAATGATGAATAGTTGTGAACTACCACGTGGGTGCTAAAAATTGAACACCAGGCACGCCTCTGAAAAAGCAGTTAGTACTCTTAGCTGCTGAGCTACGTCTCCAGCCCTGTCCTATAAAAGTTCTTAAAACGTGGTTACTGTGCACGTGACTATTCCTAAGACAGTAGTCTTCCTTTCTTCTGCTGTCCAGCTTAGGATGTATAAAATGTGCTGCCCTCCTACTTCTGCCTCTCCAGTGCTGACATTTCAGGGTGTGCTCCCATAGCTAATTCTCACACGCATGAGATCCTAATTTACATGAATAGTGCTGTGTTACAAACCATTCTGTTTCTTATTCTTTTTTTTTTTCCTTCATTAGAGTAGAATAATGTTTGTCTTGAGGGTCTAAGGACTCTAGTGAGAGGCCCAAGAGTAGAGAAAAGGGAGAGTAGGCGGTGCTTAACATGACAACCTAAAAAGTAAAAGGTGAGAGAGTTTTCTTTTACACCCACCTCTTAGACTAACTATTCTTTTTGATTTGCATATGACTATATTGTGTATTTGGCCCCCCAAAACCCATGGGTCTGTTCCAAACTCTATTGATCAGAAATGGCTCCATTTCCTCTTCTTATGTAAATAGGACACTGGTTTTATTTCTATGGCTTTAAAAAAAGTACTAATAGCTGATATCATAGCCAACTTTATATCTTTTTATTTCAAGAATGACAGCCATCTTCTTTCATACATATATTTATTATGTTCCTCAAGTTATCCAGACATTAATACATTTTAACAAGAAAATACATGGCAGGAATGATATTAATCCAAGCCACAGAAAAGTAGCTACAACACAGATCGGTACTCAATGACTTACCAATGAAGTTATAGCAAACTTACCAATGCAGTTATAGCAGGGAAGCTTCTCGACATTTCTCTAAGAAGGGTGCAAGTTCTAATATCCCACAATTCCAGGGGTTTATCTTTGAAAACAACTGCCAAATACTGCCTAAAATAAATAACAACAACAATAACAAAAAAAAAAAAATCTATCAAAAAGATCTCTGTTGATACAATGCTAGGTAGTGTCTTTAAGAGGCAGGCCCTCTGTGGTAGACACCTGTCCTGTTACCTGTTTTCTCCTACTTCCAATGTCCATCTCATTTGCCTTTCTAAGTGAAGATTGATCATCTTACCCTAGGTCCTCTTTCTTGTTTATCTTCTTTAGATATACAGATTTTAGTATATTTATCCTATCTTATAGGTCCATCCACTTATAAGTGAGTATATATTGTGTATGTCTTTCTGCTTCTGGGATACCTCACTCAGGATGATCTTTTCTAGATCCCACCATTTGTCTACAAATTTCATTATTTCCTTGTTTTTAATTGCTGAGTAGTATTACATTGTGTAAAAGTACCACAATTTCTGTATCCATTCCTCCATTGAGGGACATCTGGGTTGTCTCCAGGTTCTGGCAGTTACGAATAAAGCTGCTACAAACATGGTTGAGCAAATGTCCTTGCTGTGTATTTGAGCATCTTTTGGATATATGCCTAGACTCATAATCAAACCTTGGGCAGAGTGCAGGGAATCATATGAAAGAAGAAGTTAGTATGACATGGAGAGGACAGGAGCTCCACAAGGACCAAATATATCTGGGTACAGGGATCTTTTCTGAGACTGTTTCTCCAACCAAGGAACATGCATGGATATAACCTAGAACCCCTGCTCGGATGAAGCCCATGGCAGCTCAGTATCCAAGTGGGTTCCCTATTAAGGGGAACTGGGACAGGGCTCATGTGTCTTAGGTTGGCCTTGAACTCATGCTTACTGTCTTTCTCCCCATGGCTTGCTCAGCCTGCTTTCTTATAGAACCCAGGGCTACCAGCCTGGTGATGGCAACACCCACAATGGGCTGGGCCCTACCACAATCACTAATTAAGAAAATGCCCTTTAGCTGGATCTTATGGAACCATTTTCTCAATTGAGGTTCCCTCCTTTTAGACAGCTCTAGATTGTGTCAAGGTGGTCTAAGACTAGCTAGCACAGCCAGTTTTATGAATTGATAAAATGTGTTTTCCTAATAAAGACTGTGTCTTGTATTCTTGTGTCCTTTTGAGCATGGGGTTATTGTGAAAGATCTCATTTTCTTTGTATTCCACTTAGGTTCATTTTATTCCCAAAAGTCTTTTGAATTTTTTGTTCCAAGAAAAAAATACAGGTAAAGTACGGTTACTGAAAACAAGAAAAGGGAGGTGAAAAGGAAATCAAAAAGAACAGAGTATCTCAAGGCTGTCTTCCACATCTGTGGTCAAATACGTTTTTTTATATGGCCACACAGAACTATTTGCTATTACTAACAAATTCTAGGAATATTTAGCATACCCCTACTTTCTTAAAAGTTAAAACACAGCTCTGTGTTTTAACTTTTGTGAGATTATACTGTAGATAGTGTAGGTTGGCACTTACTTCAAGTGAGACACTTTGATCATTTCAATGGGTGATTCATCGTTGCCCCTATCACCACGAAAAGCAGTGTTCCTTCCTTCAATTGAAAAACGAGAAGGTGAACAGCACGCACCACAGAGAAGAACAAGAAGCCCTACTACTTGCTCCGGCCAGCCATGCTCTCCGCCTCCTGTTCATTCAGTCTTTTGCTTCAAAGCCCATCCTAACAGGTACATTTAAAAGGGTCTTAAAATATGAAAAATTCCAAAAAAAATATCAATTACATAAAAAAGGCATTTTAATGTTATATAGTTTCTTAAATTCTGTAATTTAACTAGAAACTTTGAGATAGAACTCTAAAGGGTATCTGTGGCCTGGTAGTGATTCACTGTGCATTTAAAGTCATAGAAGACACACCCATGTTTTCAAATACTGATTAGTTGGGAGAAAATAACCTCTTGAAATAAATATTTAAGATTTCTTATCCTATGTACGAAGTATTAAATGAAATATCTGAGCACATTCCTAGCAACATGTCTTTCTGAGAGAAATTTGGGAGTTATAACTATATGCTGTATTAGTTAAGTGCAAAAACGATAACAGTTTTCAAAAATAAAAACAAATTTTACCTTTCATCTGAACAAATATTAATAATTTTAATACCGTCTTGTAATATTTTTTACTTACATTGAATTAAAGAGAGAACATAATGGTTGAAAAACAACTGAACACACCTACACACCCTTGCTCCTGCTGGCAGCAAGTGCAACCCAGGCTCCAAAAATGGGCCTTTCTAGAATCTGCTAGTATACTAACCTCTAGGGCAGTGGTTTCAACCTGTGGGTCACAACAAACACCTTGGGAGGAGGGGATGTCAAATGACCCTTTCAAAGGGGTCCCCTATGACCACCGGAAAACACAATATTTACATTACGATTCATAACAGTAGCAAAATCACAGTTATGAAGTAGCAATGAAAATAACTTTATGATTGAGGGTCACCACAACATGAGGAACTGTATTAAAGTGCCGCAGTGTTAGGAAGATTGAGAAGCACTGCTCTAGAGCATCCAGCTACAACCTGAGTGTTCACAACTCTCTCTCCAGGAAACCAGCAATTGTTGATTATTACAGACAAGAGAAACCTACAACAAAAAATTCTAAATTAAACAACAATCCTGCTGAAGAAAACAGATGGGGATTTTAAAAAACATTAATGACTAATAATAGTATTGCTCAAGCTCTAGGATATGGCATTGCTTTAGAGAAAGTCTGAGCCAGTAGTTCTAGAAAAAGGACGCCGGGACCTTAAGTCCTCAGGTAGGTCACCTCCTGATATTATAGCAACAACTGGAATATGGGCAATGGCCGACTCTTTAATACCAACAATATTCAGAAAAACAAACACTCCTCACACCTACACATCATTATTATTTGAAATCATTCGGAAATACTGATTTTACTGTGGTTTCCTTGTTTGTTTGGGTTTTTTGAGACAGGGTCTCACCATGTAGCTCTGGCTGGCCTGGAACTCAATGAGATTTGGCCACCATGCCCAGCTACTGCATTATTTTGAAAAAACTCACTTATTTGAAATCACTGTCTTTAAAATTCATGTGCTATTACAGTTTTAAGTTCTTCCTGAAATGCACTGAATTCCATGCTGTAATAATTCTGAACAAGTTACTTTACTGGAATGCTTTTTTTATTTATTACATTGAGTTATGTATTGTGTGTTTGAGTTCGTGAGTGTGCACAAATATTCAAATATTCAGAAAAACCCTCATTTGGGTTACCTACGGAGCCCTCTCCCAGATTAAGAAACCCTCTCCTATGGACAGGGCTCATGTGTCTTAGGTTGGCCTTGAACTCATTATGTAGCTGAGTGTCTTCCTCCTCCTGAGTGCTGGGCTCAACTCCTGGTCTGTGTGGTGCTAGAGCTAGAACTCAGGGCTTCCCCACACTGGCAACACTGTGTGAATGCAGCTGCATCCCACATGTTTTCTATTGCAAACTATTCAAGTTTCCCTCATTCACAACCTTCAGCTAGAAACAATTTTAAATTTAAGCATTTAAAAAATCATTGCTAACCTATAAAATTTCTAGAGGCTTCCTACAATGGTCCAAACTCTCAGCAGAGGACCTAAAAATGCAACTACAGAGAAAGCTTAAAAATTGATCTTTTAGAGGGCCAGTGAAATGGCTCAGCGGGAAAGGAACTTTCCATTTGTTCAATCCGAGGATCAACATGGTTAAGGAACTGACTCCCACAAGTCGTCCTCCTCTGCACGAATGCTGCTGTCCATAACACACTGCAGGAGTTGTGGGTTCAGCTAATGGTTTCCACTTACTGTGTGCTGCACCAACCTGTACTTATGTACATTCTTGTGCACATGAAAGCAATGCTGTGGCTTTCCTAGGGCAATTATTCCAGAACCAAAGAAAGCCCTAGTTAACGGGATGTAAGAACACACACCATAGTGAAAGAAAACGCTGAGAAAATTTTATGTAAACAGTGTCTTCCAACAGCATGACACAGCACTCGAATCTTTTAGTAAGGTGACACACAGACCTGTTGGGAGATCAACCAGCTGAAGTTCATTTCTTACTAGCCCCATGTTGTTTGGGGTTGAAGCAGCAAAGGAGAGAAAACTGGTCAAGCTTGTCCATTCAATACCCCTAGAAAGCAAACAAATTTTAGTTTTGTATTTTTTTTTTCATTTGAAAATTTTATTTGAAATTTTATTTTGAAAATTTTAGTTGAAAATGAGGGTTTTCCTAAGACCGCATTTTATTACATAATGTAATAAAGAATGACATTCATACCTTTTTAGCCCACATTACTGCATATTCTGAAGCAAGTGAAATTTGGTCTAACTAAAACTTTATATCCAAGTGTAATGACAAGACAATTGTTAAGATAGATACTAAAATGCAGTGAGGAAAAAACACTTCACAGTCATTTTCAAGGTCCTAAGTGCTTAAAACAAGCAGCACAGAAACACTCACTAAAGAATTCTTAAAGTGACTACTGGGAGTGTTATCAAAATTCCCATCTGCAAAACTAGAGCAAACCCTGATGGAGCAGAGTCTGCCTTCAGCTCTCAGCTGGAGGAGGAGACAGACGCTGA
This sequence comes from Psammomys obesus, assembly GCF_907164565.1. Lineage (NCBI taxonomy): Eukaryota > Metazoa > Chordata > Mammalia > Rodentia > Muridae > Psammomys > Psammomys obesus. The sequence goes on along the minus strand of NW_026590767.1, from coordinate 1,311,283 downwards.
AAAGGTTCCATCACACAGAGAACACACGGGCTCAGTGAGGGCCACCCACAGGACAGCATGTGATGCCTTGTCCACAGGGGGCCGACAGGTGAGCATGACACCCTTTCTCCCATGTAGTAAATAGTAAGGCCGGCTAGGACACAGTATAAAGCTGGGTCCCATTTACAGTTGTCCATCAGTATTTACAGACCGCTGTTTGCCATGTGAATGTGGTGCCTATGGCTGCTCTCATATACAATGGCAGACTTGAGCAGCTTGAGAGGCTTCGGGATCTAAACTCTTAAGCCTCAAAACGTTATTACTGATCCTTTATGAAAAAATGTTTATTGACCTCTGAGCTACAGCAATCTGAATGCAATCACTAGATTTGCATGAGATACTTTTTTTCTGTTTTGCTTTTTTCCAAAGTAGTACAATTATCTCCTGTGTGTATAAGTTCCTGTTTGCAGCTTTCAAAACTATCAGACATTTGCCTCAGCCAAGCTTACTTGCTTACCCGCTGTTACTTATGTTCTTTTTGAGACAGTCTTGCTCTGTATTCCAGGCTGACCTCTAGTACACTATGTAGCCCATGGTCATTCTCCTGCCTCAGCCTCCCAAAGGTGGGGTTACTGGGGTTAGACACCATAGTTAAGTCTTACCTGCTCTGTTAGCTACAAACATTTTCCTCATTGGTTCCTATGTACTCGTGTACTTGTCTTTTGGCAGAAGGACACTATTATCCACAGGGAGCTAAAAATAACAGTTGAAGCAGTAGCAATAGCTCTGACAGCTAGGATTACAACCATTTCAAAAAAAAAAAAAAAGCTGTACAAAACACTCTGATTAACGGCTGTTTGAAATGGGTACATTAATTTCTCTCCTTTCTCCAGATACACTGGAATAGACTGACTCTAGTACTTGCTTACCCTCCGCATCCCAGTCTCATTAGATACACAGAAACATTATTGAGCGCACACAGGACAGGATATTATCACACTCATGGTTAACACAGCCACTCAGGAACTCAGCAGAACCTGCAGGAGCTGCTTATCTGTAATTTGGCAGTGTGACCACGTTGCTTTTGAACAGAATACTTAAGAATACCTTAAGTAAAGCAAAATCAAGCTGGATTTCAAAGTGGATCAGATAAGGAAGGGGTTTGCTGTCAGAAGAAAAGAATTAAAAACTCCTCTCAGACACAGCTGAGCTTCACACTGCCCTCGGGATTAGAATGCTGTTGTCCAGGCTTAACTCTATCCTGAATATGTGAAGGACTAAGAACAGCAGCTCATTCCTGATATAGGGTTCCTCTGATCTTTTTGGTAGGATCCCTAGCCACAGAACAAATGTAATCTTCGAATTCATCATCAGATTGCTATGGGTTCACAGCTGAGTATGCTGGGCATCTCTACACAGTACAACACAGAGGCTACTTCTCAAGGATGGGAGCACACAATTTTGAAAGACCCTAATCCTAAGATTCTTCTGCAAATTTTCAGGTAAACAACAAGCCATTTCATTCTCCACAAATACTTCAATGTAATCCTAGCAATATTAATTCAATCCATGTCTATACAAACTACTGTTCTTAAGTTCTTCGTAGTAGCAGAACACTGCTTTAAACGCATCCCACTAGACAAAGATACAAACTAATGACCTAACAGAATCAATCATCCCACTTTCTAACTTCTGTATCTGCCACTAGGTTATAAGGAGAAAAGCCTCCAATTATAGTTTTTCAGAAAATGTCCAATAACAGTGCAACATTCCTTGTAAAACACTGAAACATGTTCCCTGTGCCCTCTCCCCCATGACTCTCATCATTCTATAGTGTCTGGCCATATGTCTACATACATTCAAGAGCAAAAACAACTATCTAGGAGTTAGCCTTAATTTGCATATGAAAAATCAAGAATACATTTGGGTTTATTGCTAATAGGTTCAGAACTTTTTATAGCACATCTGTGAAATTTTCATAATGGTTTTAATTGTAATACTAAGCTACATTAATTGAAACACAAAGACAGCAGCATTTTAGCATCCTCTTGAGTAACGACTTTGAATATAAAGTGAATTACCTTCAAAATGTCAACAAAGAGGTACGTTCATAAGAAAAGTGGGCACCTGCATAGGACCATTCGCAGCACTCCTCTGTGTGAGCGGCATATGCCCCAGAGTATTCAAGGTCCAGAAAACACTTTCAAGACGACATGAGCAAAAATAAGACCACAGTACGTGCAAGTACGTGGCAATATGCATACCCTGACTCTGGGACAGATGAGTTACTGAGGTTCAGAATCCAGAAACTAGTGACAACATGCATGATCTTCTGGAAGCTCATGTCAAATTCTCAGCATGATTCTTGGCTCAGTCAACATTTAATTTTATTACCATCATTAAATCCAATCAATGGATTTCTTAACAGGAGACCTGGAACGCAGACCACAAAGACCATAGCTGGGGGTCTAGAGTGAATCCCATCCACCATTTTCCTAGGCTTTGCATTACTCGGTTTCTTTGTCTATCCATTAGAAAGGTGACAGCACCTACTTTTTAGGGTTGTCAATGAAATGATGGACACAACATATTGACACAGAACAGAATCTTCTTAGAACAAGTAACTGGTTAGCAGTGCAGAGTTCTGATTGGTTCGTGTCAGCCATAAAAGTAGCTATAGTGCAAAAAAGATAAGGGTAAAAGGAAACGTAGACAGGAAAGGAAGAGAAAGGTAAGACACAAAAAAACAGTGGTAGCAGAGACCACTGAAAGAAGTGGCCGAACGGTCAGCTGAGGCCCTGCGCCCAAAAAGACACAGTGCCACAGTACCCCAAGTTCAATGTCTTGAAGACATTACTATTTATTTAAATGTGTTTGCAGAGACACTGGAGAGACAGCAAAAAATACTTCCCTGGGCTGCACCACAGGCAGTGCTCTTGAAAGAGATTGCTATTGTAATCACAGTTGTGATACTCACAAGGTTAACCTTGCTCCACCTAGAAAACATTTATACTAAAGTATGCTTACTAGATTCACCTAGGCTTTCACACAAGATTAACTTACAAAACGCAGAACCTGTTTTGTATGTTCATTAGATTATTAAAGCACTGGGCATTTTACATGTAGATGTACCTTCTGTAGTGAATCAGTCATGGGCAGAAAAGGGAAACAGTTCCACATTCAAACAAAGATGTGGCGTGTGTCTGAAGAAGCACCCTAAAGCAGACATAGAAGCATGCCCACAGCAGCACCCTAGAGCAAATGCAGGAGGTTCTCAGCTCCTAATTTAGCCATCTCTGAGAAACCTCTCCACACACTGTACTCACACCGATACTGCATCTCCAAATCAAATAAATGCTTCTCAGTTTGTGTCTTTTCTGGTGATATTCAACTAACAATTAAAAATGACTTTATTCAACTTTACCATGAGCAGTCCTGACAGATCTTAATCAAACTAAGAAATAAGCTAGATAAACCTGGCAACATAGTGATTTCCAGTGAGAAAAGCGCCTGGAATCAGGAGAAATTCACAAATGCCTTGCCCTGTATAAAGTAGACAATGAGTGTCCATTCCTATGTCCACTAGCGAGGTGCACATTTGTCATTCAAATGCAAGCAGTCACTGCTGCACACACCGCTGCAGAGACTCCTCAGAGTTTCTTCTAGGATTGTCAGTGTCTGTGATCTCACAGGTACTCACTTGACTTCACAGGAGTGCACACTTAACTCCTTGTGCAGCAGGCCACTGGTGAGGTGGTAAACCAGGACAGAACCGGTACTTGTACCTTTCCAAATGATGGGAGAGACAAGGGCTAATTTAGTAGGAGTGTCAATTTCAACAATCGTCTTTTGTTAACTTTATCTTCTACAAAAGAATCCAAATTATATACGTAAAAAACAAAATGAGTAAGGAAAAAAAATGTTTCCTTTCTCATCAAAATGGGGCTAATCTCATAAACTCTGTAATCTTAACTAACTTCAGGGACATATTATCTAGTATCAAGGACATAAGACTTCAAAATATATATAATAATTTACATGTACTTACAATTTATATATACCTATCAATATACATAATAATTTAAACTTTTCTACATGTATACATTGATATTTTTGAGGCTCAGAATGTTTATTATAAAAACAACTAACCTGAGCTCATTAACCAGAATGTTCTATTATGGTTTGTCTCCTTTTAAACAAGTCATGACAAGACAATCATACAATGATGTGATTACATGTGATTTCTGAAGTTAAAGGAACTTTGGCTCAGGCCTTTGGTTAGCTGTTTACCCGATACTGAAGCTGCAGAAAATCTAATTTTAGAGATTAAATGTGCACAAAGCATGGAGCCCAGCACTCGGTTGCTGGTGTTAACTTGGTTAATCAGCATTTCTACTACTGTACTAAATGATAACTCATAGCTATTGCTATTCCTCAAGCTTTTTGACTGTCCCAGACAGTCCCTGATATTTCAGAAATGTGTTGACAGAGATAATCTCAAGCACAGGAAAACAAGATAAAAAATATTTTAAGGAAATTTATAAAATTTCTCCCACTTCATTTCTTCTTTTAAAACATTCCCAGAGAGAATAAAGGACTTTCTAGGAATAAGGAAATCTAAGTATTTTATAAAATGAGTTTAACAAAAAATAGGCCAAGTACTCACCAACAGCAAGAAGTGGCTGATACATTTTAATGTTTTTTGTGGTCAGTGGTGGGCACATCCGGATGGCAAACTGAGGAGCAGGTAGTCCTGAGAGCAGCCCTGTCAGCAGGAATTTAAGATGCACTTCCTGCAGAATGGAGCCTTTGGGGTGCTCTTCTCCAGCAATGGCACTTTGCCCTAATATATAATGAAAAACATAAATGATTAATTAGAAAGCATGCTGTCCTTAAAAATCTAAGTATGTTTACCAGATCTAGAAACAGTTCTGTGGGTTGGGACCCATTAGGGGAGTTGAAGGATCTTTTCGCAGGGTCACCTAAGACCATCGGAAAACACAGATATTTACATTACAATTCATAACAGTAACAAAATTAGAATTATGAAATAGCAATGAAAGTAATTTTATGGCTGGGACTACCAACATGAAGAGCTGTATTAAAGGGTCACAGCACTGGAAGGTTGAGAACCGCTGATCTCAACAGGCTCACAACAGCTCTGGAGCTGCTCATGGGTCTTAAGTCACACCACTAACTCAAGGATTTATTTCAAAGACTCAGAATACATTACTCCATGGTTAGGCTACCCAGAATTCAGGGAGTGCTTCAGACAGAGCTCCTGGGAGAAGGGCACTGAGAAAAGGCTCCAGAAAGAGAGCAAGAGACCTGGCTTAGAGTACTAGCTACAGAGTGAGATGCTGCAAGACACACCACCTTACTAGCTTTCTACAGGGCTGCTTTTCAGCTCGAGGGACACATTGAGGTAATAGGCCCACACACATACACACACACACACACACAAAAAAAAAAAAAACACTCAAAGAACTCTTGATCGCTAATAAAAAGCCTTAATGTATCATCATATCTACAAAATATAAAGTTTATCATGAAATATTTTATATTAAACTATGTAAAGTAAAAATAATCATATTAATAAAGAATATATGCAACATACAAAGTATCATTGTAGATAATACTTTTTTTTGAGACTGTAGCCTGACTGACTTTGAACTTGCTTTGTATCCCAGGATGACCTTGAACTGATTCTTTTGCCCCTACCTCTGGGACATTACAAGTTTTTGACAGCTCTGGGATTACAGGCTTGTCAATAAAGTATTAAGTTGCATTATTTACATATACATTGTTTATGCAAATTAAACGATGACTCTACTTAAAAACCTATCCCAAAAATATAAGTCCAATAACCATAATAAAAATAAAGACTGTTCATTAAAAATGCACAAACTTCCCTCAATAAACCACTATTGAACACTGGATTTGTCAAAAGTATGCAATAAAAAACATATGTACACTGCTAGGTTAAATTACTAAGGACTGGTGGGTATAATCCTTTGAAGCTATCAACTTATTTTAGTAATGTCATTCTGAAGTCTACACAGATTAGAGAAAAAAATCATTAATTTATTTCAGTTAAAACAATCCTTTGGGATTAGCTATACAATTTATACTAACCAGTGGAATATTGCAAAAAAAAAAAAAAAAACAACAGAGGTTTAACAGACATACTATGGACAGGATTAGCTGGGAGCTGACTTGACTCCTGGGAACTGCCACGTGTTTCAAGTAATTTTTCCCGTAAAAGGCAGTTCGCACAGTAGGGCAGCTTAGGCCTCAATGAGCAGTAGCCTTTACCTAGTAAACATAAGCCAGTCTCCATAGCTCACTGAACTGCTTTCCATTAAAACCAAGCACATATTAAGTTTCAAATTAAAAGTTTTAATTAAAATGTTTTCAAGTGACAAAGCTTTATTTAACACTTAAATAAACTCCACTGTCAAGAACTGTGTGACAGTCTGCATCTTTTATTTTAAATACTGCAATTTGACCACCCAGACACCTAACAACATAAAAATTTACCTGTGTATGGGCTTCATGTCACTGATTAGTTTTGTTCATTTGCATTCATAGTTCTTTTTACTTTAATATTTTATACTAAAAGTAGGCAAAGTCAATTAACTCAGAAAATTCCTAATTAAATAATTCTGTAAAACCTATCAGTGAGTCCAAACTTCCTCACAGGGATTTGTCTGGAATAAGAACTAAAAGATGTAGAAATTGTGGTACATCTACACAATGGAATATTACTCACCGATAAAAAAAAAAAACAAAACAAGGAAACCATGAAATTTGCAGGTAAATGGTGAGAACTGAAAAAGATCATCCTGAGTAAGGTATCCCAGAAGCAGAAAGACACAAGGTATATACTCACTCATAAGTGGATACTAGACATATAATATAGGATAAACATACTAAAATCTGTACACCTAAAGAAGCTAAGCAAGAAGGAGGACTCTGGCTTAGATGTTCAATCCCCATTCAGAAAGGCAAAGAGGATGGACATCAGAGTAGGGAGAAAACAGGGAACAGGACAGGAGCCTATCACAGAGGGCCTCTGAAAGGCTTAACCCTGCAGGGTATCGAGGCAGATATTGAGACTCATAGTCAAACTTTGGGCAGAGTGCAGGGACTCTTATGAAAGAAGTGGGAAATAATAAGACCTAGAGAGGATAGGAGCTCCACAAGGACAGCAACAGATCCTAAAAATCTGGGCACAGGGATCTTTTCTGAAACTGATACTCCAGCCCAGGACCACTCTATGAGATGGCCTGGAACCCCTGCACAGAGGTAGCCTATGGCAGTTCAGTATCCAAGTGGCCTCCATAGTAATGGGGACTGGGACTGTCTCTGACATGAACTGATTGGCCTTCTCTTTGATTACCTCCCCCTGAGGGGGGAGCAGCCTTACCAGGCCACAGAAGAAGACAATGCAGCCATTCCTGATGAGATCTGATAGACTAGGATCAGAGAGAAGGGGAGGAGGACCTCCCTTTTCAGTGGACTGGGAGAGGGACACGGGTTGGGAAGAGGGAGGGTGGGATTGGGAGGGGAGGTGGGAGGGAGGTACAGGGGGGATATAAAGTGAATAAACTGTAATTAATAAAAAATAAATAAAAAATATCTAACATGCAAGTTAAAGAAGTAAAAGGAGCTTACCAATCATATTATCTAGGGAAAGGTCTGGGAGTTTATTCTGTAGCACTCCTACAGGAATCCCACAGAAAGACACTGGTGAGTATAAAGGTGACACAGCGGAGCTACTGCAAAGACATAACAATCAGGCTGTTACACATACTTAAAGCCTGCATTACCATCAGGTATTCAAACATCAACATCAGGCCATGGCGCTCTTCTTTTATAGCAACAGTTACTAATCTTGGCCACAGGTGAAGCACTGTCAGAACATAATTCCCTAATGATCTAGTGTCTATATCCTTTAAAATGGTTTTATAAAAAAAAGAAAAATGGCCCTCCTCTTTTTACATGATTTATATGATAAAAGCAGAAACAAACAAACAAACAAAAACAATCAAAGCCCAAATTACATTCACTCACCTGTTCCGTGCATTTCGGCTGCACACAGCAGACTTGAGTTCCCATATCATGACCCTGCCATCGCTCACTATGAGGGCAGCTGCATTCTCATTAACAGGACAGCACACCATACTGAAGGGACGAACAGTTTTCGTCACCCTGATTGCATCACACTGACTTCTCAAGTCATAAGTAAGCTCCTGAACAGGATCTGGATCTTAAAACAAACAAACAAACAAACAAAAAAAAACCCCACTGTTTCAGATGCCAGTAAGGAAGCACAGAAAAAACAAAACAAACAACCTGTTTTAGTGTAAATAACCTCAACGAAAAGGATAGCATTCTGCCAGTAGTGTAAACTGCCCAAATAAGAGTCATGCTTTACTATTACTAATTTCTTCAGATTATAAAAGTAACTCATATAAGTACTGGATACATGGGTAATCTCTAAAATGATAACTAAGATCACGACCCTTGTCTTTAAAATTTTAAAGACTGCTTTGAAGGACATCAGTGAATAACATACTGTAGTCTATACTTTGCAGAAATCTGAAAACACTGTGCTTCATAAAATTTCTTTCATCTATACATGTACTACATCATTTCATAGAAGCACTCTATTCTCCAAAAGATCTGACACTTGGAGACTAACCAACCTTTGTCATTTTACAATGAAAGCTATCATAGAACAAAAGTCAAGGAGTGCAAGGCTAAAGGAACACAGCAGACATATTCACAACAGGAGCCATCTATTCGGTCCATGCATACCTCAAGAAAGAAGGACAAAGTACTGTCTCTCCACTGTACAAAGAAGGCATCAGGCATTTGCACTATTCTATGTCATATGTGTAATTACATTCTAACTCTTTCTCAAGACAACACTATTTCATGTGACATTTGTAAGGCCAGAAGAAAAATACCACTAACATCTCTGTAAGATGTGCTCCCACCTGGTTCATCATTTGAAGTAGTAAAGATGCTATTATAAGACCTCCGGACACGTAAGGTTATACAGCCATTTTCATGTAGGCAAAACAGACCGTCACGCTGAGAACAGGGTATTACCTTTAAACAGAGACAGGCTAGTTTGTAAAACCCAACAGAGTACTGAAATATACCATGAAACTCAAACTCACATTTAAAGAATATGGACAAAAAAATTGGAGACACAAACATACAAACATATTCTCCAAGTTTTAACAAAATGAACATTTTAAAAATACATTTGCAAATCTAAAATTAGCATGTCCTTGATATCTGTATAAGATGAAGTATTGTTTTGGTTTTGTGTGTGTATGTCTGTGTATATGTGTACTTTTGAGACAGAGTCTTCCTAGATAGTCTTGGCTGGCCTGGAACTCACTACGCAGCCCAGGCTGGCCTTCAATTCATGGCAACCCTCCCGTCTCAGCCTCCTGCAAGATGGGATTACAAACACATACTACCATTCTTGGCTCTTAGATAGTTTAATTCATATTCCAGTATCGATTAGGACAATTTCTAGGTAAGCCTAACCAATCAGAAGTACAGGAAACAAAGAGTGCTGAATAATGCCATTGCTATCTCAGTGGAGAGAAAGGGACAGACAACTTTTGCAAGGTCATGGACTCCCTGACAACATCCATAGGAGAGTGCAGTTGATACATGTAGATACCTGCAGAAAGGGAACTCCTGTTCTCTCTATTGCAATCACACCAACTGTTTGATTCACTTCAAGGTCAAGGATTAAAATCTCCCGAGGGTAGAGCAGCAGCATGTGGTTCCTTTTTGAAGGCAGATAGGCCAACTGGAGGCAGTCATTGAGAGCTACAAATTCAGCACTGAGAAAAACATAAGAGATGAACTGCTGTTGGTGTAGCATCAAGACCCAATCACACAAAAGTGATGAAGGAGGGGGCTATAGCTGGGATACAAAGTGAATAAACTGTAATCAATAAAAATAAATAAATTAATTAAAAAACAAAACAAAAAAAGAAGAAAAGGAATAAATAATTATTTCCCGAAATGACCAAAATGGATTAGCAGAAAAACTTAGATCTGCTAATTGCCAGAATTCAATTATGACAAAAGCACTTTATGGGCAGGGAAGACACCATGTTTCTAAATCTTTGCGGCCCACAAAGTAAACAGCCTAGAATTCTGATTATGATAAGATGGTGGCTATGGTACTGACACTCACAAGGGAATTTTATTTTCACTAGAAGTATTTTATACTAGAAGTGCTAGACTGTTGAAATGTAACTTGGGATTGAAACAGAAAGCTTCAGAGTAACGAGCACCGCTGAACCTGGAGAGCTGGACCTTCCAATGGTCTGGGCCTCCTCTGTTCTATCCTCGCAGTTTAATGTCATCTTAAACAAGCTAGGGCAGTTTCTTCTCTTCCATTTTCTTCTATGCAAGTATGACATCACACCTGTTTGTTTTTTTTTTTAAGCTACTAAAGAGTCTCAAGGTTCATTTCAGCATCTTTTATTAAACATTCAATATTTTGACATAATTATATTGAAAGCTTTCAAAGTTTACAACTGAGTTAATTTGGGTGACTAAAAAGAGAGGAATCTGTATTACATTAACCTCCTTGCTACCAACCTCAGTTGTGTGAGCCCGAATGACAGTAGGGCCCAGTTTCTTCTGTATAATAAGAAAGGCACAGATGCCCAGGGCTGGAGAAGACTGCATGGGTCAGCAGATGTTAAAGTATTCAGTCCAGTTCATCTAAGGGACAATGAAGCATTTTCCAATGCTCAAGATCACAAAGCAAGCATGACAAAACTATTTAGTCTGCTAAATGAGTACATTATTTGCTTGCGACAAGGAATCCACAAAAATGTAAAGTTCTACTAAGGCAATCTTTAACTGTTGCAGCATAGATTATGAGATAAATTAACCAGTAAATTTAACCAGAATATGGCTTGATATACAAAACCAGTATTTATCCATAAATTCAAAACGTGTTTATAGCACAATCTTTTAGCACATACAATTCAATTAATTACTTAGTCTAAGCAGTATAATCTTAGCATATTAAAGACTATTTTAAAACAAAAAGCAAGAAAACTTCAAAAGCTATAAAAAATATAAAACTGTAATTTAGAAGAAAAAAAAACACAGCCATCTATTTGTAATGTAATCAAAGAGTTCCTGAAAATTTTACTCAGGTGCAGTTTCTTAACAGTAAGAGCTCCTGCTCTCTGAATGCATGCGACAGGCCTGACACTATACTAAGTGCCGGATGGATACCCTGCCTGCCCACCTCTGCAATAAGCCTCTACGCACTTTAAAAGCCTGACTCACAGCCTGGGACAGTGAAATCTGAACGAGGGTGAAGATCTGCTTGGTCAGTGCCTCCTCAGCCCCCAGCTCTCAGCCAGGTGGGCAAGGAGCACCTTCACTCACATACAAACCACCTCTTCTTGACTGGGCAAAGGACACAGGACCTAAGTGAGCAAGTGTGTCAATGTGAAAACGCATCTTCCCCCGTCTTCACGTCTTCAGTGACCATGACTTTAACATTAGCTCATAGTTTCACAAGTTAAATTAGGAAGTGATAAATGTTAATCTGTAAAATCAATGAGGAAGTCTAGCACTGGCCGAATGAAGAGGACATTAAATGCTGGGTCTCTCCAGGGGAGAGGACAAAAAGAATGCCTTCTCCTTTACTACATTCAGAATTAGTGGAGGGGAAAAGGTAAGCCAAAAGAGAAAGTTTATCTTCACACAGCTTTTAGAGGTGATGGAGGAGAGTTGCACGTTCTAGTCAGTCTTACCCTTGTACTCACCTAGGTTTCTCCTGAGTGATTAAAATCTTCACTTTATTAAGAGCCTTCTTGGCTCCTGTGGCTGCAGCCAGCTTGTTATGAGCTGGGCTGGTGTGTGGGCTAGAGATGTACACTTTTTTCCCAGGGCCTGAGGGCGGCTTGGATGGAGAAAAGTCTGAGATGAAAACAATGCCCTCGCTGGTGAGTACTGTATTGAGAGAAGCAGAACTCTGATCAGAATTTAACCAAGTTTAGCTCAGCTCTATTCTAGCCCATGGAGCAAGAGAAGGAAACTGTAGCAGTATGAGCTGGCAATGCTGTATTCCTAATAGTGTAATGCCATCCCACAGAAAAAGATGGTCCACTACAACTCATGAGAAGCCTCCATGCTGAGCTTCTCAGGTACATCTTATATTAAAAAGAATTTGTAAGATTATTGCCATACTGAACAAATATTGGCTCTTTCAGAGAAAGTTCTATGCACATACATTCATTCCCTTTATAGCCTATAATTTCAAAATCTACTTTTCAGAATACATAATCCACACAGGAGGACTACCACATGTACGAAACTGTGTGTCACCATTAGCCAGGCTCAAATACTGAATGATACTAAATTTTTATGACCAGTCTCAGTCTAAAAAGTTCTTCTCAAGCCTGACCATGAACCTAAAAGTTTTCTTTTATCTGTCTATAGCTAATTGTATACACATATAAAATTATAATTTTATAATATACATATGCAAATCATATGATTGTGTGTATGTGCACATGAGCATGAGTGCAGTTGTTGGACCCTATGAAGCTGGATTTACAGGAGGTTGTGAGCCATCCAGCATGAGTGCCAGGAGCCAAGCTGGGCTCCTCTGCTGGAACAGAGCGTCTTCTTAACTGCTGAGTCATTCCGGTAGCCCCAACTTAACACCTCTCAGTATACTAGAATTATGAACTCGCTTTGTTCATAGTTTATAGTCTGACTCTCTCTTCTAGAATACTAACTCCATGAAATTGGGAAACTCCATCTTGGTTCCCAGAACAGTAATACTAGCTAGAACACTATCTATTGTATCACTGTGTAAAGAGTTTTTTCTAAATAATAAAACTACACAAATATCTGCCTAAAACAAGTCTCATTTTTAGATAATTTGATCCATAAAACACAAAATATCGGCAAGAAACCACTTCTGTAGGAAAAAGTCTCATGACCTTCATTTGTCTTTTACATGAAATAGCATTAATTAGAATGATATTTTTTAAACAAGAATTTCAGCTACAGGTTAAATGAAGTTCCTGATTCAAGTTCTGTAAACAAAGTCTACTTAAGTCTGAACTAGATTATTGCAGTAGCTCTCTATTATAAGCTAGTCCAATACTGCTCAGCTACGAATTCAATATGTGCGTGACTAGCTTACATGTCTAACAATTAAAGTAGCTGCAAACGGTGTGAGGTTATGATTCCGTGTGGGCATTAGGAACTGCAGCTGTAATACAGTGTGCTGGGCTTCTCCATGGCGTTCACTTGTAAGGTACTGAGGACATGCAATGTGTGTATTTTGTGTATATAACACTAATTTTATTTTCAGTACCTCCTATGACTCATTTTCTACAAATACTTATTACTTACAAGTTAAATGCGAAGGGTCAAAAGGGTCAAAAGAAAAAGAAAGGATGTTGTCTGCATAGCTCTTCTTCCACAGTTTAGTGCCCGTGTCTGCATTCCAGAGCACAATGTAATTTGGTGGGTGGATAGCGAGCAGCAAGTCTCGGGAGGCATCTTGATTCCATAGCCACTGCACATCTATAAAGAGCAGAAAGGTGAGGGCAAAACCACTGGACATCACTCCAAAGTGCTGGCCACCTTGTTCTTGATACTTTTTAGAGCGCATAACCTTAAAATCTATTATCTCCCCGATTTATGATATAAATTCATTGTAAGGCTAATGCTATATAGAAACAAATTGTTCGGTTCAGATCTAAAGTAACCTGAGATATTATGTTTAAGGAAAATGTGCAATAATCTTTACCAGAAACTATAAACTCAGGATCTGAGACTTTCCTAGTCATGGTCAAGACGTGCACTTCACTAATGCTTTTGTGGAGTTACTTGATAACACTGAAGCTTTTCATATTCAAAACAATAAATATCTTTGCACAACAATGTTGCTTAGTATACAGTACAGAGTTAAGTATTCAATAAATTCTGTAAAAATCACTTGAAAAATTATTCAAGGCTCAGTAGTTAAAGTGCTTGCCCTGCATGCCTGGGGACCTGAGTTCAGATCACCAGAGCACATGTAAAAAGCTGGACACAGTTGCATACATCTCTAATTGCAGCACTGTTATGCCTAGATAAAGGCAGACACAGGATGACTGCTGGAAGCTCACTGGCCAGCTAGCCTGGCTTGTGTGGTAAAGTTCCGGCCTCAAACAAAAGGTGGAATGCCCAAGGCCCGACCTGAGAGTGCTCTCTGTCTTCCATACTGCAGGCACGTGCCTGTACATACACAGGCACCCAAATTCCCCTACTCACATTCCCTCACATCCCACACACATGCATGTGTAGATGTGGTTTTTTCAGCTAAGCAGGAGACCTTCTCAAAGACTTGTGTAAAGAACACTGTAATAATTTTAGAAGAATAACAGTAAAAGAAAAAAGCCAAGCAATTGTTAGGAACATGAGAATAAAAGTTTGTTAATCTCTATTATTAAGTACTGATAGCTATTTCCCTGCAGTCATAAAGACAAATGTACTTGATAGTATATACTTTGGTAGCTCAAGAGTCTCATCAACATAGCTGAGCCCAAAACTGAAATTAATAAGTTTTTCTATAGTATGAATCAGTTAAAATTTAAGGCAATAATGTCTAAAACAATGTTACATTCCTCTCTGTAGACAGGCTAAACACCTTTAAGAGTTACCATGGAAATAACAAAACCAAACACATAGAAAGCAAAACGAGGACAGGAGCATTCTGAGAGTGAGCCAGCAAGCACCTCACCTTGGATAGGCTTGGCGTGCTCTTGGATCTCACACTGCGCGACTCCTGATGCTACGTCCCACACAATGATCTTGCCAGTGGCATCAGCAGATGCCAAGCGCAGGCAGTATGGTGAGCCGATGTTATGGTGATAGTTCTCCCTGGCCCACTTGACCTAGCATGGAGGAGAGATCAAATCACACACACAGTTGCATCAGACGACAATAGACATCATTCTCACAAACATTAACCATTCAGACTTAAAGTTTGGTATGACTAAGTAAAAAACTAGTATTAATTTTGAAGTTCAGATATGTGTACTATTTATTTTTAAATACTGTACTTAAATTAAAAAAAAATCAGAGTGCCTTTCAGATGTGAAAAATGATGCATACCCTAAATATTCTGGTAACATCAGGTATGAAAACAACAAAATCTTTTAAATGTCTTGGTAAAATCCCACACCATCTTGGAAACTTAGTTTTTCTAAAATTGAATTTTGGTCAAACATCTAAAATCCTGAATGGCTAAGAACATATTCCTATATTCTATTCTCCTAATTAAAAAGAAAAACTTAGAGACCTAAAAACTTTTGGAGGAAAAGGAATAATGACCCCCTCAAATCTCTAGCTGTATTCTTTCAGAAAGAATACTTTCCCTAAAACAAAATTTATGTTCCATAATTAAAATTCATATTAAAAATGAAAAACAAAATAAAGCTGAAGAAAATGGATCAGTAGGTAAAATGGATTACATGCTTGCTGCATGTGAGGATCAGAAATCCCCAGCACCCACAAAAATGCTGGTTGGGCATGGTGGCCTGCCTGTAATTCCAAGCAGGGGTGCTCATTCTGAAACAAGCTAAATAACTAGATTTTTCAAACTGATGATGACCTTTCAGATCAGGAAGAGACCCTGCTGCAATACGTAAGATGGAAAGCCACTGAGTAAGACATCCAGTGTCAACTTCTGGACTTGACGTAAATGTGCACACACAGTACTTGTGCTGGCCAGTTTTATGTCAACTTGACACAGGCTAGGGTCATTTTTGAAGAAAAAAACTTCAATGGAGAAAATGCCCCATCACACTGGCCTGTGTTATATTTTCTTGACTGATGATTTATGTGGGAGGGCCCAGCCCACTGTGGATGGTGCCACTCCTAGGCTGGTGGTCTTGAGTGCTGTAAGAAAGCTGGCTGAGCAAGCCACCAGGAGTAAGGCACTAACTAAGCAGTGTTCTTCCATGGCCTCTGCATCAGTCCCTGCCTCCAGCTTACTGCCTTTTATTTCTGACATGATGGGCCACAGCTATAAGATGAAATAAGCCCCTTCCTCTCCAAGTTGCTTTAGCTGTGTTTTATCACAGCAACAGAAACTCTAACTAAAACTGCCCCATGAACACATGGGCCCACACATAAACATGGACATACACATGCACACACAACACACATAAGCATGGCAAATACATTAGAATATAAAAATAAAGCTTGGCCTGTTGATGTGTTAGTAATTCCTGATACTCTGCAGGCTGAGGCAGAAGGACTCCAGGCTCAAGGCCAGCCTGGGCAATGCAGCAGCATCCTGTCTCAAGATTTTAACCAAGTCAAATAAGAGCTAGGTATGCAGCTCAGTGGTAGCACACATGGAAAGCTTGTGTAAATCCTACCCAGCATCACAAGTACAAATTAAAAATAAAATTCCTCCAAAACTCTAAAGTAAATCTGATTAAATTTCCAAACATTAAATATTCAGAATCAGAGGTACAGCTTATAGTTATCACTGTAAACCAGAGCATTCCCCAGCTACTCCCGGTGCTCGTGGTCAGCCTTCCTCTCTCTCAGCACCCTGTTGCTGTATGATGTGTAATCACTTCACTTCTTTTGCTGTTACTAACCCAAGGATAGTCAGCTCCACGGGCAGACCACGGAGGCCTTGAGCTTCTAGTCCCTAACCTCAATATAGATTCCAAATTTATTGTTCAGTGTGCTTGATAGATGAACATCATAGAATTTCCAAATATACAGAAACATTGGTCAGCACATGTGTGTACACATATAGTCACATATAATGAATGCCAAACTAGGAAAGAAAAGTAACACATTATAATAGAATTTATGGAGAAGGCGGAAACAGAAGTTTTCTGAGTACTAATTTAACTGATCTTTAAACTCCTCAGGTGAAACTTTTTAATAAATGTGTCTCTATGTGCATGCTGTGTCTGTGCACATATACATACACTTACATTTGAACATCAGGTGTACTATGCATAGTGTCTACACACAGGTACATTCAATGAACTTTCATTATATGCAGTTTGCAAATGTGAACTCACCTACTTGCTATCATATGTTTACAACCTCAAAGACAATACTTGTAGAGCATTTGCAGACAAGGACAGCATGGTGACTAACATGCTGAGTTGACCAACACATGCATGTGACCAGCTGTGGGAAAACAAGGAATCCTTACTTCAGCCCTCACAGTGCAAATAACTGTCCATCTCAAACATACTTACTGGTATGTTTTCCATAGTTTGGCTTTTTCTTGGCTATCTTATTATTTAAAATGGTCCCTAGCATACTGCTGCTTACTGTAGCTAAATGCAAGAGGTTACAATGTGCCCAAACAGAAAAAAAAAAAAAAAGGGGGGGGGGGGAAGGAGGGAAGTAGTAGTTCTGTTCAGGGATGTAACTGTTGGTAGTGAATTCAATTTAAACAGAAACACAAACACACAGAGGTTATATGAGCTGACTGCTTAGCAGAACCGAGGTGTCAGTATTTCCTAACTCAGTGTCTGCAATAACTGTAGGAACGAGAATTACTCTAAATAATAAGAAGTGTGTATGAATGTACATACGTGCAACACTGAGGTCTATTTACATAAATTCCAAGAAACATAAACATTTGAAATGTCCAGCTATGTACATCAATCTACTGAAAACAGAAAGGAGAATATAGGAAGATACAATTCATACAGAAAAACCAAGGCAAGAATTTCTCATCAGTAATGTGGGTTAGAAGACGGTGAAGTGATATTTTAAAATTACTTCTAGAAAATAAAATTGTCAACCCAGAAGTCTATGTCCTTTGGGAATATTTAAAACAAAACAAAAAGGCAAAATATTTCCTCAGACAAGCAAAAGTTGACAAAATTAATCAACGTATTCAATGAAAGAATTGACAATACTTTACTCAGACAAAAGAAACTGACTATCAAAGCAAAGCTTGAATCTGCACATAATGAAACTACAGAAAAAAAGAAAAAAAAAAAAAAAAAAACAAGAGAAAAGAGAAGGGGGAGGGAGGACAATACTTCCACCCCTGAAAAATTCAGAGTAAAACCTCTCTACTTTTATGAAACCTAATGCTGAAGGACTGGGTGCCATCCCCTAAACTCAGGAAGGAGATAAAAGTAGCACTTAGCATCCTGAGTCACTGAAGTTAGAGGTCCTAGCCAATGCAAAATGGAAAGAAAACAAATTAAGCAAGTACAGACTATCAAATTCAACTGCTTATATTTAGCAGATGACACGATTATAACTATGTATAAAAATCCACCCCAAAATTACTAGCTCTCATAAGTGATCAAGATCATAGGATATAAGCGAATATGTTCTATGATGTATTTTTCTTCAACCTCAAATCACATACAAAAATTAACTTAAAATATATCAAGGACCTATATAAAGAGCTAAAAATAAAACTGTAAATTGTCTTGAGGTTGGAGAAAACAAAGATTTCCTGGATACAGCACAAGTAAATGCAAGAATAAAAGAAAGAAAGAATAAATTATATCAAAATTAAAACCATTTGTTCTTGAAAAGGCACCATCACAAGAAGTAAAAAGATCAAATAATAAGAGAAAATATCTGCAGATCATGTGTCTGATTAGGGGCTCATATTTCAAATACACTGCTAAAGCTCTCAACTTAATAATAAAAAGATAACACATTTCAAAGTAGGCAAAGAATCTGAGTAGGTATTTTTACAAAGATGCACATATAGCCAACAAGAAAATATGTTCATGATTACCCATCAGAAAACCACAAATCAAAACCACAGTGAGACTCACAGCCACAAGATGGTTCAACTTTACATTTTCAGCACCTGGCAGTCGAGTGTTCAAAACTCACGGATGAGTGAGTGAGATGGGAGATGACGGAACTAGCATTTTCAATTACCTTTCAAACAGCCCTAAAACCAGCACTTAACAATTCACTCTGGATTGACATTGCGTGTGTGTGTGTGTGTGTGTGTGTGTGTGTGTGTGTGTGTGTGCGCGCGCGCGCGCATGTGCGTAAATGCTAGGCAACCCTAAGTAACTGTATTTAAAGGCTGTTTGACATTTATACCCATGACTTAATGTGAACCTGATGACACATTAAACTTGAGGCAGACTCTTATGGGACTGACATGTTATTTAACTTACCTTAACAATATCAGCTTTATGTTTTTCTAGAACTTGGAGAGTTTGGGCAGTACTGGAATCGATGACTACCACAAGTGAATGACATCCATACGCAATTAAACCTTGCCAGCCCCTGGCAAAACAAGTGTTGAGATGTAAATACAAAGCAAAGCAAATCAACTTTCCTCTTGCTTTCAAAAACGAATCTTGTTCATATATGCCACTGTTAATAGAATTACTTAATAGTATGACTTAAAGTCAAAGGCTTGTGATACTGTTTTTTATATAACGCCCTAGTTAAGTTTATAAATATTGAGACTCATTTTCACTCAGATGAACAGTTCTAAAAGATATGTACACAGAGCTTTAATGTGCAAGCCAATCTGTGCTATTTTTGTATGCACACGCCTAGTCCTTATTCAGTGTCCAATAACACTTATTTTTATAACAACAGAGAATCCACAATGTGCCTAGGATAGTGACTAGTCTTAGTCCTTCACAACTAGACAATAAACAAACAAATAAGTATGAGAGGTTTTAGCCTCCGTGGCAACATTCCTAGCACCATAACAGCTATAGAATTTTGCTTCCCATTATTAGTTCTTAGAACTCGGGTGTTACTTTACTGTGGAAAGTAAACGGGCTGTTGGAGAGGCATGCGCTTCACGGAAGCCAGGAAAGATAAAGGTGGGAACAGGTGACAGGACAGAGTCTGGGGAACTGTTGAATGGATGGATCTAAGTGAAAAAGAGGAGTATGAGCGAGTAAGAAAGTCAGGACCAGGAAGTGGTAGGGAGACGGAATGGAGAGAAGCCCTCCCAGGTCCAGGCTGGGAAAAAAGGAAATGGGGGCAAGTAAAGGAATGAGATGCAGAGAAAAGAACACAAGAAGGAAACTGTTTGCATCGAGGACCTGTCCACTCGGGGCATTTGGGACTTCTATAACAACAAAAATGTCTCAGCTAAAAGAAAATCTGCCAGCTGTGGAAGGCCAGCCGCGGTCCAGGCGAGGGGGACCGGAAGCACCCAGCTCTTCCCAGTCCCCTCGCGACCCGCGGCTAAGACCAGCGGCCGGAAGCGCTGCCCTCACCAGTCCACCGCCGCCTTGTTGTGCGCGTTGAGCGCCCCGGTGAGGGTGCGCGCTGACACCTTGAAGTTCACGTTGTAGGGTAACATCGCGGCGGCACTGCGGCCCTCCCCACCGCCAGGCAGGAAGCGAGACGCGCAGTTCCTCCGTTCCAAACTCCGGGTAGCGGCGTCTGCGCCGCTGTTAGGTTCCGTGGGATTCCCTAGTTCCTCTTTACAGGAGTCCGTCTTCTCTCCAGGATACAGGTCTTCTAGGTTCCTCCCTTTCAGAGTTCCGAGACTCAAGTGAGTCCCATGCCCTGAGCCTGCTGGAGCTACGTACAGGAGAAGGGTTCTGCTAGTAGTCGCATCTTTCAGTTTCACTTATAATTAGAACAGACCATGACACGAAATTCAGGCTATTGAAATATAAATAAAAGTTGCTCTAGTAAACACTGAAAAGTCTCTCTCTGTGTGTGTGTGTGTGTGTGTGTGTGTGTGTGTGTGTGTGTGTGTGTCGTGTGTCTGTGTCTGGGCACTGAACCCAGGGCATTGCATACATGTGAGGCAAATGCTCTACTTGAGTTAATATTCATCCCCAAGTTATTTTTGTTGCCTTGTGGGAGCAAGCAGGCACTCACTCTGTAGTTCAAGCTGCTCTGGAATTCACTATCCCCTGCCTCTGTCTCTCCAATGATATGAATATAGCTACCTTGCTAAGCTCTAAGGGTTGTTTTAAAATGAAAAAAGTCCATAATTTTCATTTGCCAAATTATTTACATACTAATATTTATATTTTCCAGTTTTTGTATAAAGATATAATGTGTATATATATATATATATATATATATTCTCATAATAGATATCTTCTTAATCCTTTTCATTCAGCATTCATTTATTAATCATATCATGTCATCATTGAAATGATTTAATAGTTTTTAAAGATTTATTTTCTTTTTATGTGTATGTGTACTCTCAATGACTTCATGGGCCAGAAGAGGGCATCGGATCCCCTGAAACTTGAATCATAGACAGTTGTGAGCTGCCATGTGGGTGCTGAGAAGTGAAGCCAGGTCCTCTGTCAGAGCAGCCAGTCCTCTTAAAAACTGACTCATATTTCTTCAGTGCACAACTAGGTTTTTGTTTTACAGTTACATTTCTCTAAATTTAAAATAAGTAAATGTTCACTGTGTAAAAATATAGAAAGCTCAGATATGAATAAACACACAAAGTTGTTTAAATGTCTATATATCTTTAGAAATACACATACATTACTTTTACAAATTCAAGGAAATATTCATCACTTTTTACTCTTTCACTTTAGTAATTTGATGTAATATTTCCCAATCTTCCTTTATTATATTCACCCTCTATCTTTTTATTACAGAGATCTAATGTTTTTAATGGGAAGATGCGGCTTTTACCAATGCAAGGTCAGGCTACCACGGCATTCTAGTGTTCTTTAAGATAACACGTCTGACGATAGGACAGGTGCCAATTACAGAAAATAAAGGAAAGGAGGACTTTCTGGAGGCCCAGGTGATCTCTAACTGGGAGGAGAGCCAGATTCCAGGCCCTAGAGCATTTTTTTTCCTTTCTTTAACTCTGCCTCTCCTGCCTATTCTCACATGGAGGCTCCTCCACAGTGTGGTTCTCTCACAGCATCTACCCCAACTTCTCAGAGTCTTTAGAGGACCTGATACTCCAACCTCACTCTGTCTTCCCTAGCCCTTTGCTACTTCCACTTGCTGGACATCTGGGTGATTCCCTAACTCACCCCCAGACCTATGTATCTGGCTCACAACATAGAGACAAGTGACTGCCAAGTATACCGATTACTGAGATTTGGCTCTGATTCTCTAAAGATGCTCTTTTGAGGTAAAATGAATTGCCCAGGGGTTCCCAGCCAAATGAATCAATGGAGTAATACCTGAATATGCCACGTGCCAGGTTACTCATGTTTGTTTCATTAATGCAGAGGCTTTTAATAGAAACTAGAGAATGAAAACAATAATTAATTTTCCACTTTCGTAGAAGAATGCAGCAGTTATGAAAATTAATTCCCCCTGAGAATCGGGCTTAAATATCCCTCATGTTTTCTTTAAAGGGGGAAACTACTAAGATTCTTGCATTGTGGTAGAAAAGAACACCTACAGAACTTGCTGATTTGAGTAAGAATACTATTTATTGAGAAGCAGTGTGATAAACAGAAATTGTCTCTTGTTATTTTATGTTATATACATATCATATATGACATATTTATACACTATAGATATACTTTATATTTTATGTGTGCATGTAGGTAAAAATCACAAATGTGAATCACAATGAAAAAATAGCTTATTAAAAAATCACAAGTGTGAATCACAAATACAAAAACATGCCTTTTGAAGTGTTTTAGTTTCTCCTATAACCTGTTGTGCTGGCAAGCCAACAGCAATTTTTTTTTTCACTGTTCCCCTTCCAAGTCCTGTTACTCCTGGCTGACTGTTCTCTGGAAGCCCTGGAGTAGAGGATATGAGTCACTGCCAAGAGTCCCAGAAGAACAGGCCGAAAGAGCAGCCCCTATTGAAGACACTTATGTTGTCTAAGGCTGCGGAAGCCATCATTGTCCAGCTCTATTCGGCCCTTCTGAGCAGTGCTTACATGGTAATCTGCTCACATCAGAGGAGGTTGGATTGCAGAATTGATTCCAGTTCATTGACCCACAGCATGGGCAGTAAGTGTCTCAGCATACCTTTTGGTGTTTGGGGGTGGAGATAATTAGGAAGCCTCAGTTTTTAAGCTGTGGTGGGATTGCCTATCCCTGAGCAGTACCCGATCTTCTGTAAAAGAGTTCTAGGAGCAGATGGCATTTCTTTCATTTCTGAAAGCCACAGGGAATCCCTAGGATCTGCTCAGAGTTGTCCTCCGGGCACTCCCCTTCTCCTCCACTGCATCCATTCTCACCCATATCACTGGGCATCTGCTGGGTATAACATTCAGACCCATCTATACTTCACATGCCTGACAATTGTTGGTGGGAACATAGCCAGAGAGTAGACAAATAAATAGAAAGGCTGGTATAGGAATCAGCACCACTTTCTCCAGTGAAGTCAGTCACCAGTGGGAAGACTGGGGGCTTGAACAGGAATGGAAGGGGGTGAACTAAAACTAAAGTTGCGGTCAAGCAACTGTTTTCAGATTTAGTTTAGGGCCTCACTGCTCCTCAGCTGAACACTGGCTGCTGCTGACCCCATCACTCGAGAGCATTGCTCTTCCTAATGCAGACCTCATCCCACATCACTGGACTCTATTTTACAGTAGCCACCAAAAAGAAACTCTGACCTTCAAGGCACTAAGTGTGAGGTACAAACACCTGCAAGGCTGGGCTTGGCCATGAGTGTGGCCTTCCTACAATACAGAAAATATGCTTGGAACCTGGGCAGTACAAAATGTGAAATATATATTATGGTCTGTTCCCTTGGATGCCCATAAATGCTGCTTTCTCTTTACACTTCCAAATAGTCAATTCCTCCTAACAATTTCATTTCTTTCCTGACATAAGCTGAAATAGCAGCCTAGTTTAGGAGAGACTCATTAAAATCCACAATCTATTGGGTTGAACCACGTCAAATTGCCATTTCTATGCATCAGAAAAAGTGGCTGAACATCATCATTGCCACATGATACTACCCAACAGTGGGCTCAGCCCCAGGTTTTCTTGCCTACTAAATTAAGAGTGCTGGATAGGATGGTGGGTTACAAAGACTAGAGATGACACGAGCATTCTTTTTACTACCACCAGGATGGAAGTTCCTAGAAAAAAGATAAAGCTGAGTGGGCTGCTATAATGCATATAGCAAGTCACTGAGCATGACACTGGCAAAATCAGGGTGAGCGGGAAAAGCAAAGCCAAGTCCAGAAAAGAGAGCCCATCTCTCTGAGGGAAAAAAAAATCTGCCTCCATGCTGGGAAGAGTCTAGTTAGGCTATTGCAGTCCCCACGGGGACTTTAGGTTTGGTTGCTGTGTGATAAGATTGGACAACCAGGTATAACATGGCCAAGGTCATCTTTAAGAAGTCTATGTCATAAGAGCTCATGTAGCCTCTGCTTCACAGACAAGATCTGGAGTGGCTTACAAAGATAGCCTCAGGGTCTTCTCAGCTCAATTAAACCTCTCTAGATGACCAATCCTCATTCAGAAAGACAAATGGGATGGACATCGGAAGAGAAAGAAAACAGGGAACAGGACGGGGGCCTACCACAGAGGGTCTCTGAAAGACTCTACTTAGCAGGGTATTAAAGAAGATTATCATAACCAAACTTTGGGCAGAGTGCAGGGAATCTTATGAGAGAAGGGGGAGATAGAAAGACCTGGAGGGGACAGGAACTCCACAAGGAGAGAGAGAGAGAAGAAAAAAAGGCATAGGGATTTTTCCTGAGATTGATAATCCAACAAAGGACCATTCATGGAGATAACCTAGAACCCCTGCACAGTTGTAGCCAATGGAAGCTCAGTGTCTAAGCAGATACCCTAGTAAGAGGAAGAGGGGTTATTTTTGACATGAACTCAGTGGTCTGCTCTTTGATCACCTCTACCTGAGTGAGGAGCCGCCTTACCAGGCCACAGAGGAAGACAATGCAGCCACTCCTGATGAGACCTGATAAGCTAGGGTCAGATGGAAGGGGAGGAGGACCTCCGTATCAGTGGACTGGGGGAAGGGCATTGGTGGAGAAGAGGGACTGTGGGTGGGGTTGGGAGTGGATGAGGGAGGGCTGTACAGTTAGAATATAAAGTGAATAAACTGTAGTTAATAAAAAATAAATTAAAAAATATAAAACCTCTCTAGAAACATATTCACAGATACACCCAGAGATTTGTCTCCTAGGTGATCAAAGCTAGAGGTTGCTATGAGGATACAGGTAAGCCAGCCCCTACCCTAGTCTCTTGGCATTGTTCACGTGTGTGCCTGTGTGTGTATGCACACACACACACACACACACACACACACACACACACACACACACACATATATATATATATATATATATATTTCAAAACACTGCTAAAGAAGGAAAGTTGATTCGGGGACAATTTTTATGAGCCAGTCATTAAGGCCCAGAGCTTTACATCTGTCATCCCATTGAATTCTTATGGTTCATAATTAACATGGTTCATAGAAGGGCTAATCAGCTAATGCCTCAGGTAGACAGAGACGCTCTGTCCAGGAAAGTTGACTTGAACGACTATGACTATGGAAGCTTCTGAACAGGAGATCCACTTAGCAACCCCGCTGCATAATTTGCACTCCCAGGAGAGACTGGGGCCCTTCAGTTGTTCTGATTACAGAACACTTCCGCTTTGGGAGATGTCTGTCTGCTTTCTTTTATTTCCATGTCACTCCATCAGTCTAAACCAATCTAAACCAGAGGAAAAAACTAATGTATTTATTCCCTTCATGGGCCACAGAGTGGTTAATTTCTTTCATGTCACCTTATAGCAAAGCTGACAGCCCTGATAAAATAGTCCTTCTTCCAATTTTTCATCCCTGAAAGCAGCCATGTCTTATAATCCTAAGTCTAAAATTATTCATTAAAATCGCCCAGAGTATTTGTGTGTTTGCTCTGTCATACTGTGATGAAGACTGTGACCAAAAGCAATGTGGTGAGGGAAGGGCATATTTGGCTTCCATTTCACAGTCCATCACTAAATGAAGCCAAGGCAGGAACTCAATCAAGCTGGGCAGGAACCTGAAGGCAGGAACCGAGACAGAGGCCATATGGGAGTGAGTTTACTGGCTTGTTTCTCATTGCTTGCTCAGCCTTCTTTCTTACAGATCCCAGGACCACCTGCCCATGGAGGTGGGGTCACCATCCACAGTGGGCTGGGCCCTCACACATCAATCATTAATCGAGAAAGTTCCCCCACAGACTTGCCTATGGGCAACCTTGTGAAGGAAATTTCTTTATCAATGTTTCCTCTTCCCAGATGACTCTAGCTTATGACAGGTTGACAAAAAGCTAAGCAGCACAGTGCTTTTGAGGACTGTGTTGTGAAGATGGATTTGTGCTCTTGAGTGTAAAACCCAACTTATGTGTGTTCAGCATCCATCCATGTATAGGAAGACATTTCCAGGATTTATGGCAACCCAGACAGTATGGTCATCTGACATGCAGTGACCCGGAGCTCCCAGGACATAAACAAGAAAAAAGGTTCTGGGATCCTAGGACTCAAAGACAGCCTCTTTGTCATAGAGATGAGGAGTCTCTAGGGAAGGCACATGTGCATACTAAACATCAGTATAAGGCTCTTTCATGGACCATCCCCTTCAGTAGAGTTCTGGACTCTGTGTTCAGACCATGAATGACTGGAGTTTATGCTTAGGAGATTGCCAGTTTGGCTTGGATAATAGCTTTATCCTAGTAACGTCAGAAAAAAAAATGTTGCTGCTGTTATTATTACTGCTTCAAATTCTTGTGTAAGAATTTACAGAAGGATTCAGAGTCTCTTTATGCAGAAAAACAAGAGCTGGCTTCAAAACAGGCATCCAAAAGTTACTGACTTAGAACAAAAGGAAGATTCATTCTGATGAGGAAGTAAAGAACCAAACTGAGGCTAAGCATTATGTCTCACTGAGATGGTTTATGCAGACTGTCAACATGACAGGATCTAGAATCATTGTGGAGACACAGCTCTAGGCGTATCTGTGAGTGATTTTCTATATAATGTGGGCTTTGGTGGGAACACCCACCCAAAATGTGGGTGACACCTTAGCCCTGAGATCCAAGGGCTGGCTCACAGCCTAAACTGTGAACTGAATGTTGAGCAGCATTCGCTGCTTCCTGTTTCCTGACTGGGCGCAACAGGATCAGCTGCTTAGCGCTCTGGTTACCAGAACTTCCCTGCCACGGTGACTGTGCCTTCAAACTGTGGAGCAAACTAAAGCTTTTCTTGCTTAAGTTGCTTTAGTCACAGCAACAAGAATAGTAACGATGGCACACACAAACCCTGGTGCAATGGCTAGTTGGGACTTAAAGCTGGCTGAATGTAAGCCTGGAAGAAAAGGCAGCATGAAGGTGGCCACCTCAGAGGACAGGAGAGCTACACAAAGACAGGTTTGGCCTGATGACAGACATCATTGATGCCTTCACGCAGTCATTTCCAAACCTACCGTGGGCTTTTCACACTTAAAAAAATAAATCCATTGAGTTTATTTATTTTTTTTTGGTCTATTTTTGCAAACCTGTTCAATAGTGCACACCAGCTAATTTTTGAAGTTCTAACACCCTAAAAGAACTCCCGGACTTCATGGCATCCGTGTTTTGTTTTGTTTTATTCACTAATCTACTTTTGATCTCCCCTGTGCCAGACATGGAATCACAATGTGTGACTTTTGAAGTTGGCTTCTTTTCTTTAGCATGTTTGTGGAGGTTTGTCCACATAGCATGTGTCAATACTTCCCATATTTTTGTGTCCAAATTGCACTGAGTGGCAGCACCACATTTGCATATCTGTCTTCCTTTTTTGCTGATTAAAGGTCTACTTTATCAGTGTACAAGCATGCACAGGCAGGTGGGCAGGCCCCATGGAGCTTGTGGAAGTCAGAGGCAACTTTAGGAATCAGTTCTTTTCTTCCACTGTGGGTTCCAGTGATTGAGCTCAGCTCCTCAGACTTACAAGGCAAGTGCCTTTACCCACAGAACCATCCTCACAGCTCTTCATTTACCCACAGAACCATCCTCATGGCTCATTTACCCACTGAACCATCCTCATGGCTCTTCATTTACTGATTAATGTTTTGAAGATTCGTCAGGTTGTTTTCCAAATGGATCACACCGTGATACATTTTACTCACTAGTGTATGAGAATTGTAGTTTTTCTTTCACATTCCCAACTCTTGTTATCTTCTTTTTCATTATAATCCTATTAGGGGGTATGAAATGATATTACATTGTAATTAGCTTTCAAAATTTTCTCCTACTCTGTGACATCTTTTCACTTACTTGATACGCCTATTAGTCTTGCTGGAATTCAACTCATTTGTTTTTGTTTGGCTTCTTATATGCTAAACCAACTTTTAATTTTCAGGATAAATTAAACTTGGTCATGGTAAATAATTCTTTTACATGTTGCGGGATTCAATTTACTAAATGTCTGTTGTTAAAGAGTTCACATTCAAACGCATGAAATATATTGGTTAGTAGGTTTCTCTTCTTATAAGTCAAGATTTAATAGGAGGAAAATACTAGTCCCCAAAAATGATTTGGGAAATGTTTCAATCTTTTCTATTTGGGAAATCTTGTCTTCAATTGTCTAAATGTTTAACAGAATCACCATTATGGTTCTTCAGCCTTGTGTTTTCCTACTGGGAAGGTTTTGTATATAAGCCGTTTGTGCTTGTTATTGATCTATTCAGATTTTCTTTTTCTTCTTGAGTCAGTTTTCCTTGGTTGTGTTTTAGGAATTTATCCATTTCCTCCAAGCTATCTAGTTTTTTGGCATGAAATTATTCATATTATCCCTTACTATCCCTTTTATTTCTATAAGTAATAATATTGCCTCTTTCGTTCCTAGTATTAATGATTGTAGCTTTCTCTCTTCCTCTTTCTCCTCATCTTCTTTCCACTTCCTCTTCCTCTTTCTCCTCTCTCCTCTTCATTTTCCTCCCTCCTTCCTTTCTTCACTTTCATCTAGCTAAAGGTTTGCCAGTTGTGTTAATTTGTTTAACTAGTGAATTTTATGCCCAACAGTTATTCCTTGCCTTGGGCAGATACAAAGTTAAATATTTGCCTGGAATTTTTTTCAACAAAACATCCTGGGCAAAAACGTTTTTACACTGGGGAAATACTAAACCAGGTCCAATCCACATTTTCTAAAGTGAGATCTTTTCAAAGAGGCAAAATATTACTATGTTTAGGTATGTGCCTTGTATCCCTCATCTCTCCAAGACTTTAAACATGAATGGGTGTTGGATTTTGCCAAATGCTTTTTCAGCAAGGAGAGCAACAGAACAGAATCTGGGCACAGGGGTCTTTTCTAAGACTGTTACTCCAACCAAGGATCATGCATGGAAATAACCTAAAACCCCTGCTCAGATGTAGAACATGGCAGCTCAGAATCCAAGTGGATTCCCTAGGAAGGGGAACAGGGACTGTCTCTGACATAAACTCAGTGGCAGGCTCTTTGATCACCTCCTCCTGAGGGGGGATCAGCCTTGTCAGGCCACAGAGGAAGACTATGAAAGACAGTTCTGATGAGACCTGATAGGCTAGGATTAGATGGAAGGGGAGGAGGACCTCCCCTATCAGTGGACTGGGGGAGGGGCATGGGAGGAGAAGAGGGAGGGTAGGATTGGGAGGGAATGAAGGAGGGGACTACAGCTGGGATACAGAGTGAATAAACTGTAACTAATATAAAAAATAAAAAAAAGAACTTAAGTAATAAGAGAGGTACCTCCTTGCTATGGTCTGTGTGCATGTGCACTCCCAAATTAACGTGTTAGAAACTTGATCCCTAATGAAATGGTGTTAGGAGATGTTTAGTTCATGAGAGCTGCACCCCATGAGTGGATCAATGCTGCTGTGAAAAGGAAAGTGAAAGCGGCTCACTCTCTCCTGCCTTGTGTTATACCATAGAAAGACACGGTTATAAACCACTTGCCATATACCGACACCTTTATCTTGTACTTTTCAGCTCCCAGAAGAAAGAAAAAAAATGCATTCCTGTTCTTTATAAATTGTCCAGACTCAGACATTCTGTTAGAGTAGCATGAAGCTCTCTGGTGGTTCCAGTCTGGGGCTGGGAATAGACTGTGTTATAGTCCAGGAAGCTGAGCGGCTGGATAGTGGGAAGGTGATTAGGCCAAGTTGAATGCCCTCAAGCTCCCTGTCTTTCACCAGTTCAACTGTATTTCTTCAGTAAATATTGTAGTGTGTGATTCAGGGCTTCATTTAGTCCCCAGGAAGCTGAAGAAGAGGACTCAGTTTTGCTTCTCACTGTAGTTATCAAGAGCAGACGGAAGCCTGAGGGCACCTACATGGTTTGTTGTTTTGTTTTACTTACTAACTAACCTCCTTCTTATATTTTGAATGAAATTGAAGGTATCATGGCTGATAGTTTGATATAATTTAATTGGCAATATTTTAGTGACTGAAATGATGGCACATATTTGATTAAACATTATTTGTGTCTACAACTTCACTTTTTGCATCATTTATCTTAAGATACATTTTTTTTTCCTTCTTAAATGAGTCAATGGCAAGTGTCTGTTCCAGAGACAGAGACAGCCACCAAAAGATCTGAACTGAGACACTGGGCCTCTTAGATATGCTGATCACCAGCAAGCATTGTCAGGGACTGTCACCATGCCTTCTTCTCCTATGGGAGGTGATACATCAGCACTGGACCTGACCCAGGCCGCTTGGATTCCCACCCCTGCTCTTTCCTTCCCAGCAGGATCTTTCACTAATCATACAAACCTGCAGGACTGAGAGTATAATAACAATCCTAGTCCAATAAAGACTAAGGCGGTTTTTCTAAAACATATGGCACTTTTAGCAGAGATTATTCTAATGGTCACACATGCATTACCCAAGCAACACCTCAGTATTTCACTAAGCAGATAATGTTTTCAATTTTTTTGAATCCTTTTCGAATGATTCTCAGAGGAAGTCTCCATTTCATATAAGCATCTCCTCTGATTCTATCAATGTCCTTGATGTAGAGAGCAGGGATGGGTCTGATTTACTGAGAAAGCAAAACACATCTTGGTAGCAGAAGCTGACTCTAAAGTGAGTAAAGAGCCTTAGTGGTCTCAACCAGATACCTTACCTCACAAACCAGGACATGAGGAAAGGAGATGTCATTTACAATTATTCCATGACGACAGGCATCACCTGGACACATGCCACGCCCCTTGCCTCATTCTCATGGTCCAGAGAAGCAGAAGGAATCAAATGCTGCAGCAAGTGTCTCAGCAATGTGTCATATGCCCCCAGCCTAAAGGTGCCCTACCTTCATGAGCTGGCCAACAGGGTCTATCCCAAGGGCTCTTGCTAGCTTATTCTGCCCTCCACATAGGTGATCCCAGCACTGCCATCTTGGGTCAGGCTCATCTGGAAGCTTTTGCTCTGCAAATAGATTTGCTGTTGCGTTTGAAAATTCATCGTTGGAATGTGGCAAGTCAGGGCCTGTTTACCATTACTTTTGCTAGCAGCCTGAGAAGCTGTCTATCTGTCTCAGTCATTTTTTTTCCCCATAGGTATAAATTGAAGTACATGGAGGACGGGACTTCTGGGTGGTAAAGAAGGTGGGTAGGCATGACACCTGGTTTCGATGTGTGCCAGTTACAATAACTCTTTCAGTTACAGCCATAAGACAGGTGGCAAGTTACTCTACCGCTGACATATCTAAAGTTCAAGGACAACATGAACAGTATGTTTACTGTAACTATTTCTAACTAGAATAATTCTGCACCAAGATGACCAGATGGGTGCGTTTGTATCCCCCCTTTCTTCCATTCACATCTAAATGTAAATGAGGAGAAAGTTTTATGGTAAGACATCCATGAATACACCCTCCTCCAATCAGGAAGAGATTTCTTCACAGATTTTAATTAGCAGCAGTAATTGCCCATGGCCTAGTTTCCAATTTACCATAACTCACTAGGGCATGGAATTCCCCCTCCCCCATATTGGGGAAGGGGTTCCCCTTCACAGTGCTCTGTCTCTGGGGGAAAACCAAATATCAAGCAATAAATTAAACCATTACCTGGTCTTATGTGGTTTTGTTGTTGTTTTGTTCTGGTCTGTTCTGCTTTGTTTTTTTATTTTTAATTTCTCTCAAAATCAAATCTTCTGGTTAATCCATGAGCTTGGGGAGGATAACAGAAGATAACTGTGTCAGTAGGGGTAGGAAGTATAAACCTAGGTGTGGACTGTTCGCGGAGTAAAGGCATGGGCATCAGAGAGGCTACAGGAGGACCAATGTCTTTAGAAAGGAATTTGGTGTCTCTTGGTTTAGAGGTCATGATACTGATAAAAATAAACCCTTAGGTCGTGACCTAGGGCATATCACTCATCCCATCCCTCTAATTCTTCAGTTAAAATGAAAATGAATGTATTTGTGTTGTGCAGGCAATTCAGCTGGCCTTCCCTTAAGGACCTTTAGGGTCCTGACAACGTCCTATGTCAGTATCCATGTCCTATGACATCATCTGGGCCAGTACATAGTGACCTGTTGGCCACCCCTTCCCCTCGCTCCCTTGCTCTTTCCCTCTCTGGCTTTCTCTCCTTTCTCTGTAGGGGAGTCCTCTCCTCCCTACCGTGTCTCTCTCTTTCCTTTTCCTCTCCACCTCTCCACCTCCATCCAATAAATCCCTTTCATATAACATCTGTTGTGTGCTTGGCATCATTTTAAAATAAATACTAACAAATGTGCCATGGGTCGCCCTTTCCTTCAGATCCATTGTGGCAGCTGTGGGCATGGAGCCTCATCCTCTGACAACCACAGAGAAGGATGGATCATCCCTTCTCCTTCTGAGAGCTTCTAATGGGGTTTGCTCTGTCACTGAAATTGTACTTTTCTTTGCTGTGGTCCTAAACAATCCATCTCACTCTCAGAAACAGACTCCTTTCTCTTTAAATATAGTAAATCGGACTGACAGTACAACAGGCTATACTACAGTCTGATAGGGACCCTGGGCTGGGAGTAGAGATAGCCAGAGCTTGCCAGGTATTCATTGCAAACCATAGAGGACTTCTGGAGTCAGGGGGAAATGAAGGTCCCTGGTTTGCAAATTGGCCCTCAGATGGCCTCTCTTGCATCCCATATTGGTTTTTCCTTCCACTCTCCCTCACATCCCAGCCTACCCTTTCCTCACCATCCACAATTCATACGTGGTCTTGTGGAATCCCCTAAATTCTGAACTTCATTCTGGGAAGTTTGGTAAAGGGTGTCTGTTTCTGTGGGTCCTGCTGGTCAGCTGAAGTCAGAAAGCTGAGAGAGGCCTCAGCATGCCGCAGTTCTGGTCCCTCTAGCTTGTTCTCTACTTGCCATGATCTTGAAGAGAAAGACATCATTTCTAATAATTCTCCCACGTTGGGCTTCACTGGAAAAAGTTGAAGTCAGTCATCTCTGGATAGCCAATCTTTTCACACCATCAATGAAGACAGGCTCCTTTTTCTCAGCGGGGGTTCTGACATCTCCCCTGATCTGGGTAATTTCAGGTCTT
Source organism: Psammomys obesus (assembly GCF_907164565.1). Taxonomy (NCBI): domain Eukaryota; kingdom Metazoa; phylum Chordata; class Mammalia; order Rodentia; family Muridae; genus Psammomys; species Psammomys obesus. Next base: position 1,277,827 of record NW_026590767.1, on the reverse strand, counting down.
ATAAGGAGGTCACAAGGCCCTCAGGGTAGATTACAGTCCAGACAGTCCTGATAAGGAAAGATACAGATACAGTCCTACAGATAAGGAAAGATAAGATACAGTCCTGATAAGGAAACTACTCTGGCAAGCACCTTGGAATTCTTAGAAATGCCCCACCCTCAGAAGGATCTTAGTCCACCAGTGACCTTCAGTTGTACTTGGAGATGGGAGGGCCATAGGATAATTAAGGCCTGTATTTTCCTTCTTGTGATAGGTCCATTAAACATTCCTGACCTCCTAACCTCAGTGGATCAAACACAGTCACCCTGGAAACCCCTCCTCTGCCCAGGGTTTATATTGCCCTTGATTTCAAAAGAATAAAGGTACTCAGGTTTGCTCTTTTCAAGACTGTCTGAGATTCATCATTCATCCCCTGCTGGGTCATGTCTGGCCTGGGCCTCACCAGGCCTTTGTCTTGGCTGCAAGCTGACCAGGCATGGGCCTTGGCTCACACCTCTGCGGTGCTCAGCACAGCAGCTTGACCGAGAACTGTAACACTTTGGTATCACATTGGCTTTGGAATACCAGGGCTTCCATGGGCGATCTCCTGCTAAAAGTGCTATACTGAAACACTCTGTGGAAAACCTTTTCCACCCTCCAGCTTAGTGCACTTAGGGCTCACCATTTAACGGAACTCTCGTTCTCCATTTGGAAGCCTGACTCCAGGACCCCAGCTGAGATCCAGGGCCCAGCCGAATGGAGAATGACACTCCTATAAATTGAAGACACTCAATGTAGAATGTCCAGAAATTGACATTTAAACTATGCTTAAAACACATGCTTTACAGTTTGGAGACACGTCTCCATGCAGGACTCGTGGTGGTGAGGACAGGGGGAGTTGAATTTGGAGCAGGAGCCCAGTCTTGGAGGAGAGGGGCCTCCTGGTAGCAGAAGTCCCCCACGGTCACAGTCACCGGCTACTGCTGTGACAGGGAAGTTGTGTTTTAGAAAGCCCTTGCCAGCAAGTCCCAGAAGGTCTCTCTTCATTATTTGCATGATCTTGATATAATTCTCCTCAAATCAATCTACTTAATTACTGACCCAGCTAATAGAGAAATCAAAATAAATCCCCAGAAGCCATGGCTGTGCTACGTCAATATATACATGCAGAGATATGATTTCAGAAGAAAGCACTGAGTTTTGACTAATTATAGCAACTTCTCTTATGAGATAAACAACCTTGTTTCATCAGGCCAGGGCTGCTCCATTGCTCAGCTAAACAAGCTGGTTAAAGCAGCTGATTTTCCTGCTCATGGTCAGGTGATATGTACTCAAGCAGTGACTATGTGTAAAGCAGGACACGTTGGAAGTCCAAGTACTTTAAAAGAGGTTTCCCCTTCATCACCAGAAATGTTTGATCTTGTTCATACTGCTATCACACCAGTCCTAAAGTACAGTTGCATTTAAAAACATCATCAGATCTGGCCCACGGCAATGAAGATTCCTGTTTCACAGATGGAAAAACAGAGGTGCTCAACATATTATGAAAGTGTGATGTGGAAACTAGAGGGAAACAGTGCCATCTCTAACTCAGTCTCAGAGATGCAGGCTCCAGCCCCATCTGTCCGTTGATATGTATAAGGATGCCTCATTTGGCATCTGCAGGTCTAAGACAATCACCCCTCAGCTGATGGCCTGGACCCCTGGGGTGTTCAGCCTGGCCATCCGTGCCTTTTTGATGAGTAATTATCGGCGAACATTTGGCTTTGTGTTCTTTGGTTTTGAAATTGCAACAGCACGCTTTTCTCTCTAATTAGCAATCACCACCTGCTGTTAGGAGTCAGCCCAAAGGATCTGGCTGGTGCTGTGTCTCCATGCCAGGCTCAGTGAAGCAGAAATGTCTTCTTCCCTCGTTCCAAGTGACACCTCCAGCCTGCCCTTCTTCATCTCTGCATCTTTTCTATGCATCAAAAGTCACAGAGAGAACTCTGAGGAGGCCTGGCATCCAGACAGCCAAGACCATCTTGCTGAGAAAAATTACTTGGGGCTTGAAGACTTTGGCTACTTTGGTTTTTCTGAATGAGTCATTCCAGCCTGGGATTTTTATCTATTGATCTATCTTTTAGTTTTTATCAATTACCTAGCTATTGTCTATCAATCATCTATCTATCCATCATTCTTTTTTTTCCTCTTTTGACATAAAAAGTAACATCATAAAATTCACTCTTTAAATTGTAGAATTCCATGTATTTTTATATCCTCAGAGTTGATCAGTCATTGCTTCTGAATTCCAGAAGACGTTCATGGCCCTCAGAAGATGCCCTGTGCCTATGAGCAACCATTCCTCATTTGTTTCTATCTCTCCATCGCTCAGCTCCTGACAACTGTTGATCCACTGCTGTCTCTGTGGCTTTGGGCATTTCCTTTCTAAAACTCTGCTGAGAGGTTCAGTTGCCACTTGTCCACTAAGTCATGAAAAAGGAGAAATGACAGCCCAGGGAAAGGGGTGAAAGCCAGAGCTAGGCAGTGCTACATGCCAGACTCTTAATAGATGGAAGTGATGTAATCACATGGTCACGTGTTACTCAGCTACAGGGATACCGTGTGAGAACTGCATCAGTGTGTGCTTTCATTCCTGTACAAGCATCACAGAGTAAATTGACACAAACTAAGATGGCTACAGTTTCATCTTAGGAGATACTAACTTACAGGATGTCCTTTACTATTGGACTATTAGCTGCCCTTGAAGAGAGAGGATGATAGAACCTGGGTGTGGTGGTACAGGAGTGTCTGAAGTTAGAGGACATCTTGGGCAAAACTGACAAGCAATCACCTACAGAAGGTATAAGGAAATCTCGCTGTCAGGGATAGGCTACCAATGTGTATATCTACATCTACATATAATATATATATATATATATATATATATATATGTATATATATATAGTGTGTGTGTGTGTCTTATATATTATAACATTTATATAGTAATATATTATATATATTATATAATATATTAAGATATGTTATATATCATGACTCAGACCAAAGCTCATTGTAGTCTTTAGGCTCTAGGGGGTGCAGAAGTGCCGCTGATGTCACCGTGCGTGGTTTGCTTGCCAGCTACCACCTGCAAGGGGTCAGGTATTGAATTCAGAGTCCATTCCTTAGGTACACCCTCCTGCCACACTGGTCAGTTAGAACACAGACACTTTCAAAAGTCAACATTCACTTATTCTACATAAGACAGTAATCTAAGAAAAGGCAAAAGAACCACCAGCCCAAGCAGGGGCCTGAAAAGTCAAGCAGAGAGCTGCAGTGTTAGACGAGTTCACTCTGAAGTTAGGACTCAGACTTGCATTGATTCTGTCCACCCTCCATTCTGTTCAGCATGGCACAGAAAGTTCTAAGTCTGTTCAGTAAAACAAGAAAAAAAAAAGTGACTTACGAAGACAGAAATGAAAATCCCATTAATTGTGGTCAAATTTCTGTTGACACAAAAAGTTGGAGTGTGTCAGAAAAGCCTATGGAAAGATAGAACAGTTCTGAATAATTGATGGACAAAGGATCAATATGGAAACTGTTGCTGTTTTATGTTCGGGGGAACGATTAGAAAATGTAACTGAAAGTAGACTTTGGAGCTGGGGAGTAAGAGTGTTTGCTGTGGAAGCCTGAAGCCCTGAGTTCAGGTCTCCAACGTCAGGATTAAAAGCAATTGAACATGGCCATGTGTGTGCACCTGTCATCCCGCACTGGGTACGGGAGTGCAGAGACAGGAGCACTAAGGGGCTTGCTGGTCGGTTGCTGGTCGGTTCGACTTCTAGCAAAAGCCAGCAAACTCCAGATTTAGCAAGAGGCCCTGTGTGAAAGGGCTAGAGAACGGTAGAGCAGGGTATCTGACCCTCCCTTGGCATCCGTGAGTGTGCTTGAGTGAGTGCACCCAGACAGCACGGCACACACAGGCGTGTGCTGCATACGACACTCGTGCACACGTACCCACACAGATGCACTACACCCACACACGTGCACCACACACACAGGACATATGTACATACACATAGGTACATACATGGAACGCATGCATACACACACTGAAAGGCATCCTTGAAAGACGTCCAAAGGGACCTAAACTCCTGCTGGTCCTAAACATTACGAGGAAGACACTTTACTTTGATCTTGTCAGTGCTGCTCTAACAACATGAGGTGCTAACCACCCACCACAGAATTTGACAAGCTGATCCCAGAGCAAGAGGGAAGGACAGAAATATGAAAAAAAAAAAAAAACAAAAAAAAAACAACAACAACAAGACATTAAGAACGTTTTCTAAAGGGAGAATACTGGGATGGCAGACAACATCTGTCTTCGACAAAATTTGCCTCCTTTTTTTTTCTTAGAGATTTTATCTATCTATCTATCTATCTATCTATCTATCTATCTATCTATCTATCTATCTATCTGTGTGTGTGTGTGCAGGTACCTGTGGAGGCCAGAGAGGGCATCAGATCTACTGGAGCTGGTGTTATAGGCAGTGGTGGAACCCCCATATGGTTGCTCAGAATCGAACCTGGATCCTTTGCAAGAGCAGCAAGGGCTCTTAATCACAGAGTCATCTTTCCAGTCCCTAAAGAAGCCTCTTGATACCAAAGTTCACAACACACGTTGAAGAAAGCAGGTAAGGTTTGGCTTCAGGTTTTCACAAAGGCCAAAGAAATGAGCCAGGCAGCCTGGACACAGAACCATAGTCCATGTGCAAGCTTGGTACATAACAGGGGTGGTTTTAAACTTGTAGGGAAACACTAGATGAATAAGCAGCACTAGCACAATAGTGAATCTTCACTTTGGAGGGAGGTAGCATTATATCACACACATACATACTCACACATGTGTATGTACATACACATATACATAGTTGGTTTGTTTTTTTTTTTTTTTTGAGTCAGGGTTTTTCTGTGCAGCTCTGGCTGTCCTAGAACTCTCTCTGTACACCAAGCTGGCCTTGAACTCATATAGATACACCTGCCTCTGCCTCCTGACTGTCAAAATTAAAGGCATGCACCACAACTGCCTAGCTCTGGTTAATTTCTAAGAACAGAAATTTATCTTCAACAGCTCTAGAAGCTAAAGATTGCAAATCACAGTGTGGGTATTCAGTGTCTTGTGGGAGCCTTCTTGCCTCATCCTCATGTAGCAGAAGGAGTAACCACTGCGTGCACATCAGAAGGAAGGACAGATGGCACCTGTTTGTTACACGGCTCTTTCAAAGGGGCACTGATGTCATTCCTGGGGGAGAAGCCGCCACCGTGCCTCCCTTATCTCTAAAAGACACCACCGCCTGGCAATAAGTGGTCATGTGGATTCAGGGGGATGCTTGCATTCATGAGGAAAATGTCCCAAGCTGACGAGCTATGCAGACAGGATTTATGCAATCAGCAAGTTTTTTACACAGTGCACATTATATGTGTATAGGAAAGTGCTTAAAGAAGAGATAAAAATAATCTTGTGTTCACAGAGATTAAGTAGATGAGGAACAAAAAAGGAAAGATGAGATAAAGTCAGAAAGCTATGCAGAATTAAACAGACAAGGTGCAAGGTCTTGGACATGTGAGGAATCTGATGCGGAGGTTTCTGGCTTATTTGAAGACTCAGTTGAGTTATGTGATGTTTTGTTAGAAGTTGTCTTGTGAGCGGGCAAGTGACGTTTTGCTGTGCGCTCTCTTATTCCAGGGGTGTGACTTTGGCTAGCTGAGAATATTCATGGATGGACTCTGAGGAGAGGAGCTGTACAGAAGCCCACAGACAGTGAGAGATTGCTTTTTGGATCAACATCGTTGCACTGGTCTTCATGCTTCAACACTTGACTTCACAGAGAGAAATGCTCCAGAGAACCTCTTAGGGTAATCCATCCAAGTCTTGCGGCTTTTGCTGACTTGTCCTGATCTTCTGAATCGTGCTGATTCATGTTGATACTTGGTGTTGGCCTTTGGACTGGACTGCTGGCATCTGGGCAACAAAGAGTGGATTCATCTCAAAGAACTATTTCTAAAAAGGTCTACAGCTCTCTTTACCTAATAACCTTCTTTCTCCCCTACCTCTGGTCAGTGGGTGGAAGGAAGGTAGAATTGTTAAGGAACCCTAAATAAAGTAGGTTTGATGAAAAATCTAAGCCTACAGGGATGAGATGGTATGAGAAGTAAAGGCAGTTTTCAAGTGGGTGCCCTGAAAGTCCTCATCATGTGAGCTAAGACCTGAGCAGGGTGAAGAAAATGCAGCCATGTGGATGTGGCTCTATTCTGACAGAGGGAATAGCTCCTGCAGAGACCTAGGCACAAGAATACTCAGGGCATTTGCAGGATGACCATGAGGTCAATGGGGCTGGGAGAGAATTACAACAGAGAGAGGGAGGAAGTGAGGTGAAGCTATCTCCCACGATCATGGCTGCATTTGGTATAAATGTAATCCTAAAAGGATAATGTAAGTCTAAGGCTACTTTATTTTTAACCTGTTTATAAAAACACAGCAGCAAATGCTAGAACCTGTCACTCTGTTATTCTGCACATGGCATAAAGATGTCCTAGCACATGAGCCTGTTTTGAGTGAATGTGCTTCTGAGAAGAGATGCAGGAGGTTGAGGCTGGAGTAAGGCTGTAGGTTAGCCCGGGGCTCATCTAGTGGCCTGGGATAATGCTCCAGGAATGCCAAAAGCAGTTGGGCTCTTTGGCTTCCACTTACTGATGCTAAGGTCTCTCCCTTGGTATCAGCATTGCTAGTGTCCAGGCAGGCTACAGTCAGCAACACATCATTCTGTACTCTGTGTATCTATGCATAACACCCAGGCAGTTTAGAGGGGCTGTGAACATATAGAGTTGAGAACGAATAATAGACCTGCTTGAACCTCAGTTTCTCTTACTGTAAAAGGGGTCCTCTGACTTCTCAGAGTTTCACAATAAGTGGAAGAGTGAACGGTGTTGGTGAACCTTGGTACATAGCACCTGCTCTGCGGATAATGAGAATAGAGTTGTCTGCTTCTCTGTTCCTATTGGGTTGTGATGCTGGGTGGGAGGGTGTGCTGTGAACAAAATAATCTAGAATACAATCAAAATGTGATAGGAGAAGTCCCCGGATGGCGTGTGAGAGGCCAAGACGAAGGAAGTCAGAGAGGCTCCTGGGGTGGGCAGCGAGCTGGCTAGGATCCAGGTGGGGGAAATGGGGGTTTTGCAAAGAAGGAAAAACAAGGGCAGCAGAAAGTGAGAGTTCACGTCCAAGGGCCCAGCACTGGTGCCCAGAGAGATTTTTGTGGAGAAGTAGGTGAAAGGCAAAGGGAGGGGCTGACCTGAATGGGCACAAGGAAGGTCTGGGCGTTTTCTGTCTGTGGGGCCTCTGCTAGTGTGAGGGTCAGTGTGTGCCACAGAAGCAGAATGCTGCAGGGGACTGCAGTTAGACAGATCAATTCATGTCATCGAAGTTATTCTTTGGGGCGTTTTGTTTGCCCTAAAAAGTCATTTCTTTGTCTGAGCCGAGGAGATATTCCAGTCGATTTAGTAGTTGCGGCACAAACAGTAGGACCCGAGTTCACTCCCCATCACTCACATTAAAAAATGCCAAGTGTGTGCTTGGAAACTCACTTCTAGGGAGGCAGAGACAGGGCCCTAGGGCTTGTGGTCCAGTCAGCTTAGCTGAATTGATGAGTTCCAGGCAAAAGAAAAATACCCTGTCTCAAAAAGTAAGATGGAGAGCAACTGAGAAAGACACCCCAGCTTGGCTTCTGGCTTATACGCACACACACACACACACACACACAGACACACGTGCACGCACCCGCACACAGTTCATCCCAGTTCCATGCCTTTAGTTATTCAATACTGGCTTTGTTTTAGTAAAATATGTTCATGTCCTTTCCAAACACGACCCTTCGTACAACAGAACCCATAGGGAAGAGCGCTCTCCCACGGTTCTGAAAGTAAATACTCCTTTCCTTCTGCTTGGTTTTATTTAATTGAAAGATGGATTCATATGCCTTTCCTTCTCCTCACATCTATTTCTGGTTGTTCTGATCTCATTTAGGATGTATTGAGCTGTTTTTCATCTCTGAGGGCTGTACAGCGTTGATAATCGAGACAGCTCCCAATGCAGAACCGTCATCCAATTCCCGGATTTTATCAAGAGCATCTAATTCATGTAATTGTGTTTGATTAGGAAAGAATGGCTTAGTCTTGGATTGAATTGACTCAGGCATAACTATTTTAGGGCTTGTTATTAAGCATTTAAACGTTATTGGGCAATTTCCTATGGTCGTTTGAAGTGTCTATTTTCTCGTACAATATAGATGTCCTGGTAAAATTTTCTTCAAGATAACATGTTATGTTTAATAGGGGGATAATGTGCTTTACTGGATACGATTATCCCAAATTTTTTTTCTATTATTTCTATTATAAAGCATGGGACTCAAATGACCTGTGTAAAGCCATAATCCCGTTAATTGTAGATGTCACTGCTGCTTGAGAATTCGCTTGTCTTAAGGTGGAAAGGCAGGCAAGGTTGTTAGGCTAATGCCAAGAATACACATTATCCCAGAATTTACAGAGTCCCAGAAGTACATTCTCGTTGTACAAGAATGTCTGCCCAACATAAACAGAGCTAGTAAAGTTTCCAGTGGATAATGATAACCTCAGCAGTGTCTCTAAGTAACGTACTATTATAATTCATTCCAAGGTTTCAATATTACGGACATCTAGACCACGCTATTATTGTGAAGTGTTTTCTCCACTGTAAAATCAATACAGTTTTGTGTCTGTCTACATGTCTGTGTATCACATGAGTGCCTGCCCTCAGAGCTCAGAAGAGGGTGTTGGGTCTCCTAGACTGGAGTTACCAATTGTCACGAGCCACCACGGGCTGCTAAGAACTGAACCCTGTCCTTTACAAGAGCGACGTACGCTTTTAGCCTCTGAACCATCTCTCCAGCTCCACCACTGGTATTTTGAACCCAGTCTTTATTTTGTGAGGAGTGATGTGATGCTTAATCTGGATTTCCAACTTGATATTTAAGACAAGGATGAAAACCAACCTTGGGCCTATCTGGCAGGAAGTGTCTAGATCAATTGACTTGATGCTGAAAGAACCATTCTAAATGAGACAGCACCATTCAAAGGAGTGGACTGCATAGAAAGGAGAAAGAGAGCCGAGCACCAGCATTAATCTTTCTCTCTGCTTCTTGATTTCAGCATATGACCAGCACTTGCCAAAATGCTTTCCCCACCTGCCACCAGATAGGATGATTCCCTCAAACTGTAAGCCAGGATAAATCCTTTCTCCCTTAAAATACCTTTGGTCAGGTTTATAATGGCAATGGGCAGTAACAAGTAAAGACGGTCTTGAGCACTGTAAAATCCTTAAGAACAACACTGAGCTCTAGGCTCCCCATCCCAGGTGAGACCATCAGTATGGCCCCATACCCCTAGAAGCACCGTCTCCTTCCGTTGAGAATGACTGCTATTGATGGTTCAGGCAGTGGAAGCGTTTTATTATCCCGAATTATTGAATCTTCTAAACAGGCATTATTTATCACTTAGGAGCACATTTGCCTATCAATCATCCCACCATCAATAGAAACGAATTGAGAAAGCTTTCCAGCGAAGAAAGGGACCAACTCTGTCTAACTCAAACAGAACCCCTGGGACTAGGTAATTAAAGACATTCTTAACCGGCTGTCTCACCCAAATCAATACAAACTGCGTTTTCATCTGCTGAACCACAAAGCACATTTTCTTCCAACAGTGCTCCGCCTCAGAATGGAGGGGCCGCTGTTCTTTTCTGTGTAATAAATGTGTTTAGCACACATCAAGCTGATTATTTGGCAAATTTGATGACCATTCCACTGATTTTTCTTTATACAGTTTGAAAGGAAGCAATGGCTTATAGTAGAGGAAAAGGAGAAAGGCATTAATGAGAACGAAAGGGTGCGTCAGCTCTGGAAGAAGCCTACCTGAAGCAAGCACCCATCAACTCTGCATTCATGTCCAAGGGTCAGAAGAAAGTGGTTGTTAAAGATACATGCTCTGGAGCCAACTGTCCGCTTCATACCTCAGTTCTATCCAACAGCCACCCTGAGGACCATGACTTTTCCTGGCTGCCTCAGTTTCTTCATCTGTCAGTGTTGCTGCAAGCATTGGGCAAGCTGCTACAGGTAATGCACGCAGAGGAGGAGCTGCACACAATATGTATGAAGAGCTGATCATCACTCAGAAGGTCGTGTGATTTTACGCTTAGACATACACAGAGACACCGATGGGAGCAGGGAGGAGGAATATGTGGTCTCTCTGGCCTGGGTTTGGATCTGAGTCCCACCACAGAGCACACATGATGTCTATACCTTGGTTTTGTCACATAAGTCGATTGTAAAGACTAAGTCAGTAAAGTCATGAGGCTATTATAAAAGATGAGTTAATAAAAAAAAGAAATGCCCATTTCCTCTCCCTGGGATTTCCTAATCCTAGCTGGTTATGAGATCCATGCAAATTCCCTTATGCCTCAGATCTGCAGCCATCTTTCTATCTGTCCATTCAACAAACTTTAGCTGACCTCCATGAAGTTGGCCTGAACTAAGTCCTGAAAATTTTGAAAATTTCTATCATTTACTTAAAATGACAGAAAAAATTGAATATATGCAAATATGGAGGCACTGGAGTCATTAACCCACCACTTGGTTACAACAATATTTGACTCTTAAAAACACTTCATCTTTCAGTTTTGGAGATCTTTTGAACCACCTTGTGGGTTAACTGGGAACTGAACTCTGGTCCTCTTCAAGAGCTGTAAGTGTTCTTAACCACTGAGCTATTCTCTCCATCCCGACTTTTTTGCCTTGTTTCCCCCTTTAACATAACCCACCCAGTCAAATTCGTGTTGCCGTTGAAAAGAGCTCCTCAGCTGGCGGTGGGAACCCATGGGCCCCTGTGAACCCACGGTCTTCTAACATTTAATAAAACAGAACATGTTTTTAATTCAATCTTGCTTCCTACACTCTTGCCCTGATTCTCAAAATAGAAGGAGTAGCATCATAATAGCTACCAGCGCTTACTGATTTATTGGAGTAAAACTTTAGGAATGATTGTGTGGCATTGACACGGCAGGAGCCATCTGAGGGAAAGGCCACCAGAAGCAAGGGGGTTTGCTTTCTTCTGGCAGAGGGTGGTTCTGCCCTTACTGGGGAAGCTGGGGGTGATCTGGGGATCCTCGGGGGTCCTGCTCAGACCTTGAAGCCTCTGCAATACGGTTTGGTGCACAGTGTGTGTGTCCAGAACACACTGGCCAAATAAAGAAGAGCCTGTGGGGTGCTGGGAGCATCCTGGCTCAGCAAGCACCCTCCGGCACACTGCAGATTCTAATTCTGCTGTGGGTGTCTCTGGGCTTTGTTGGTCAATTATCTCCCCTCTACACTCTCTGGTACCTACCTCGCCAGAAGATAATGAAGCAGTATGAGACAGAATACAAATCACATTTTTAATTTTCTTTTAGTAGAGTGCATTAAAAAAAAAAAAAAGCCAATAGAGTGGTGGCAATTGGCAAAAGTAGAGGCTGAAACCAATTAGTGGGATGGCATGAAGTAAGGCGGAAAGAAATGGAGCTTTAATTGAAGGAAGCTGTAATATAAAATCAAGCTGTCAGGCTTTAACATTGTAATTAATTCTAGGAGAAGAGAGGCCCATCAAATCATTCTTGTAGCTTCCCCTGGAGACTGTTTGTGTAACCGTCCACCTTGTGTGAGGTTCTCTGTCCCGGGAACTTTCTAGCTGCTTTTCGTCTGTGACAAGTTGTTCTCCAGATGGTGGCTTTGGGACTCCATGGCTGGGGAGCCTTTCTTAAGCTTTCTGTTTGAAACTGGCATGCCGTGAATTCTGCCCAAAGGCATGAAGTGTGGTAGCAGACACCACCAGGCAGGTGGCTGGTCTGATAGGCCTGTCTGGAATCAGAAATGATAGCCCTATCAGGCATGACAAAAAGAGAAACTCCCTGCCAGAGAACCGATGATAGCTGGTAAGCAGGCGAGAGGAAAAGGCTAACCCACCTGCTTACGAGCTTCCCGACTCTCCACAAAATCTACCTGAACAGTGAAAAAGACAGAGTGTGAGAGAGATTCCAGAGGGAGAAAGTAAGGATTCTTTAAAATCTAAAAACTGTCTTCACAGAACCCAAAATCTCTCGCAATGTAGACTTCCCAGAGACTGAAATCCTGTCACTACAATTTCAGCCTCTGAAAAGGCACCTCTGTACTCCATGGTGAACTGTGGAACTCTTAACTTCCAACAAGGGACGTAGGGGCAAGTGGAAGGACTGAGTCTTTCATCAGGCCTTCGCTTGCCTAACTCATTACAAACTTCAATGCATGCTGAGCTGCATGAGATAATGTCATAATGAAAATATAATTCTGTAGGCCCTGTTCTTTTTTTGCATCGTCAGAGAAAGTAGAAACTCAATTGTCGGCCCCTTTCTCATGATCACTATCTGCAAAAATTTCATCATGGTGAAGAATTTTGGGCCATAAATTCCTGATGAGAATTTTTTTAAAAGCACTATTTTAAGGGGATGTGGAGCTGGAGCATATACGAAGAAAGAACAATGTCTTTGAACAAAAAATGGGTCTCACGGTTGTGTGCAATTCCAATTGGAAGCCTGGTGGGCAGATGAGTTTTTTTGGGGGGTATTTATCCTTGTCTCCCGAAGATCGAAATCCTAGCCCAGGTGTTTTACAGCTGAAAAAACATGCACCAAAACTTCCTGCAGGACACTGATGTTGGATGTTCAGAGGGAGTGAAAGACAGTGTTATTGTTTGTGAGCCTGCCCTGTATTGCATCTGGTCCTCTGAAGCTCCAGGGTGTCCTGGTAGTCTCGCATTCAAGGTCCAGGTTTGTTCCTGATTGATGACTATGTAGGCTTCAGACACTGAAACATCGGTGTGGCAGTTTGAATTGGACGGCCCGATAGGTTCATATATTTGAATGTTTGGTTCCCAGTTAGTGGAACTGTTTGGGAAGGATAAGAAGGTGTGGCCTTGTTGGAGGCAGCGCATCACTGGGAGTGGGCTTTGAAGTCTTAAAAACCCAGACCAAGCTCTCTCTGAGCAACTTGCAGAGCAGATGCTACTACCTTAGCACCATACCTGCCTGTCTGCTGCAGTGCTTCCTGCCTCGCTATTCACGGACTCACCCTCTGAAACAGTAAGCAAACTCCCAATTAAATTCCTTACTTTATAAGTTGCCTTGGTCTCCTTTTGGTGTTTTGTTACAGCAATAGTAACCCTAATTAGGACAAATGGCTTAATTCAGATTGTTCAACCAAGTCCTTCCACTGGAGAAGATAATAAATCCTGTAATAAATCCTATATTCTGTATGATTTATTTTGCTCCAGGTTCTCCTATTGCCTTTCAAGCAATAAACAGCTAGAGACACGGCTCAGGTAAGTGTGGCTGCTGCTCGTGCTGAGGACCAGAATTCAGTTTTCAGCACCCATTTTGGGAAGCTTTCAACTGCCTGTAACTCCAGCTCCAGGGAATTTAAAGACCTCTCTGGCCACTGTGGTCACTGGCATGTGCCTATGCACAAGCTTACATACATGCACACACACATACTCATATGCACATATGAACACACAAGTGTACAACCTCACACACACGCACACACTTACGCACTTTAAATCAAATCACTGTTGCTGAGAGATTATCAGTGTTGTCATCTTATTCAAAAAGCTATTTGTTGTCCTTGCTAAATTTTCTGTTTTTTACATATTTTCTGGTTTTTAGTTTCTGTTCTTAATTTTTCTTCTATCATTATATTTTTAGTAGTACTTACTCACTCACTTACTCACTTACTCACTCACAATATTTTTCCAGTTTGACTCTTTCCTTTGTGTTACTTTTGAAGCTCACGTATGCTTTGCCCTGTAGCATGTCCTGATAACCTGACCCTTTGATCACTATAAAATGTATGTCTCGATTCTTGCCTTGAGATTTGTTTATTTTGATTTGTCACAAGAACCTCACGATACCTTTCTTTCTTATGTTTACACAGTGCATCGTCTATCTCTCCCTACTCCCTTTTATTTCTAGGCTACCTGGGTCTTTCGAAAACCTGCATATGTGTGCATGTCTGCAAGCATGTTCACAAATGTGACTGTGGACACACACATGCCACCACACACTTGTCAAGGTCAGAAGGCAACCTTGCCTGTCAGTCTTTGCCTTCCACCTTGTTTCAGGAAGATCTAGAGCTTCCGGGATTCTTGTGTCTTCACATCTCATCTTACATCCGGCTTGTCTGCATTTATGTAGATTCCGGGAATTCAAACTGAAGCATTTTTACCCACTGAGCCATCTTCCCAGCCCCTGAGGCACATCTTTTTAGACTCTCCTCTTTTTTCTTTAACAAAACTGTTAAAAGAAAACCCATAAAATTGCTAGGTGCTTTAAGAGTTCTAAATAGTATTATGTCTGGGTAAACATAAGCCAAGTATTAGTTCTCATGGCTTTAGGCAGATGATTGATTAAAAACATAATTTCCCCACAATGTGTCAGTTGTTCAGCTCACTAAGATTCTCCTACAGCTTGTTCTTAAGTGAGAGAAATATGAGACATCAGAGCACTTGGAGTGGCTGGTGTTTCATCTCATACCAAAAGCATCATTTGAATGAAACGAGATTACAATTGTTTACTGTGAAGGTTAAATACACACCACCATCCTGCAGCTTCTCTGAGGATCTGCCCTTTTGCTTCATGCCTCTCACTGTGGCATTTATTGCATGAACTGAGGTAAGAGGGAAGAGAAAGAAGAACAAAGCAATTACTATCCATCAATAAAAGGTGCCTTGAAGTTAAACAAGTTTTGTAGTTAAATGGTCTCACGTACCCACTCTTTCTCTATCCTTCACTGACTTGTATTTTCCTATATTTCAACTTGCTAAACTATTCAAACTTTTTAGAGTAAGAAAAATCAAATAACAGTATTGTGTTGTTGATGATGAGGACCATGACGATGGTGACGACATGATGATGGTGATGACCATGATGATGGTGATAATCAACATTTACTTTAGCTTGTGCCTTTACTTTGCAACCAAGATTCACTTGTTTAGTACAATTATCATTTGGGTGAGTCTTAAATCTAAAAAATGGTTTTGAAAGACCTACTTCTGGTGTTTGTGTAAATATTTTAGGCAGGTTGTGTGAGAAGCATTTAAGTGCAGCAGATACATCCAGTGTTGAGCAAAAAACCTTCCACGGTGACCCCACTGAAAATACAGGCATCTCACCAGGAGGGGATTCCAGCACAGACAGCATCCTATAAAACTGGACTGTGTACTTTACATAGCAAATGTCATGTGAAGTCAAGGTATCCTTTGAAGGTACCGTTTGAGGTCAAATGATATTACAGAGACACACGAGGACTAATTGTGGTGCAGTTCTAGAGTGGACAACAAAGGGGGAAGTAATTTAACAGGCTGTTGTTGGGACAACAGAAGAACTCTGAGGATAGACTATGACCAGATTCCAATGCTGAGTTGCTGTGCAGTTTCTGATTTTTAGCACCGAGGTTTAGTTAGAGAATGTCCACTTTTAGGACACAAACACATCAGTATTTAGAATAAGTAGACACTGTGTCTCAAATTCATTTTCAAAAGTTTGAGAAAAGTTCTCCTTTCTTATATTTCCCCTAATCCATGGATATTTGAATGTGGGTAGTATATATTAGTACATTAGTTCCATGTGCTAGTCTTATGATTTAAAAAAAAATTACACACTTTACATTCCTATCAAAGCCCCCTCTCTCCTCTCCTCTCAGTTCTGCCCTCCTACCCTCCTTCCTCGTTTCCCCCTCCTCTTCTCCCCAAACCCACCCAGGCACATCAAGTCACATCAGGACTAAGCACATCCTTTTACACTGAGGTCCAACAAGGTAGCCCAGCTAGGCCCCAGAACAGACCAGAGCATCTGGCCTTCATCCTTACCTGCCTGGATCTCCCCTCCTACTTTCTCCCCCTAGACCTCTCCTCTCCTCTCCAAATTTCACCAGGGAGCATCAGACAAGCTTCTAACTTACCCTTTGGATCTCACTGAGAGATACACATCACATGTGATACCACTAGCCCATTTGCTGTAAGAAGTGAATATAACCATAGAAGTTAGTTCCATTATAATAGTATTTCATGAAATGCTACTTTTAAAAACATGATAGTTAAAAAAATATTTAGATAATTAAAGAAAAGAACATTTCCATGATGGAAAGAGAGTGGCAGCAATGGGGAAGAACAGGACAGCAGCATTTGCTGTGTTTGCTCCTCACCAAGAGACACAGTAATTGTACATTTCGGCAGGTTGTTGTTGCTGTTGCATCACAAACCATCTCCAACTCGTGTCACAACTCAAACCTTGTGGTGAGGGATGCTTCAGAGAGAGGAGGGTGCCACCAGGACAGGAAATTCAGTGGAGCTAGGAAGGGCAGCCCGGGTGAGTGCCAGGCTCTTCCGGGTTTGAGGCCAGATGGCTGGGCATCTGGGTAGTGGGACAGGACCACAGGCTTGTCTTGGCACTGTGTCCTTTGTAGGGCTGAAGGAAAGGCATATAGACAGTGCATGGGACTGATGATCACTTGACTGATTGATTCCAGGCTAGGTTAAAGCTGTTTGGTTCACTAACAGCAGCAGCTAATATTTCTATCTTCTCTGAGCTAAAATCAATAAGAATATTAATAGCCAGAAGTGAGTGCAGAGTAAATAAACCTAAGTGTGATGAGCTGGGGATGTATTATATTGAATTTTCTTTCTTTAATTATAAATATTTACAGGATGCATAATTCATTTCTTTGGGGAGCAGGAAGGAAAAGAGGAGAGAAAGAAAAGAATAAAAATGAAGAGCAAAGCAAACTCCTGGGAGTGGCCTGCCTTACAGAACTGAAGGACACTTCTCAAACAAGGAGGAGTTGGATGGGAGCACTCCAGGGTGTGAGGAGTGGGCTGTACATGAGTGACGCCTCATCTTGTCTCTACTTTCTGGAGTGTCTTCAATTAATCTCAGCTCCAGTGGGAGATAGCTATTAGTCCTATGAGAGCAATAATATTAAACACAGGTCCATCCTCCCAGGACACAGCTGTGAAATGTAGCTGTGATGCCCAGAGTCAGACATTCAGACATGATCACTGATGGATCACTCTCTAGAGTAGGAGTCTTGAGTGTACAATAACTGAGCTATTTCTAACCCCTTGCTCAAATCCTGGGATAACCCAAGAAATCTATGAAGTTGTATTGAATTAACAGTGAGTATTCAAATGAATGGATAGATGAATGAACAAAGAATAAATGAATCAACTGTTCAAATTTCTGTTTTTATTTGAAAAACATTCCATTTTTTACTTTAGGCATCATTTTATCGTGTGTGTGTGTGTGTGTGTGTGTATACTAGTGTGTGAAGATTCACACACCTGTATGTCTGGAGGCTACAGGAAGACATTGTGTGTCTTTCTGTTGATCTCTGCTTTATTTCCTTGAGATAGAGTTTCTACATGAACATGTTGAAACATGTTCATGCTCACAGTTGTAGTTTTTTCAGAGGTTGGTGGGTAGCAAGCCTGAATGATCCTCCTATTCTAGCTCTATATAAATACTTTGGTTAAAAGCATGCAACCATACTAGGCCCCTTACATGTATGCTGAGGATTGACATCAGGTCCTCACATTTACAAAACAAGAGTTCTTACCCCCTGAGCTATCTCTCTATCCCTCATTTTATCATTGCTGTTGTTGTTTCTTTGAATAATTTTGTGACAATCTAAGGTAGAACCCTATCACACTCTCAATTCCAACACAAACTAAAATCCTGTGCAACAATTCAAAAATACTGTTTAAAAAGAAACAACCTTAGGCCAACAAAACTCTATCCTTCATAGTACATAGATAATGCATGTGGATGGGGACTGGTATTTAAATGTTATTGTTGTACTTTTTTATTACAGTGAAACAAAACAAAACAAAACAACAACAACAAAAAAAACAAAACAAGCAAAAACACCATGGTCAAGACAACTTCTAGAAGAAAGAGTCTATCAGGGGCTTACCATTTCAAAGGGTGAGTCTATCACCATCATGGCTGGGGGCATGCAAACAAGCAGGCAGGCAGACATGGCGCTGGAACAGTAACTGCAAAAATACATCCTTATCCTGCAAGCAAGAGCTTTGGAGAGCTAACTGAGGAAAGATAGTTGTGAGCTTTTGAAACTGCAAACCCCACCCCCACTGACATGCCTCCAACAAAGCCATACCTCTGAATCCTTCCCAAACAGTTCCACCAACTGGGGACCAAGCATCCAAACATATGACCCTATGGGGGTCGTTCTTATTCAAATCACCACAGAGATATACAATGGAATATTTAAAAAAATTGTTTATCCTTAAGTTTCTGGCTACAGTTTGTTTTTTATGATAAACACACCATGACCAAAAGAAACTTGCAGGAAGAAAGAGTTTATTTGACATATATATCCATATCCTACACTTCATCATTGAGGGAAGGCAGGGCAGGACTTCGAGGCAAGAACTGAAACAGAGGGTTTGGAGAAATGCTGTTTATTGGCTTGCTCTCTATGGATTGCTTAGCCAGATCGGACTCAAGACCAATGGCCTAGAGATAGCATGACCCGCAGTAGGCTGACTTCTTACATTAATTATCAATCAAGAAAATACCCACATAGTCTTGTGTAAAGGCCAATCTGAAGGAGGAATTTTCTCTATTGTGGTTTTTCTACCCTGATAACTCTAGTTCACATCAACTTGATAAAAAATTCCAACCAGCATACTGCCTGAAGGATATCACCAGCCATAGAAATTGCCTCTCATGGTTGGTGGAACATGTTCTTTATCATTCAAAACACCACTAGCCCCGACATGAGCATTTTAAGCTCCTGCCCTGATGACCTTGTGGATGTTACAAACTAAAGTTAGCAGTGCCTGATTCCTTTTTTATAAATCAATGATAAGTAATACGTTCTAATAAGATTGTGGACAAGCTTAAATGAGATGATCTATGTGAAGCCATCAATACTAGGCCGGTGTTGACTCAATGTGCTGTAAGTGTGGAGTATGACTATTACTATTAAAATCTTCAGAGAGAATTTCTGAGAGGTGGCAGTTTTAGGGTGACCTCAGTATCTAAGTTACATTTCTAAGGTGTAAGAAAGGCAAAGCACTTTGAGTTGTGTTAACTTAAGTTTGTGATGTTACTAGCTAGAGGGTTTGGGTGGGGTAGAAGTCTGAAAGACAGAAGCCCAGGGACAGGTCAGTTTTGGCCTTCTTTCATAGTATGACACAAATGAAGGAAGATGGTTTCTGCAGTTCTTGTTTGTTAGTGAAACCACGTTAGTAGTGAGATTCTACACCGTAGACTTGTCCTGTCATCTCTGTCACAATATACGGAAGACAATGAACACTAAAGTGCTGTGAATCATCCATAGCAGGGTCAGGAGAACCCTGACAAGGTCGTGGTGCTTCTTGTTACTGTGTTGGCTCTGTTGATGTCCCAGCTGTGGCCTTGGGCCTCATGCTGGCACCTCTGCAATATTCATTGCTTCTGTTAAATGGGGCATCCTTGAGTAGAAACACCTACTCCATTAGGTTGTGGTGAAGATAAGAACTGATAGCATCTAGTGGTGCTTGGCCTGTGGTATCTGTTTGATAAATGACACCATTATAATTAGACTTAAGGTTGGAAGTTAGAGACCCTTGAGTCCAACTTGTATGAAATTTAATTTCCCTTGTGTAAAGCATGTTTGACTAATTAGAAAGAGAAATATGTATTGGGTGACTTTCCTTTACAACAATTTTATAAGGTGGACTTCGCAGGGCTATTTTCTGTGACTCATACTTCCCAGGACAGCTTTGGGCTCCAATAACCATTAATCCAATGTGTCAATATGTGTGTTGCACAGACATGGAAGGTTAATACCAAACTTGGTATCAAGTCATGGTGGGAAAGGGGTCTGCTGTTACACGTGGAAAAGAAACAAAATGGACCCCTTCTCCATGACAGGAAATCCCGCTAACTGATCCCCGTGTTCAGAGCGGATCCAAGTATATGTGTAAACACGTGTATATATGTTCATATGTGTGGGATGCGTGTGTGTGTGTATAATGCACATGTGTGTCTGTTTACATGTCCTCTCCCCACTGGCATTACAAGTGCATGCTCCTGGACCATTATGGTTTTATTTTGTTTTTTAATTTTGTGGGTTTAGAGGTTGAACTTAGATTCTGCACTTACATGACAACCGCTTTCCCAGTGAAGCTATCTCCCCAGCCGTACTCACAGCTTTGTAGAGTTTCTTCATTCCATAGTACAGAGTGGGATCTTGAATCTTCTGGAGCTTCTGTCTCCTATTAAAAGTCCCAAAGATTTCCGTAGTAGGACTGGAGTCCCAGCTCCTTCCACTTGTGAGTTTAGAGATTTTTAATCTTAATAGTTAAACTTTTTATTGGCTAAAAGTCTCAGAAAATTGAAAACCCTGTGCCTTCCCCTGGAAATGGAAATATGAACCAGCCCTCACCATTTAGGATCCCAGTAAAAATGTTCATCATTGGATGAAGTTGGGAGGTTTGGGAGGGGGAGATGGATCTGGAAGGAGTGAAACAGAAGAGTTAGGGGTGAATATGGTTTAAATACATTGTATAAAATTCTCAAAGAATTAATACTTGGAAGAAATTGTCTTTATGAAACCCATCGCTATGCACAATGAATAGGTCAATAAAAATCTAACTAAAAAAATCCATCATATCTTACCACACAGAAACCAGAAATATTTTCTAACTATGAATATTCATTTGCTATCACTTTGAATACTTTTTTCTTATTTTCCAAAATTTTGATGAATTATTGATGTAACTTATGAACTGATACATCAGTCACTAAAACTTCGGGATGTGCCATTACAAAATAAGAATATGTTCCTATATAACCACAGCTATGCTTATGTTCACACAGTGGCTGGGTGCCTCCTCATTGCACATCTATACTCCTTCTTCTCTGACACATCCAGGAAATGTCCTATAAAGGTGACCAAATTATCTATTGAAATTATGGCCCACAGAGAAAAGTAGCTGGTCATGTATGAAGAGTAACACTTGAGGCCTTGTGCCCGGACAGTCAAATGCTAGTGACTACAGTACAAGCTCATTACTGAAACACAATAAACCTTCACACTGTATCTGATACACCAATTGAGTGTTTTGGGAAGGATGGGTGTCATAACCTAGCAAATGTAATATTTAAGCCCAGGGGGCAGGTTTTCTACTGGGCTTGCTATCTGTTGCAGATGGTGTTGACATATCTAATTGTTCTTGTTGCCCAAGGTCCTAGGAAAGTGTCAACTGGCAAAGTGGACAGCCCATTCCTGTCTCTGACTACTTAAGGGAAGAAGTTCAAGGGCTTCTAGCTTTGTTCTTGTAGGTGGTGAAGGCAGGAGGCATAGTTGCTGCACACACCTGCTCTCAGAGGTGTGTCAAATACCCTGGTTTGCCTGACACTTCCAGTTTTAAAACCAGGATAAAGTGGTTACTGGGTTCTCCAAGGTCCTGCTGGTCCCTCTCTGAGCTGACATGTCCATCTTGCAGCAGTACTTTCTATAGAACTCTTGATGTGAGTTCAGCAGAGTCATTTCAGAAAGAAAAGAATGAAATAGGAGTGGACACCACTGAGAGGTTGCTGAGTCTTAGAACCAGATGGTTCATGCTCTCTCCAAATGAGCGTAGTGGGGTGGAGGAATGTTTTTCTCCTGTTTTATAGCTTGTCTCCTCTAGATTAGGACCAACCACTTCAGCAGGTTTAAAAACAGTTCCAGCATTTCAATCTCTAGGAGTTGCTGATTCAATCTGAAAGAAGGTTCTATGTGTTCCTACTTTTGTAACAGAGCCAGGTTTGACAGAAGGTGCGTAGCGTCCCAACTTTTCCTTCTATGTGAACACATACTTGGTGTCACCTTTTGTACCCAAATTTCTTCTTTCTGTAAAGACATCTGTCAGAGCGTATGACCCATGCTACCAGCCTTCTTTTAACTCAGTCCTCTCAGACTTTGTATGTCTCGGCTGCTTTCCCTCATGAACACAATGCCCAGCAGAAACAACTGAACAGTGGAGAGGTTTATTTTGGCTCACGGTTTTAGAGATTCAGTTCATCATGAACAGTCAGAGAAACTCAGTTGCTGTCTGTGGGGCTTTTGGGTAATAGCTAGTTCACACTTCAGGGAAGCAGAGCCTATGGGCAGAAGCAACAAGTAGAATAACCTCTCCCGAAGGCCACCTCTAGGGATCTACTGTGGCCAGGTAGGCTCCAGCTCTGAAGGTTCCATAGTGATAACAGCACAGGCTGGGGACCACGTTCCAAACATGAGCCTAGTAGTATATTTCAGATCCAGAGCATACTACTACCTTCCCAGATACATTTACACTCGGAGGTGTGGGAGAGTAAAGACTGTAGCGTAGGAAGGAGAGGTTACAGGTACCCATAATACCTGAGCTGAGAATTCCAGCTGACTGCTATAGAACTAAGGGAGACTCTCTTGACTTCGTGGTCTGCAGTGAGAACAATTGATGTCCATGAATCCAGTGTAGGCGACACTGGCTTCAAAGGGCAAGTCCGTCTGATGCACTTCAGAAGCATCAACATGTCTACAAGTCCAATCTCAGTTGTACTTGGATGGGAGGCGTGTATTAGTATAGACAAGACTATCCTTTCCAAAGTGCTCCCGAGAAGCTGAAGTGAGTCTTTAAAGAAGAATCATTTGTAGAACACAATCCCTGATAGACCCAGCCAATATTTTCCACTGAAGTATATGTTAGAAAATGAGTTGGTAGCCAATCTATCATAGTGAAGACGTGGCTTCCTCATAATTACTAGTGATTTTGAGACAGCCACACTCCTGATAAGTAAATAGAGTATTCACTTTTTTTTTGTCTTAAGTTAAATAAAATGAAACCATGTTGATGAGATTCAGCCAACAGAAAAGGCAAAATATGATAGTTTTTTCCTGTTAGTGTTGTGGGTATATTGTGAGTGGGTATATTTTAACAGTTTCTTAGCTTTTTAATTGCTGGCAGCCTAGGAAATTTCACATTAAATTACAGCCCAGCAGTACTTAGGAGGGGTAGAAGCTGCTGGCAAACTGTTGAGTTACTGAAGTTTGGTTATATAAGCCTCCTTTAATGCATTTGGTTTTGAGTTTCAGTAAATCCTCAGGTCTTCAAAATGTTTGATTTATAAGGATCTTTGCTTTGAAGAAAAATTCATTAAAAAGAAATT
Source organism: Psammomys obesus (assembly GCF_907164565.1). Lineage (NCBI taxonomy): Eukaryota > Metazoa > Chordata > Mammalia > Rodentia > Muridae > Psammomys > Psammomys obesus. Next base: position 1,254,522 of record NW_026590767.1, on the reverse strand, counting down.
GGATCTGTGGAGATGGCTCAGTTGGTGAAGGGCTTGTTGTGCAAGCATGTAGAACTAAGTGTGGATCCCCTGCACTCACATAAAATGTTTGCGTGTGCCTGTAATCCGAAAGCTAGGGAGGCAGGGACGGAAGGATACATGGGCTTTATTGGGCAGTTAGCCTCTCTAGATTCTAAGTCAGCACACTCCAGGTTAGGTTTAATGAAAGACCCTGCCTCAAAAACTAAGAAGATTCCATTACGTAAATGCACCACAATTTCTTTATCCGTTCTTTGGTTGAAGGACATCTAGGTTGTTTCCAGATTCTGGCTATTATGAACAAAGCTGCTGTGATCATAGTTGAGCAAGTGTCCTTGTTGTATGGTAGAACATCTTTTGGGTATATGTCCAGGAGTGGTATAGCTAGGTCTTGAAGTAGAACTACCTCCATTTTTCTGAGATAGTGCCAGATTGATTTCCAAAGTGGTTGTTCAAGTTTGCACTATCACCAGCAATGGAGGAGTGTTCCCTTTGCGCCACATCCTCACCAGCATGAGCTGTCACTTGAGGTATTTTGTTGTTGTTTTATCTTAGCCATTCTGATGGGTGTAAAGTAGAATCTCAGAGTCATTTTGATTTGGATTTTCTGGATAATTGATGATGTTAAACATTTCTTGGAATGCTTCTCCATCATATAAGATTCCTCTGTTGAGAATTCTGTTTAGCTTTTACCCTATTTTTATATATTTTGGATATTAACCCTTTATCAGATGTAGGGTTGGTAAAGACTTTTTCCCAATCTGTAGACTGTGGCACATTTTCACAATGGAATACTCTTCAGCTATTAAAAACAAGGAAATAATGACATTTGCAGGCAAATGGATGGAACTAGAAAAGATCATCCTGAGTGAGGTAGCCCAGATCCAGAAAGACACACATGGTATATACTCACTTATAAGTGGATTTTAGCCATACAATAGAAGATATCCACACTACAATTCACAGACCCAAAGATGATAAATAACAAGCAGGTCCCAAGGGAGTATGCTTAAATCTCACTCATAAAGGCAAATAGAATAGACAGTGGAAGCAGTTGAAGAGAGGGAACAAAGTAGAAGGGGGAACTCAAGAGATATTGCGGTGAAGCTCAGACCTGGTGAGAGTTGGAGTAGGAGGACAGAGGGTCCTCCTACCTCTGAGTAGAGAAACCATGGGTGGGGGCATCTCTGTGACAAGCTGGACATCTATGATAGGGTAGGCTCCTGAGGAGATAAGGGGTTGACTCTAGCTGACAATCCTAGTAGCAGGGGTCATGAAGACTGAAGAGACCACCCTCTAACTAGACAGGACTTCTAGTGGAGGGAGGGAAACACCAACCCACAAAAACTTTGACCAAAAATTTACCCTGCCTACAAGATGTGCAGGGATAAAGATAGAACAGAAATTGAGGGAATGCCCAACCAGTGCCTGGCCCAACCTGAGACCCACCCCATGGGAGAAAGCCAATCCCTGATATTCTTTTTTATTTTAAATTTATTTTTATTAATTAAAGTTTATTTACTTTGTATCCCAGCTGTAGCTCCCTCCTCATCCCCTCCCAATTCCATCCTCCCTCCTTCTTCTTTGCCCCTCCCCCAGTCCAATGATAGGGGAGGTCCTCCTCCCCATCCATCTGTCCCTAGTCTATCAGGTCTCATCAGGACTTGCTTCATGTTCTTCCTCTGTGAACTGGTAAGGTGGCTCCCCCCTCAGGTGGAGGTGATCAAATGAGTTCATGTCAGAGATGGTCCCTGTTCCTATTACTGGGGAACCCTCTTGGAGCCTGAGCTGCCATGGGCTACATCTGTGCAGAGTTCTAGGTTATCTCCATGCATTGTCTTTGTTTGGAGTATCAGTCTCACAAAAGACCCCTGTGTCCAGATTTTTTGGTTCTGTTGCTCTCCTTGTGGAGCACAACACTAAAATTGAAGTGGATCAAAGACCTCAGTCTAAAAACAGACACACTAACCCTGTTAGAAGAAAAAGTAGGGAAGAGCCTTGAACTCATTGGCACAGGAGACAACTTCCTGAACAGAACACCAACAGCACAGGCTCTAAGAGCAACAATCGATAAATGGGACCTTATGAAGCTGAAAAGCTTCTGTAAAGCAAAGGACATAGTCATCAAAACAAAACGACAGCCTACAGACTGGGAAAGGATCTTCACAAACCCTACATCTGACAGAGGGCTGATATCCAGAATATATAAAGAACTGAAGAAGTTAAAAAGCAGTAAATCAAACAATCCGATTAAAAAATGGGGTACAGAGCTAAACAGAGAATTCTCAGTAAAAGAATACAGAATGGCAGAGAAACACTTAAAGAAATGCTCAACGTCCCTAGTCATCAGAGAGATGCAAATCAAAACGACCCTGAGATTCCTGACACCCACCAGAATGGTTAAGATCAAAAACTCAAGTGACAACACATGTTGGAGAGGGTGTGGAGAAAGGGGATTCTCCTCCATTGCTGGTGGGAATGCAAACTTGCACAACCACTTTGGAAATCAATCTGGAGCTTTCTCAGACAATTAGGAATAGTGCTTCCTCAAGATCCAGCTATACCACTCCTAGGCATATATCCAAAAGAGACTCAAGTACACAACAAGGACATTTGCTCAACCATGTTTGTAGCAGCTTTATTCGTAATAGCCAGAACCTGGAAACAACCGAGATGTCCCTTAGTTGAGGAATGGATACAGAAATTGTGGTACTTTTACACAATGGAATACTACTCAGCAATTAAAATTGAGGAAATCATGAAATTTGCAGGCAAATGGTGGGACCTAGAAACGATCATCCTGAGTGAGGTATCCCAAAAGCAGAAAGACACACATGGTATATACTCAATTATATAGACCTATAAGATAGGATAAATATACTGAAATCTATCCACCTAAAGAAGATAAACAAGAAAGAGGACTCAGGGTAAGATGATCAATCCTCACTTAGAAAGACAAATGGGATGGACATTGGAAGTAGGAGCAAACAAGTAACAGTTCAGGAGCCTACCACAGAGGGCCTCTGAAAGATTCTACCTAGCAGTGTATCAAAACAGATATTAAGACTCATAACCAAACCTCCGGCAGAATGCAGGGAATCAAAACAAACAAACAAACAAACAAACAAACAAAAAAAGAGGGACCTGGAGAGGACAGGAGTTCCACAAGGACCAAATATATCTGGGCACAGAGGTCTTTTATGAGACCGTTTCTCCAAACAAGGACCATGTATGGATGCAACCTAGAACCCCTGCTCATATGTAGCCCTTGGTAGCTCAGTATCCAAGTGGGTAACCTAATAAGGGGAACAGGGACTGTTTCTGACATGAACTCGATGGTGGGCTCTTTGAAGCAGCCTTGCTAGGCCACAGAGGAGGACTTTGCAGCCAGTCCTGAAGACACCTGACAAACCTGGTGGGTTTGGGACTGGGAGGGAAAGAGGGAGTGGGATACAGCAGGGATACAAAGTTAACAAACTGTAACTAACATTAAAAAAATAAAAATTAAAAAAAAAAAGGACCTAGAGGGAACAGGTGCCCCATAAGAAGACCAACAGAGCCAACTAATCAGGGCCCAGAGGGGCTTGTAGAAACTGAAGCACCAACCAAACGCCATGCCTGGACTGTACCTACGCCCTCTAAAAAGATGTAGCCGATGGGCAGCTCAGGTTTCGTGTGGGTTCCCTAGTTAGGGGATTGAGGGCTGTCTCTGGGATAGACTCTGTTCCCTACTTTTTTCATCAGGCCACAGGGGAAAAACATGTGCTCAGTCCTGGTGTGCTGGGGTGGGTTGGGGGTCTCCCCTTTTCTGAGGTGTAGAGGAGGGGGAACAGGGTATTGGCTAGTTTTAGAAGACAGCTCCAACAAAGACTCAAACAGTGCATGTTAGATCTTTGGGTATCTTACCTTACTTATGAAAAGACTTTAGCATTGATTTTTATTTGTTTGCCTGATCGGTTTTACATCTACTTTTTCTTTCTGAAAAAAATCTCTGGCTTGGGTTTTAAGTGTCCCTTGACCTGGTATCTCATCCTATAGTTTGTGGCTGAGTATATGAAGATGATTGAAATCACATATACACTTAATTTACATGATTTTATTGCCTTTTGTTTTGTTTTGTTTGAGATAGTGTTTCTCTGAAAGCGTTGGCTGTCCTGGGCTTGCCTGGTAGACCAGGCTGACCTCAAACTCACAGAGATCCGCCTGCCTTTGTTCCAGTGTGTCGGGAAGAAAGTCATCTGCTATCACACTCACTGATTTTACTGTCTATTGGGTTGTGAATTAGACCTTGCCTCAGAATTCTCTGTAAGGGTGAGATGGGCACAGAGTTGTGTGTTCTGAAGAGTGATGTTCCTTCCCCTCATTGTGTTCTGCCATTCATGTTGCGCTGAGTAGCACTGACTATAGCCTCAGGCACCGTCTATAATATTGTATGGAGCTTCACAAACAAGTGTCCTAGTTCAACCAAATTTTATTTCTTTGTACTGGGGGTGCAGAGAGGGCAGAGGTGGCAGTGTGGTAGAGCCTGGCATGCATTATGTGTTACTAGTCAACACTTTGGTTCAATGTGGCTACTAGAGCCTCGAGGAAGCCTGGCTTCTATAAACTCACTGGCTTTTAATAGGTCTGTGACTACTCCTTCAAGCTACCAAACAAATCAAAGATTCACATGAAGGTGGCCTGGGGGGATGTGGAAAGGTCAGGCTGGGCAGACAAAAAGTCAGGCTTACCAAGGACAGCTACAAGGCCATTGTCTGAAATCCAAGACCTGGAATTTGAAAGACCCTTTGAGTCCTGGCTCTGCCAAACGCTTGGAAGGATTAAGAGCTTGTCCAAAGCCTCATAGGTAATAAGTAAACACTGCATAGGGGAACAAGAATTAAATGATGCTAATCACCATGGTTACCACCCTGATGTTTTTCTTGCACCAGCACAGCTTTCAGCTGGGATTTGAGATTAGTGACGTCATTAGGTATAGATCAGCGGAGTTCATTGAGTGGGCATCAACCTGACTTTCTCTTGCCAGATGTCTGCTCTAATCTGTGTTGTGCAGATACACTTAAGCACGAAGAATTGGAGAAGCTGCCACTTGTGAAGGGTCTGCAAGCCATCACAGGCTTTTCAGAAACCCATGACAGACAGCACCACAACCATAGCATCCTGCTTAGAAACTTGAGTTTGAAGAGCTTTCCACTCTGGCAGAAGCAGCCATCCATTGACTTACATAGAGGTAACAACTTTCCCATGGGCAAAGCCTTTCAAGGAAGTGTCTGAGACTGGGGTAGAATTGGGTCTTTTGCAGATGGATCGGCTCCAGATTCTGGGCCTTTATTCTGGCTCTCTTGATTAGATAAAGCCATCTTCCTATCTTCCTTCCACAGCCCATGACGATTAAAACAGAAACACATTTCTTTTTTTCCTGCACAAATGTCAAGGCTGGCTCACAGAAACGTGGAGAGGAGGGGGCACATTGGAGATGAAAGTTCCACTGCACGGTACCTCAGCCATTCCTTATAGCTTGGCTTGCCATGAAGGCCTTGCCAGGGTCTCACTGGGACCCTGTGGAGTACCATCCATCAAGACAAAGCAAATTGCTGCTTACTTCTACCAGGGAGGCTCCCTGTGGCTTCTTCTGTTACTCTGCAGTCACTAGACTAGTAATCACTAGCACATGCCCCCAGCATCTCTTTGCTACCCTCTCTCAGAATATAATCAGGTGGGTAACTCAGCCTCACTTCACAGAGGTCAGTACCAGGATTAGAGGGGCTGCCACTCACTTTTCAGATCTCCTGATTGGTGAGCAGTCCCTGATCAGTTCCTCCTAAAAGACAAGGGGTAGCGCTTGGCCATGGGAACTTGGGAAATGCATCCTGGACAGCATCTCAGTATCAACAACCAGCACTGGCCACTGTTTCTCATGCTGCTCTCAAACCTCCCAAGGGCTCCTATGAGTATCTGATGTCAGGACCTTCATGGATCTTGACAGAAGCCATAGGGGCAGTGTCTCAGGGGCTGAAGAAAAGGCAAACTTTTCACTATGTTTCGGCAACCTGTTTGTGTATGTGTGTTTACCTGCCAGGACAGAGAGCAGAAGCAAGAACTCTCAGAGCAAGGCTGGGAGGCTGGGAGAGAGACCCTGTCAGGGGGGTGTTTTCAGGTGCAAGGAAGAGAGTCCCTAAAGACAGACTCAAAGAAGTTTAAGCAAGCAGGGCCTAGCATAACTGTCATCTGGGAGGCTTCACCCAGCAACTGGTGGAGCCAGATGCGGAGACCCACATTGTTTGGCTCACAACTGCCTCTAAGTCCAGCTGCAAAAGGATCCAAGGGCGCAGGCCTCACTAGGCACACACCCAACACAGACATATGCACAACTGAAATTGATAGAAAGTAAATCTTTTAAAAGATCTCATGAACTACGCCACAGAATTAAGGACATCTGAAGTTATTCAAGGAAGGACAAGGGAGCTGGACAAACAAATATGTCACAGATGAAATAAACTCAGAGGAGTGAACACATAGCACTACAGACAGCAAGCTGCTGGGTTTGACCCTGGATAATTGTGGTTTTGTCACTGTATCACTCGACGAAAATCCAAAATTCTAAAGATTAATATCTACTTTGTATATTTTTCCTTTCTACTATATAGGAAATGCTCCACTTTATGTAAATTATACTTTATAATCAGACCAAATAACATCTATCTCCCGTAAACTTATTTTATTTATTTTAAATGTGCTGTGGACTTAGATATTTAAGGATATTCAAGATACAAAGACACTGTATTTGTCACTTTTCTGTTTCTGTAATAACATACTATGAGTAAAAGCAACTTAGGGAAAATATTTTGGTGCAGGGCTCTGGAGGGAGTCTAGAAACTCTCTGGAAATGTGTGGCAGCAGGGAGGGACAGGCCTGGTGCCTTCAGGAAAGGGGCTAATTATGTTTTCATTTTCACAAGAAGCAAGGAGAGAGAACAAAAAGTGGGGTGAGGCTGCAAGCTCTCAAAACCCACCCCCAGTGACGTACTTCCTCCACAGGATCTCTTCCTCCTAAAGCTCCCATAATTTCCAACCCAGAACCACCAACTGGTGACCCAGTATTCAAATACGTGAACCCACGAAGGGGGCACATTTGTCCTCCAAACCACAACAGGCACTGGGGTGCATAGGAGTCCCATTTCTGATTACACAACGGACTGTGGGGTTTCTTATCTGGCTCCAGCCTCTATGGGCACCTTGGAAGAAACAGCACCTGGCCACACACCCCGTGAATGGCAGTGATAACGGTGCTGCAGAAGGTGGGTGGCCCGGCGAACACTCACACGTCTGAAAGGTGCCAATCTCACTGGTGGACTGGTGTAAATGTGCTGAGTGATAACACCCATGCTCTCACAGGCAAGGTCGCAGCTAGACAGCTCTTCCGTTAGTTAGAATTCTCAACGGCTTAGAACCCGTGTCTGCCATTCTCTTATTTCTCAGGCAAGCTGCACGTGGTTGCTTTCCCATGGTTAGTCACCTGAGCGTGCAGATAAAAGCTCTTCTGAATGGGTGACCATCTGCTGCTTGTAAGTGAAAATTCCATGTGTGTGAATTAAGGGAGGCCCTTCTGCAACACCTATTTCAATTTCCTTCTTTGAACATGCAGAAACTGAGATATTGAAATGAAATAATTAACAGACTGGTGCACAGAAAGCAGGCGAATAGCTACATTGCTCCAAGTGTCATTTTAAGGATTTTAAAGATATTATTACACTAGGTATGGTGGCATATACTTATAATCCCAGTGCTTGAAAGGCTGAATCAATGAGTTCAAGGCCAGCCCAGGGTAAATGGTTAAGTTCCAGTACAGCTTGAGCTACACAAGTAAATACTGTCCTAAAGAGAAAATATTATAATATTGTTATAGAAAATGTTGATGTGGCTCCATGTTTCCAGTGCCTCCATGCCTGTCTACCATGAGTGTTACATCCCTTGAATTATGAGCCCAAAACTAAACTGTTTTTTTTTTTTTGTAGATTTTTCTCTTCTTTCCATTTTCAATATATTTTATTTCCACTGGATTTATTCTAAATGATTTCCTTTCTCAGCTCTTCTTTTATATTTTTTTAATATTAATTACAGTTTATTTACTTTGTATCCCAGCTGTAGCCTTCTCCCTCTTTCTCTCCCAATCCCACCCTCCCTCCCTCATCTCCTCCCTGCCCCTCTCTAAGTCCACAAGAAGGAGGACCCGGGGTAAGATGATCAATCCTCACTTAGAAAGACAAATGGGATGGACTTTGGAAGTAGGAGAAAACAAGCAACGGGACAGGAGCCTACCACAGAGGGCCTCTGAAAGACTCTACCTAGTGGTGTATCAAAGCAGATGCTGAGACTCATAACCAAACCTTGGATAGAGTACAGGGAATCATATGAAAGAAGGGGGAGTGAGTAAGACCTGGAGAGGACAGAAGCTCCACAAGGACCAAATATATCTGGGCCCAGGGGTCTTTTGTGAGACTGTTTCTCCAACCAAGGACCATGCATGGTCCTAGAACCCCTGCTCAGATGTAGCCCATGGTAGCTCAGTATCCAAGTGGGTTCTCTAGTAAGGGGAACAGGGACTGTTTCTGACATGAACTCAGTGGCTGGCTCCTTGACCTTGCTAGGAGCAGCCTTGCCAGGCCACAGAGGAGGACATTGCAGCCAGGCCTGAAGACCTGCCTGACAAACTTGATACATAAAGATACACACATTTAAAGTTTTTTTTTTTACTTTTTAAAATGTTTACTTATTTTAAATTTATATATATGATGTCTACATAAAGGTTTCTGTGCATGTGACTGAAGCTGCCTATGGAATCCAGAAAAAGGCATTGGTTCCCCTAGAGCAGGAGTTACAGGCAGTTATGAACCAGCCTATGAGGGTGCTGGGAATCAAAGATGGCTCCCCTGTAAGAGCAGAATAAACTCTTAATCACTGAGCCATCTTTCCTGCCTCTAATTTCTATGCTCTTTAGAAATTATTTTGGAATGTTTTATTATAATTGTTTCTCTCTATATTTTTACTATCAAGTCTTCTAAGGTCTCAGTTTCTAGATGTATTCTTACTTAGATGCTACACTTATTGAATAAAACATTATCTTAAAAAGATAATGAATGAAATGATTGTGGCTGAATAGTACCAGACAGCAAAGGTTTCTGTGTACCTGGTATAGACTGTCATCTCAAAGTGCTTTCCCGGTATCCATTCGCCACAGCGGGGTATCAGCACGCTCTCAGAACTTACTGTCACCTATATTGACGCCAAAGCGCTTGTCAGATCACTCGTTGTATGTATGTGTCTACACTGTACCACCCCAATCCAGCTGGACGTTTTTAGTCACCGTGCAGACCCAGTCCAGGGAAGCAAGCCGCAGGTCGTGTGGGTGATAATTAAGAGTCCACGCTATTCTTCAGGTCCACATCCACTGCCTTGTCCCCTCATAGACGCTCTGTGTTATGGTTTGAATATTAAACCCCCCCCCCCATGGACTTGTGGCTGAAAGCTTGATCCTCCAGATAGTGGCGCTACTATGGGAAAGCGGTAGAAATCTTGGCAGGCGGGATGCAGCTGGAAATATCAGGCGAGTGAAACAGGCCTGCGCAGGTTATGCCTGGTCGCCAGTAACTTCCTGTCCACCGTAAAGTGGAATGCCTGGTCTGCTGCCTGCTTCCCTCAGTATGATGTTTTGTCCAAGAATAAGGTATCAGTGACCGTGGACTCAGCCCTCTGCAGCTGAGAGCGAAGTAAGCCTTTCCTTCTGAAGTTGCTTATGTCAGGCATTTTTGTCACAGCGACACAAATGTTTAACTCATATGTTTTTCCAATTATATATTTAATTTATTCTTCTCTCATATACATACATCCTGACTGGAGTTTCTCATCTCTCCACGCCTCCCAGCAGCCCCTGACATCCCCTCTTCCTCCAGAGACACTCCTCCATTTTTCTTCAGAAAAGAACAGGCCTCCCCAAGGACATCAACTGAATCCAGCCCAACAAGATACAATGATACCAGACACAGATCCTCCTATCAAGGCTGGGGGGGGCACTCAGTAGGAGTAAAAGGGTCCCAAGAGAAGGTGAAAGAAGAGTCAGAGACAGCCCCACCCCCACAGTTAGGAGTCCCATAAAATACCAAGCTAACAACTCACACCTTTGAGAGACTGCTACAATTTTTTTCCAAGTAAGAACGTGAGACACGGGGAGCAGAATTTAATAATCATTACACTCCCAGATGCCACACCTTTCTGACTGTGACGGTCCATCAAACCTAAGATCCACAGTAGAATCCTCCCAGAGGCAGGCTAAGGGGCAGAGGATGTTAGCAAGTGCCTTCAGTCAAACAGGATATCAGAACAGTTTTTCTTAAATTTGCCATTATTCTCAGAAACCCACAATTCTGTGCCCTCACTCATTCACCTTGGTTCTGGTGCTTGCGTGGCAGATGGCGTGAAATGACCAACTAACAGGATATTTTGTCCCTAAATCTAGAATCTGCATGGCCTAGGTCAGAGCAGTGTCACAGCAGAGGAGGTGAAGCTTGTCAAAGATTTACCCATTGACAAGGCTCTAAGGACAGGCAAATTCTACCCCATCTCTTATAGCCTCTGTCCTGTGCCGCATGCAATGCTCAGAGCTTTCTCACTCCCTTGGGTTAAGTGGCACCAATCCACTCCTACAGTCCTGGCCTGCTCACCTTGGGGCCTTGGTCTTTATCAGGGCCCCCTGTCTAGCTCCATCTTTCTCTCCCTGTGACACTATCTAGGAAAGCCTCCACCTAACTTCTTTTCCCAATAGGCCCTGAGTCACTTCAGCCCTTAGTGTGTGTGTGTGTGTGTGTGTGTGTGTGTGTGTGTGTGTGTGTGTG